>NC_138779.1:12231558-12314058 GCF_965119305.1 Pelophylax lessonae
TAAGATGGAGAAGGTGGAGGACATGGGGTGGAGGACATGGGATGAAGGAGGTGGAGAACATGGTATGAAGGAGATGGGACTGGAGGCGGATATGGGATGGAGGATATGGAACTGAAGGAGGAGGACATGGGTTGGAGACTATAGGACTAGTGGAGGAGGACATGGGATGGATGAGTTGGGTCAGGAGGAGGACATATGATGCAGTAGATGGGACTGGAGGAGAAGGAGAACATGGTATTGTGGGGATGGGACTTGAGGAAAAGGAGAATATGGGATGGAGAAGGAGGAGGACATGAGATGGAGGAGATGGGACTGGAGAAGGAAGAGGACATGGAATGGAAAAGGAGGAGGGCATGGGTTGGAGTACGTGGTATGGTAAAGAGGAGAACTTGGTATAGAGGTAATTGGATTGGAGGAGGGAATGAGATGGAGGAGATAGGACTGGAGGAGGAAATGGGATGGAGGCGATGGAACTAAAGGAGGAGAACATGGAATGGAGGAGATGGGGCTGGAGGAGGAGGAGGACATGGGATGGAGGAGATCGGACTGGGAGGAGGTCTTGGGATGGAGGACTTGGGATTAGGAGATAGGATTGGAGGAGGAGGACATGGGATGAAAAAGGTGGGACTGAAGGAGAAGGACATAGGATGGAGAAGAGGGTTTTGAAGGGGGAAGACATAGAAAGGAGGAGATGGGAGTGCAGGAGGAGGAGGACATGGGATGAAGGAGAAAGAGAACATGGTATGAAGGAGGCAGGACTGGAGGAGGATATGGGATTTGGGCGATGGGACTGGTGGAAGATGAGAAGGACATGGGATGGAGATGGAGGAGGACATGGGATGGAATTCATGGGACTGAAAGAGGAGAACATGGGTTGGAGTAAATGGGATGGAGGAGATGGGCACCATACAAACAGAAAAATGGGGAAAATTAGCGCTTCCAAAGACAAGGACAACCAGGCAGGAGGTAATGGATAAAATATCCAGATGGAGGAGATGGGACTGGAGGAGGATACAGGATGGAGGGGATGGGATTGGAGGAGAAGGACATGATATGGAAAAGATGGGACTGGAGGAGGAAGACATAGGATGCAGGAGAAGGTTCTGAAGGAGGTAAACATAGGATGGAGGAGATGGGGGTGCAGGTATGGGATTAAGGAGATGGGACTGGAGGAGGACATGGAACAGAAGAGATGGCATTAGGAGGAGAAGGAGATGAGACTGGAGGAGACTGGAGGAGATGGGACTGAAGGAGATGAGACTGGAGGATTAGGACATATGATGGAGGAGATGGGACTGCAGGAGGAGGAGGACATGGGATGGGGAGCATGGGACTGTAGGAGGAGAAGGAGAACATGGGATGGAGAAGTAGGAGGACATGGGATAGAGTACATGGGACTGAAAGAGGAGGACATGGGATGGAGAGGTAGGAGGACATGGGATAGAGTACATGGGACTGAAAGAGGAGGACATGGGATGGAGGCGATTGGACTGGAGGGGAGGACATGTTTTGGAAGAGAGGAACATTGGACTGGTGGAGGAGGACATAGGATGGAGGAGATGGGACTGCAGGAGGAGGAGGAAGTGGGATGGAGGGGATGGGACTGGAGGAGGAGGAGGACATGGGATGGTGAAGGAGGAGGACATGGGATGGGAGAGTTGGAACTGGAGGACATGGCATAGAAATGGGGGTTCACATGAGATAGAGGAGACTGGAGGAGGAGGAAATAGAATGGAAGAGATTGCATTAGAGAAGTACAACATGGTATGGAGGAGATTGGACTTAAGAAGGATGACACGTGATCGAGGCGATGGGACTGGAGGAGGAGGATATGGGATAGAGGAGATGGGACTGGAGGAGGAGAAGGACATAGGATAAGGGAGATGGGACTGGAGGAGGACATGGGATGGAGGAGGTGGGATTTCGAGGAGGAGAAGATGGGACTGGAGGAGATGGGACTGAAGGAGATGGGACTGGAGGATGAGGACATATGATGGAGGAGATTGGATTTCGAGGAGGAGGAGATGGGACTGGAGGAGATGGGACTTAAAGAGATGGGACTGGAGGATGAGGACATATGATGGAGGAGATGGGTCTGCAGGAGGAGAACATAGCATGGAGGAGATGGGACTGCAGGAGGAGGAGGACATGGGATGGGGGCATGGGACTGAAGGAGGAGAAGGAGGACATGGGATGGAGAAGTAGGAGGACCTGGGATAGAGTACATGGGACTGAAAGAGGAGGACACGGGATGGAGGCAATGGGACTGGAGGGGAGGACATAGGATTGAAGAGATGGGACTGGAGGAGGAGGACATTGGATGGAGGAGATGGGACTGGAGGAGGAGGAGGACATTGAATGGAGGAGATGGGACTGGAGGAGTCAGAGGACATGGGATGTTGAAGGAGGAGGACATGGGACGGGGGAGACGGGACTGCAGGAGGAGGACATGGAATAGAAATGGAGAAGAAAATGAGATGGAGGAGACTGGAGGAGGAGGGGGGGCATGGGATGAAGGAGATGGGATAGGAAGAGGAGCAGCTGCTTCTAGATGAGTAGGAATACATGAGATGAAATATACACTATATTACCAAAAGTATTGGGACGCCTGCCTTTACACACACATGAACTTTATTGGCATCGCACTCTTAGTCTATAGGGTTTATTATTAGGTTGGCCCACTCTTTGCAGCTATACATGGTGTTCTGTCGGGTTGAGGTGCAGGCCAGTCAAGTTCCTCCACCCCAAACTCACTTATCTATGTCTTTAGGGACCACTATCCTGGGAGATATGTTTTAAAACAAGAAAAAAAAATAAAAAATTCAATTTGATATTGGGATGTTAGTGATGTTTAAAGTGAAACATTAAAAATGCAAAACTCCGTTAAATACCCTGGCCTGACCCTTCTAGGTGAAGCGGCAGATCTGTGATGTTTATAGAACCTAATACAGCAACACCGACAATTACAAAGAAAAAAGTGGGTTCAAATTGATGGCAAAATGACAGTTCCCGGCAGCTTTGTTCTGTTTGTAAAGAAATGGCCGGAATTCCTTTCATCTATATAAGGCTGGCCATACACTGAGCAAATTTTGGCCGGTCCCAAACCAACCGTTTGAAATTCGATCAGTGGGTGGTCCTGTTGGTCCCATTGCACCCAACATCTCTCTATTAAAAAATCATAGAAGCCAGGAGGAAAATGGTGCCTGCATCCAATTAGGGAATATAATAGCTGCAGATTTTTTTGGGGGAGGGAGGCATACTTTGCTGTGGCCTATTTTTTAATTTTGGGGCCTCAAAAGATAAACTTGTTGCTGACACCCCCTGTGTGCAGCACCTCCCTGCGTTAAAGTAGTGTGCAAGAAAACACCACATCACCCCCCCCCCCCCCCAATTAAAAAAAAACTCAATCATTGTCTCTTAAATGTAAACCCAACCACTAACTAGCTTGAACATCTCACTTGAAAAACCTTTTTTTAATTGGCTAGCTTTCATGAAAATAACACTTTATGTTATGGGTTGCAATGTTCTGCCCTGCCTCCCATGAGATTGCCTGTAAATCACTATATCACATGCTCTCCAAAAACTGTACTGTGGGCTTCTTTGCTGATGCATGTTTCCAAGGCATATTCCATTGTTGTCACCATATAAATAAGGCCTGTGAAAAATAAAACAATTATAGCTAGCAACAATTGGGACATATACCCTGTGAAAAAACACATGCAGTCTGTTATCACTGTAGTGCAGGCTGAAATAAGGCTGCTGGAAATCAGAAGTATTAAGATTTAACAAAGGCTAATAAAAGGTTAAAGCCCTTCCCTCCTCCCACCCTCTAATTCTCTAAGATACATAGAATTTTGTTACCAACAGGACATTCAGTAAGGGTTTGCATCTACTTAACCACTTGCCGACCGCGTAACGCATATTGACTGTGGCAAAGTAGCTCTATTGCACAAAATCATGTACCTGTACTTTATTTTGTGCAATAGCCTCTAGGGGGCGTGCGGAGACCCGATCATGCCGGCGATTGGACAGAGGGGGAGCCAATCAGCAGATGTCCGCCAGCCACCCGCGAGAGGCAGAACGGCGGTCTGCCTATGTAAACAAGGCAGATCGCCATTCTGACAGGGGAGAAGATAGAAATCTTGTGTTTCTGCTAAGCAGGAACACGGATCTCTGTCTTTCCCCCCCGTCAAAGCAACCCCCCCCCCCACAGTTAGCAAGCACTCCCTAGGAGCACATTTAACCCTTTGATCGCCCCTGATGTTAACCTCTTCCCAGCCAGTGTCATTAGTACAGTGACAGTGCATATTTTTAGCACTGATCACTGCATTGGTATCACTGGTCCCCAAAAAAGGGCTAAAAGTGTCAGTTAGGTGGCAGATTTCTCTTCTGCAATGTCGCAGTCCCGATATATAAGTTGCTGATCGCTGCCATTACTAGTAAAAAACAAAACAAAAAAAAACTCTATAAAAATATCCCATCCTTTGTAGACGCTATAACTTTTGTGCAAACCAATCAATATACACTTATAGGGATTTTTTTAACCAAAAATATGTAGCAAAATACCATATTTTTTTTTTCCATAAGACACACTTTTTCCGCCCCAAAAAATGAGGGGAAATGTCTGTGCGTCTTATGGAGCAAATACTGACTAAATCCCAGCAGGCGAGTCTCCCGCGGTGTCCCCAAGTCTCCCCTGAGTCCCGGCTCAGCTGTCATTTACTGAGCGGTGCCGCTACTTCCAGTATATGACCGGCTCACAGGCGGAGTGATATCTGATGCACTCCGCCTGTGACAGGAGGCGCCATACACAGGAAGCAGCGGCTTTGCTCTATACTGCAGTCGCATGCTTTCTCCCGGGCTCAGCCACAGACACAGTGCCTACAAGCAAATCTGTGCAAGTACCCACTACTATTGCTACTACCTTATACTGTGTGTTTGTGTACATATGTATATATAAATATATATATATATATAGTGTGTATGTAACTATATATATATCTATATATATACAGTGTGTATGTAACTATATATATATCTATATATATACAGTGTGTATGTAACTATATATATATATATATATATATATATACAGTTCGTATATAACTCTCTCTATATATAAATATATATATATAGTGTGTGTATATATATATATATATATATATATATACTGTATATATAGATACTGTATATATAAAGATACTGTATATATAGTGTGTATATAACTATATATATATATATATATATATATATATAGTTTTTTGTGTAATATATATATATATATATATATATATATATATATATATATATATATATATATATATAAATATATATAGTGTTTTGTGTAATTATATATATATATATATATATATATATATATATATATATAGTGTGTATATATATATATATATATATATATATATATATATATATATATATATATATATATTTGGGTAAGATTTTTAATATATGTAAAATATATGTAAAAAATATTGTTTTCTTTTTTAAAATTGTCGGTCATTTTTTTGGTTATAGCGCAAAAAATAAAAACAGCAGAGGTGATCGAATGCCACCAAAAGAAAGCTCTTTTTGTGAGGAAAAAAATTTATTTGGGTACAGCGTCGCACGACTGCGCAATTGTTGATTAAAGTAATGCAGTGCCTCATCGCAAATAATGGCCTGGTCATTAAGGGAGGATAACCTTCCGGGGGTGAAGTGGTAAAAGCAACGTTTCTCAACATTTTCAACACAGAGGCACCCTTGAAAAAAACTTTATGGTCTCAGGGAACCCCTGCTAAACTTGACTATATCTAGAACTCATGATGCATTAGTGTGATGGTCAGTGGGAAGAATGCTCCCTACACTTGTGGTCATTGGGAAGAATTACTCTCTTGCGGATCGCTAAAAAGATCAATGGTGACAGTGGGAACTTATCTGAGAATAAGAAATTGCTTATTGCTCAAGGAACCCCTAGCAGCCTCTGGAGGAACCCTGGTTGAGAAACCCTGACTTAAAGAGACCAGTGCTTACAAGGCCTAGAGAAATCTGCCCTAATGCACTTTATCAGCAGCACTTCCTAAACTTTCACTATTACAGCCAAAGCACATTATAGATATGGCTGCCTGGGACCCAAATTGTTATATTGAAGGGGTTGACTTATTTAAAAGCCCCCTAATGACCCTTCTGAACCATCTGAGCTAAGTTTGAAGGCCATGAAGTGCATTATGTTTAGTTGTTCACTATGGGGCAGGTCCGTGAACCATGAGTGGGCACCTAAGACCCATGATATACCCAAACCTGAATCTCATTCCTAGTCAGGAGTGTATACCACACAGATTTCAGGGGTCAGGAGTATGTAAAGAACAGAGTGAAGAGGTCAGGGGATCAATAACTCACAGAGCACTGGGGTCAGGAGTATATAACTCACAGAGCACAGGGGTCAGGAGTATATAACTCACAGAGCACAGGGGTCAGGAGTATATAACTCACATAGCACAGAGGTCAGGAGTATATAACTCACAAAGCACATGGGTCAGGAGTATATAACTCACAGAGCACAGAGGTCAGGAGTAAATAGCACACAGAATGTAGGGGTCAGGGCTTTATAACTGTAACACACAGGCAAAAAAGACAACCGCAAAATCCCCAACCCCCCCCCCCCTTCTGCCAAGCACAAATCTTTCCTTACCCAAAGATCCCCTCACCCTCTGTACTCCACAGCCAACAGAGATCTGCAAAATGCAACCACTACATCTAAGGGCCGGTAAGCTACAATATAAAAAATGTTGGTTTTTGGATTTATCTATGCCTTAGGAGCCACCTTTTCCTGACCGTAGCACCTGTAATAACGGAATATAAATGCAAAGAAACTATTTGAATGACATTAGTTTGCAGTTTATTATATATTAAAGATCAATAAAAAGTACATAGTGTGCTCTCCAGTGATACAAAATATCTATATATTGTCTACTCCATTAACAATTCGTACTGTTCAATAAATACAACACAATAAATAGTTCAAGTATAAAGCAGGCTTTAAGACAAAAAGCAGGATATCAGCTCTGTACAATATGAGAGATAATCAGAACGCATAGCGGCAAGGTTATCTTAGGTAGCGTTATATAAGATGCAGCCAACACCATCCACAGAAAAAGAAGTAGATACAAGATTCCTTCATAACTTCTCTCTGCAGAGAGCATTGGGGTTGACGTTATGACGAAGTCTCATGGTGCCGGTTAGGTTGGTTCCTGTAGGGTTTACATCAGCTTCATTAAGATCCAGGAGAAGATCAGAGCAGACAAAGTCCAAGGCATGGAGAAACCTGGAAGAACACACAAGAGATATTAGGAATGGAGCGGGAAGGGCTGTCTTTATGGAAGATTCATTGTAGTTTCAATCTAAAGAAAGCCAACTTATACACCAGATTGACATTGTGAGAATTTAAAGAGTATGTCCAACCAAAATTTTACTTTTTAATTATTGCATAGCTTGGCAGCATTTGAGAGATTTACCCTCATATACTGTTAAGGTGACAACGGCTTTACCAGCTTTGAAGTGAGGGAAAGTCTGGTACAAGGACACAGACAGCAATAAAAAAAAGCTGACAGGTACATTGGCCTTTCCGTACTCAGAAAAATGGTTTCTGTCTGTGTAGCTGTTGGAGATTTTCTCTCACTTCTTGTTCGGTGAAATTGTCATTTCTAGGACAGTAAGCAAAAGGAAAATGTCTCTAACATATCCCAACATGGCAATAAAGGCCCAAAATAGGTCATCATCCTTCTTAACTAATTCCAAAGCTAAAAAAAAAAAAATTGGTTGGATGTACACTTTAATAGAGAGATTACAAAAGAAATGGAAGGAGGAATAAGACTTTAAAGTTAGCCACTGGTAATCCCACAGCGAAGTACTCAACAGATAAAAAAATTAAAAAATGTATTATGACAACATGATAAAAATATTAAAACCATATCATATGGAAAAAATATATAGGTGGACGTATCCCGAGTCCTCCAGTCGGAGGGCTATCTCACGGCGAGGATCGGCACACGTAGGCACAGTAGCTCCATATTCCAGAAGAGAGAAGTTGTGACAGGGGGGACTCCCGAGATTGGGGGGACGACCTAGTTACCACCTACTACAAGTGGGATTGAAATCCATCTGCCATTTGTGGCTACTTTACAAAGTTTGTATGGCCCTAGGACAGAACTCTTGCTGTTTTGGCTATAGAGTATTTGATGTACACATCCCACTTTGGAACTGATGTGTGTGGGAACTTTCCTTATGCCATTATGCTGGTCTGGGTGCTTCATGTTTCCCCCTTGGGGTCAGGTACCAAGGAAGCTGTAAGCGAAACACGTAGCGATCCATTGGCTTATGATGCTTGAGATTCTTGTTTGGCCCAGATATCCAAAAGATTATCGTAGATTCTGTGTTCCTTTATACCAGATCTTAGTTTGATACGGGCATGTAACAGGTTCTTGTGCTATATACCCACCTCATCTGGGGACATACTGTACTGTATGTACAGTATTGACCGATTATCGGCGAAGCCGATTTATATCGAGGGCCGATCTGCACTTTCCCCGATATATCGGAATCGCCCCCTGAGGTTGCCGATATTGCCGAAATTTCGGGAAAGTGCTGTACCGGAGTGATGCCTGCAGCTAGAGGCATCACCCCAGTACCGGCGTCCATAGCCGAGGGTCGGCTGACTTGTAATGACAACCGGTTCGGCTGAGAAGCCTCTCGGCTGTCATTACAAGGAGCGGGAGGGGATGTTTCCCCCCCTCCTGCTGCCTTCCGTGGCTCGTCTTGGTCTCCCGTCCCAACGAGAGACCAGGGCAACCAGCCTGCATGGCCGCCGAAGACCCGATCAAAGTCGCATTCGGCTCTGATCGGGTCTCCATGCAAAAACAGGAAATTATGTCATGACATCCTGCCGCCTTCCGTGGCTAGTCTGGGTCTCCCGTCCCACCGAGAGACCAGAGCAACCAGCCTGCGCGGCCACCGAAGACCCGATCAAAGCCACATTTGGCTCTGATCGGGTCTCCATGCAAAAACCCGGAAGTGATGTCATGACATCACTTCCACGTACTGGTGCCAGATTTTAAAAAATGACAGCATTCAAAACTTGGCGTTTTGAATGCTTTTAAGTGCAGAGGAGGGGGTTTGGGGTCTTTTAGACCCCCATATCCCTCCACAAAAGTACCTGTCATGAAAAAAAATAAAAAATATATTTTTTTTAAATGTGCGAAAATATCGGTACCGATATGAATTGGCCAAAATATCAGTATCGGCAACGAAAAAACGTTATCGGTCGATCACTAGTATGTACCATATATATTTTTTTTCCCTATGATATGGTTTTAATATTTTTTATCATGTTTCCATAATAGATTTCATATTTTTTATCTGTTGAGTACTTGTGTTACCTTATGTGATTACCAGTGGCTAACTTTAAAGTCCTATTCATCGTTCCATTTCTTTTGTAAGGTATTTTTTGGATGTGGTGCCGCATATCTCTGAGTTACGTCTCAAATCTGTTCCATTTATTAGAGAGATCCCCCTCTACTTTAGTTGTGTTGACCACAAAGGAAGTGATGTGAAATCTGTTCAGTAGGGGGAATAAATACAACCAAAAAATATTTATTACAGGATATACATCTATGATGTTGGTGTCACAGAACTTTATGTGTTCTCCAAAGACAACACAACAGAAGCTGTTTGCCTTCAGACTGTCTCTCTCTAACTGAACATCTCAGTCAGTGCTGATAGCCTGCATATATTTGGAGCTCGAAGGTAAAAAATGGACTTTATGGGCATAGCGCCTGTAAAGTCCATTATTTTTCTCTTTGAACTCCAATTATATGCAATTTATAGGATGTGGCACAGCTAAAATGAAGGTGCTTATTAGCCACCAAGGGCACCAAATTCATCTACATTATTCAGTGCTGATAACCCTCCACCCTATTGCTTTAACAATAAAACTGATATCAATAGATACTTAGATAAATACAAAATGTATGTAGAGAAATATAGGGATAGATAATAACCCCTAATCATTGTCATTGTTAGAATTAGGCAGATGAAATGGGGCGAAATAGAACATTTTACATATCTCTTTGGGGGAGTTTATTATTTTTGTGGCCAGTAACCTGAATCTACAAAAGCTCAAAAGGAAACTTTGGAGAAAAATAAAAAAGGGGAGACCATATTTTTGTAGTGTAAGTACTTGAATGTGCCCTGGTATCAGCCTCCTGCAGTCCCTGTACAGCAGGGCTAGAATGTGAGAGGAAGAAACAGCACAAGGATGGGGTACCAATCATGTGTTGCATGTAAATGTGTTAAAAGGAACATGCTGATAGAATGAGAGAGCAAAGTGATCAGGGAGATTACCTAATCAGTGTGTTACTGCTCCTTCACTGCCCAATCAGCAGACTAGGGTGGAAGGAGGACATGAGAGAAAGCGGTGTCACCCTCCTGGCTGTGCTGTGTGCCAATGCTGTGAAAACTGCAAGACTGGACTGACAGAAATACAAATCCTTTGGCAGGTAATATGGTACCCCTATCGGTTTTTTACCTGGAAACTTAGATGATTTAATATAACTCAGCTTTAACCCCTTTATACTGGTGGGAGCTGGTGCTTTAAATGGGCCCTGATGTTCAAAGGCCGGTAGGAGGGTCTCCTGATCATGATGCGCTGTAGTTGGCTGCACAGCGCTGACATCATCCAAAGTCAATCCTACCAACTGCTGATTGTCAGCAGTTGACTGTTAGCTGTTGGTGACAGCTCAGTCACAGTTCTGGGGGTACTGGTGGAGCGCTCCCCAAACAAGACAGCATTGCATATATGCAGGGGCTGGATGTTGAGGTCAACCAGCCCTGCCCCCACATATAAGGGTATTGTTGCTGTAAAGGGGTTAAACATGTTTAGCTACACCACTTTAAACCATTACAATTCTCAATGTAAGAGATTACTTACCTCTAGTAGATCCGTTATCTAAATAGTAACTGGTATCAGCTGGAAATAAAGAAAAACATATCTGTTAATTGGAGACCTCAACCGGACTGATACTCATTCTTCTGGATATATCGTATGATATTCACATTCACTGTAGGCTGACATAATTGTGTAGTGGAAGTGAAAGCGTTTGTAATCCCTGACAATAAATCCTAACAATGGACACCGTGCTGCCTTTTTGGTCTGGTAAATATACGTGACGCATGGAGCAATAAATATTTTTTTTCTATATTATGATGGTAAAGGGTTGGAACCTCTGCAGGCTTTTACTGCTTTGTCCCCTCTGGGGAGTTGCTCCTTACTTCCTGTTCAGGTGACAGGTGTCAGACAGAACAGGAAGTGAGAGAAAATCCCACCCAAAGGGAACAAAGACAGCAGTTAAAAATTGATAGAAGCTTTAAGCCTTCCTCCACATTGTCCAAAACAAAAAAATAAATGTTTTGTCTGGAATTGGGCTTCAATATATGTGACTGAAGGAACACAGAAAATTACTGTAACAAAACTGTTAACATGACTTGACTTACCTGCATCCAAAAAGATGCCGACTCTTCCTGCAATGGTCTGGGAATCTCCTGATTTGGATTGAGAGCTGCAGGTCTGTAGGGAAATAAAAGTAATTCAACAAAAATTCCATACAGGTGAAATTGATGAAGGAATTGCAAATTGTATCCAAGAAACACCCCAGCTATGCTAAAGTCACAACATCCTCTTCATGTTCCTTTATCTGGAATCAGTGGAGAATGCGGGCACACAGGGTTCTTCTTTCACTCCAATAATGAGACTTCCCTGGAATAGTTTGCATTTCCCCTCCACATTGGTTTCAGTCTCTCTAAGCCATTTTCCCCAATTACCTATTTATTCTACATTGTACCAGGGCAGCATGGCACCAACAATTGTCTATATTAGAGATGAGTGTGACGCCATCATATCTCTTTCTTAGGAATGGGCATGAAACCATCAATTGTCTTTGTTAGGGATGGGCATGAGACCATCAATTGTCTTTATTAGGGATGAGCATGAAACCATCAATTGTCTTTATTATGGACGGGCATTAAGCCATCAATTGTCTTTAATAGGGATGGGCATGAAAGTATCAATTGTCTTTGCTAGGGATGGGCATGAAACCATCAATTGTCTTTGTCAGGGATGGGCATGAAACCATCAATTGTCTTTATTAGGGAGGGACATGAATCCTCCAATTGTCTTTGTTATGGATGGGCATGAAAACCTTGATTGTCTTTATTAGGGAGGGGTATGAAACCCTCAATTGTCTTTGTTATGGATGGGCATTAAGCCATCAATTGTCTTTGTTAAGGATGGGCATGAAACCATCAATTGCCTTTAATAGGGATGGGCATGAAAGTATCAATTGTCTTTGTTAGGGACGGGCATGAAACCATCAACTTTCTTTGTTATGAATGGGCATGAAACCATCAATTGTCTTATGGATGGGCATGAAACCATCAATTGTCTTTATTAGGGATGGGCGTGAAACCATCAATTGTCTTTGTTAGGGATGGGCATGAAACCATCAATTGTCTTTGTTAGGGATGGGCATGAAACCATCAATTGTCTTTGTTAGGGATGGGCATGAAACCATCAATTGTCTTTATTAGGGATGGGCGTGAAACCATCAATTGTCTTTGTTAGGGATGAGCATAAAACCATCAATTGTCTTTGTTAAGGGTGGGCATGAAACCATCAATTGTCTTATGAATGGGTATGAAACCATAAATTGTCTTTGTTAGGGATGGGCATGAAACCATCAATTGTCGTTGTTAGTGATGAGCATAAAACCATCAATTGTCTTTGTTAAGGGTGGGCATGAAACCATTAATTGTCCTTGTTAGGGATGGGCATAAAACCACCAATTGTTATTGTTAGGGGTGGGCATGAAACCGTCCATTGTCATTATGAGGGATGGGCATGAAACCATCAATTGTTTATGTTTTTAGATAGGCATGATGCCATCAATTGTCTTTGTTAAGGATAGACTTGGGTTTGGGCCAAACCCTAGCTCGTCCCATGTTATGACTGCAGCAGATGGACAGAGCTGTGAATTCTGATGGTGGTATCTCAATATCAGAAGCCAGAAGTGGAGTTGGCCATTAATTAAACTAACGTGCTCATTACACACAGCACTGTTCTACCTGCTTGGTTAGCAGCAGCAGATCAGATAATCAATAGGGAAGCTTGTATCCTTGTTTGGTGTGGAATTTTTTTTGTTCTTCAAATTTTCAGTCCATAAACACCTCCAAGCATCTTAATTAGGCCATGCAATGATTAGAAAGCCAGCTGAGGACATTGGGGCAGCACAGTCGTTTGATAGTTATCCTTGTAACACTGGGAACCTCAAATTGAATGCTATCCAGAACATCATCTGCCTGGAGTTTGCATGTTTTGCTTGTGTTAGTTTCCTCCAAGGACATGCAGGTAGGATATTCTGCTCCTGCCTAAACTGGTGCTAGTATGTGTGTATGGCTAAAAATAACCCCGCCTCCTTCTTCAGGCACAGAAATCACAGAACAGTCTCTATATGTATATTGAGTCTTACCGTGGTACAATTATTAGTGCAGAGTGAAAGATCGGCATAGAGATAGACGGTGTTAGAATTGGCAATCTGGAAGACTTTCATAGCAAACCGAGATTCAATGTTGACTCCATTGCTGTCCACTGTTAGCTGGTCAGAAGATATTTGGCTGGATGGGCACCTGGATATAGAAACCTTTCATTAGCTTTCGGTTACTGTAATCTAAAGATTAGAACACAATACTGGCATATACTAATACAGCTGAACAATATATGGGATGTGTTCATTTTATATACAGTACAGTATATACTGTAATTTATAGAATGACAATACATGGCATATCTTCATTATTTATATGTGTATTATAGCTGAACAAGTCCAGGCATGTGTTCGTTATATTGTTTCTGTTATTCAGCATTAAAGTCTTCAATTTGCATTTCTATGGAGTGGATTTTATTGGAGTGATTGTGCCATACGCAGGAAGTGAATACCTGTGCTGTGACCCAAAATTATTCACACCTCACACCTACATGATTTTCTCCTTAATGCATTGAGACAAATGAAATACATCAATTTGCATTTTCTAAATGTATTTTATCCAATGCTGACCTACATATTGCTGTGAAATGGGCCTATCGAGAAACAATGGATTGTCAATGTGTTGGGCCTGCCTTGAGCAAAGTAGCCCGTCAACAGGTGGTGCGAAAGGCCCCTTCAAAAAGAAACATATCAAGCAAAAATGTAAATGTTAATTCAAGGCTGCACTGAAACTTGGTATCATTTTGAAAGAGCTCTGTAGTTCTAACATTTATATTATAATTAATGTATAGTATGGGGAAGAGTTAGATCCCCTGCAGGGCTGTCTTAATGGCATCATGAGTCCCTGGGCAAAGTAATACTTTGGGGCACCTACCAGCCTGCCCTAATTTATGCACCTACTCTTAAGAATTAAAGTATTAATCGTTGATAGAAATAAAACATATACAGTATTTATTTGTACTTCGATTTTAAACAATAAGAAAACACGCCATAAATCAAAGACTAATTAACACAAATGGCACAGTACCGGGAGGGAAGCAGAAGGTCACAATACTGGGATCAGGAGGGCACAGTACCGGGAGGGAAGCAGAAGGGCACAATACTGGGATCAGGAGGGCACAGTACCGGGAGGGAAGCAGAAGGGCACAATACTGGGATCAGGAGGGCACAGTACCGGGAGGGAAGCAGAAGGGCACAATACTGGGATCAGGAGGGCACAGTACCGGGAGGGAAGCAGAAGGGCACAATACTGGGATCAGGAGGGACACAGTCCCGGGAGGGAAGCAGAAGGGCACAATACTGGGATCAGGAGGGACACAGTACCGGGAGGGAAGCAGAAGGGCACAATACTGGGATCAGGAGGGCACAGTACCGGGAGGGAAGCAGAAGGGCACAATACTGGGATCAGGAGGGCACAGTACCGGGAGGGAAGCAGAAGGGCACAATACTGGGATCAAGAGGGACACAGTAACAGGAGGGAAGCAGAAGGGCACAATACTTGGATCAGGAGGGACACAGTAACAGGAGGGAAGCAGAAGGGCACAATACTGGGATCAGGAGGGCACAGTACCGGAAGGGAAGCAGAAGGGCACAATACTGGGATCAGGAGGACACAGTAACAGGAGGGAAGCAGAAGGGCACAATACTTGGATCAGGAGGGACACAGTAACAGGAGGGAAGCAGAAGGGCACAATACTGGGATCAGGAGGGCACAGTACCGGAAGGAAGGCAGAAGGGCACATTACTGGGATCAGGAGGGACACAGTACCGGGAGGGAAGCAGAAGGGCACAATACTGAGATCAGGAGGGACATAGTACCGGGAGGGAAGCAGAATGGCACAATACTGGGATCAGGAGGGCACAGCACTGGGAGGGAAGCAGAATGGCACAATACTGGGATCAGGAGGGCACAGTACCGGGAGGGAAGCATAAGGGCACAATACTGGGATCAGGAGGGCACAGTACCAGAAGAGAAGCAGAAGGGCACAATACTGGGATCAGGAGGGACACAGTACCGGAAGGGAAGCAGAAGGGCACAATACTGGTATCAGGAAGGACACAGTACCGGGAGGGAAGCAGAAGGGCACAATACTGGGATCAGGAGGGCACAGCACTGGGAGGGAAGCAGAAGGGCACAATACAGGGATCAGGAGGGACACAGTACTGGGAGGGAAGCAGAAGGGCACAATACTGGGATCAGGAGGGCACAGTACCGGGAGGGAAGCAGAAGGGCACAATACTTGGATCAGGAAGGCACAGTACAGGTTCAGGGATGCCGCCCTGGACACAGCCATTCCAGGACAGATTAGTAAAAAGCATGACTGTCTCTGCAAATCCAGGACGGTTAGCAAGTGTGATGTTATGCAAGATTATCTTGGGTCCCCAATGCTCCTGGGGCCCCTGGGCAGTGTCCAGGGTTACCCATGCATTAGGATGGCCCTGATCCACTGTTAGGTATGTATTGCTTGCTGTCTAAAGCAGCTGGGAAACCCATGAACAAAGATTGTTGGATTGTTCACAAATCATCACCCTAGTCCAGCACCTCTGCATATACCCAAGTTCCTGGAGTCCTGATAAAGGTGGACTCCTTATACCCCTGAATTGTATTGGCACTTTCCTATTTTCCACACCTAGACCCTTCTCAAGGCTTGTATTGCTGTCCGAGGCAAAATTTCCTTTCACATCCTGTACTGGTGACACCAAAAATACAGGGACATAAAATGATGGAAGATCTCTCCAGTGAGGACATAGACAGTGAGCAGTGTGGTGAAGAGTAGTAACCTCTTGGCTGGTTTTAATTGCTGTCAGTGTTCATAATGACCCCATCTCCTCAGTTCTAGTCCTGGTTTCACAAGCATGGATCAGTAACCAGAAAGTGCCTCAAAGTAGCCACAGACACCTCACAAGGGTTCCAACCCTTCCCCATTCTAAAACTGAACAAAATGTAGACTTGAGTTGGGCTGTAAAGATGAACTCCAGGAATTATATCACTTTAGAAAGTTGGCTTGTCCAGATTAGTTCAGAACTTCATGCCAACACTTCAGCAATGTACTCTTAAGCCAACCATAGACATTTCGAATCTCAAAACATGTATGGGCAGGCTAAATGTACCCAAGTTGATCGATCAACTTGAGTACAACCGGGCTGTCGGATTTTACATGCAATTATTGCTAACGGCTGTTTTTAACGAGGGTTTTCCTTGTTAACACTGTCTGTTTGAAGAATAGAAATTTGCTCCATCTCTGGCCGGCCTTAAGGTGGTACGGAATATTGTTCTGTGTATTTAGTGAATTATTTCTGTAGTCAAAATGTACAAAGAACACATAGCATTCATAACCAGTGTATTGTGTACTTACCCGTTCTGAAGAAGATAGTACTTTTGGATACTTGAATTGGTAGGAGAGGCATAAATATTCACCACTTTGAGTTTAGAGGTGTTAACATCCAGATCTGGTACTCGTACTGAAAGGTAAATGGTATCTTCCACATACAGGGAGTCATCTTCTGAGAGAGGGGTTGTATATGTGTTATCTTTAAAGGCCATCATTACAGCTGCAAAACTTCCATTTCCTGTAGGGCCGGTTATTTCTGTGGTCCTGGAAAATAAACACATGACAAAGGTTACCTACCTAGAAACCCTTGCAGGTATATGGCCATGCATCAATAATGTTATACAGAGAATTGTCATTATTTGCACTAAGGATAAAGAAGAGCAAACCTATTAGATATCTTCTTCAGCTCTGTGTATATTGATGGAAGCAATAAAGCTGATATACAATATCAAGTGCACCACAAAGGTTTAAAATGAGCGTTTATGCAAAAGCGAAATTAAATTAATTTAGGATAAGTACACCAAAAGCATTTTTTTGTCCATACTTCTCTTGTGGGTCACAGGAGTGCACATACTCACTCTCCCGTTAACCAGATTTCCCGCTATCAGCTTGCATGGCAAGGCCTCTCTAGGCTCTGGAAAGTTCCCACCATTGCCACCAATATTGTCAAGATCCATTCGACTGCCTGATTGACAGCTGGATTCACCTCTTAACATTGAGCTGAGAGCTAGAGCCAGCTGCACCCACCCCCTCCCCTGCCCAGTGCCCCTATGAGTGCTGAAGGAGCAGAGCAGAGAACTGTGACTGACAGTCACTGCTCTTCACTCGGAGAAGACCGAAAACTGAGCAATAAGTAGCCGTGTGATTGCTCAGTTCTCGGCCTTAGAGCTCACAGGTGACCACTGCAGAATCACATAGATACTGTATGATACTGATAGAGTATGTATGTTTATTTCTTTTTTTTTAAAACCCATATTTCTCTTTTAGGTGACCTTGTTAGGTTGGGAAAAAAATGAAGAAGAAATGTTCCTACAATAGAAGAGCTTTTATACTCATCTGTCAGGCAGCCCATATCTCCTACCCATTGGTCCAGTGCTGCAGCCTCCACCAGACTCTTCAGTATTCAACATTTCTGGAAGAATCTCCCAGCGCATTCCATGTTTTTTTTTTCCTCTGACCCCAATGTCACTACAGGATTTAGCAGTGTCGTAGGGTGAGGAGGAAGAAACCATGCGGTGTGGCAGGGGATGCTCAAGCATTGAATGCCAAAGTCTCTCATGGAGGCTGCAGCACTGAAGCAGAGGGAAGGTAGGAAACAAAGGCCTTGAAAAGTCTTATACTGTGGGAACCTTAAGTCTCAGGATGACATGGTTACTTGAAAACACTTGGCCCAAGTTGCTTACACCCATGTATCCTCAGAGAGTTGAGCTCAGTTATATCTAAGCTTTTTTTTTTTCTAATTTACTGAGACTTGGCACAAGAAGTTTAATCCAACTTTGATGTTTAACCTAACTTTTAACCTGTTATCTCTAATAAAGAGTTAATGCACATTTTTCTATATGATTTTCTTTTTGGATCCCTTAACCACTTAAAATCACGTATCTGTACGGCATTTTGTTAAAGTGGTTGTACTGGGGGTGATGCCTGCAGCCCCAGTATCGTTTTTTAGAGTGGACGGTCGGCTTTCATGATGTAGCAACCAATGTGGCTAAATAGCTGCCCAGCTGCCATCACAAGCAGTGGAAGGAGATGTCCCTTCCACCGCTCCGCCCAGGTCTCCTGTTCCACCTGGAGACCGGAGCGACCAGCCGGCATGTCCGCTGGCTGGCCGGAGTCCCGAACTAAACTAGAATCAGCTTGGATTGGGTCTCCGATGTAGTAATCTGGAAGCGACATCATAATGTCACATCTGGTTTACTCTGCAGCCAACAGTGCAGATTTTAAAAATTCAAAGTATTCAAAAATGCTAATTTTGGCGTTTTGAAAACTTTGAAGTGCAGAGGAGGGGTTTGAGGTCTTTTAGATCCCAGATCCCTCCATAAAGAGTACCTGTCACTGCCTATTACTGTCACAAGGGATTATATTTCTTGTGACAGCAATAAAAGTGATCAGTTTTTTTTTTTAATAGGTACAGGGTACAAAAATAAATAAGAAAAAAAAATATTTTTAAAGCACCCCTGTCCCCATGTGCTCACGCACCAAAGAAGACACATATGTAAGTCGCGTCCACAAATTTAAACAGTGTTAAAATCACACATGTGAGGTATTGCCGCGACTGTTAGAATGAGAGCAATAATTCTAGCAAAAGACCTCCTCTGTAAATCTAAACTGGTAACTGCTAAAAATGTTAACGCGTTGCCTATGGAGATTTTTAAGTATCGTAGTTTGTCGCCATTCCACGAGTGTGCGCAATTTTAAAGCGTGACATGTCAGGTATCTATTTACTCAGCATAACATCATCTTTTACAATATACAAAACATACATATACATACATAAAAAACAATTGGACTAACTTTACTGTTTAGTTTTTTAAATTCAGTGAAGTGTATTTTTTCCCCCAAAAAATTGCATTTAAAAGACCGCTGCGCAAATACCGCGTGACAAAAAATATTGCGACAATCGCCAATTTATTTTCTAGGGTCTTTGCTAAAAAATTATATATAATGTTTGGGGGTTCTAAGTAACTTTCTAACTTTAACTTAGACTTGCTCTTGACGTGGTTAATATTGTGTAATGCTTACATGTTGGACGAACTTATGAGATTTGCTTTTATAATATATATTCACCCATGTGTCCTCAGAGAGTTGGGCTTGGTTATATTCACCCATGTGTCCTCAGAGAGTTGGGCTCCGTTATTTTCACCCATGTGTCCTCAGAGAGTTGGGCTCGGTTATATTTAAAGGGAACTAAAACTATTTAAAGCGGTGTTCCAGCTGTGGAAAAAAAATAAAAGTCAGCAGCTACAAATGCTATAGCTGCTGACTTTTATTATATAGACACTTATCTGTCCAGGGAGCCCACGATGTCAGCACCCCAGCTGATTTTCAGATCGGCTGCCTGGTGCTGCCGCCACCATTTCCCTCTAAGGGAAACTGGCAATGAAGCCTTTTCGGCTTCACAGCCGGTTCCCTACTGCGCATGCGCGAAGCATGCTGCGCATTCTCATTGGCTCAGCGGCAGGGGAAGGAGAAAGGGGACGGAACCTCCAAGGGACGGCGCTGAGCCGCTGTCTCTCTGAAGTTGGGAAGGGTACCTGTCAAAAACAGGAACCCATTCCCCCCTCCCCACTGAAAGGTGCCAAACGTGGCTGTGGAGGGGGGAAGGAAGCAGATGAGTGGAAGTTCCACTTTTGGGTGGAACTCCGCTTTAAGCTTTTGTTTCTATTGAAGCTTGGCACAAGCCCATTTTAGTACCTTCACTAAAGTTCAATCAGTAACTACAGACCTGTAAGTTTAACATCTACTGTATGGAAGATAGAAGAGTAGACACTAGAATGTAATATCTTAAGAGATAGCAAGAGATTGGCCCTGAAAGTATGCAATAATAATTACCCAAGTATTGGGCGCAGCGTCACATTAAGAGCGACATTCATATACAGCGGGTAAGAGCAGGAAATATTCAGGACAACGTCATTTGTTATTCGGATTGGATCCGTTTTGCCAAAAATATACAGCTGATTTGTATACATAACATGGGTTGCACTCATCTGTAGAGAGAGGAAGCACAGAAGTCATTAGACAAGGTCAGAAAACTTACCGCCATACAGTAATCTACACATTAGCAGATAGTTACTTTTAATGTCAGTGTATTCTCTGAAGGATCAAAAAAGAAGGCTCTAATTTTCATAAGGCAGAACTTCAGCCCAAAACAACCAGATAAAAATAAATAGCACATCAAAGGATGAAATAACAAAAGTAGCTTTTACGGCAATATTCAACTTCAACCCAGAGATTTCCCCTCCGGTACTTTTGCCGTTTGATGTCCTCAGTCTAATGACCACTACCATTCAACCGACTTTATCTAAGTCATGGTACCCTTGGACCCCCCCACCCCAAGCCTGTGACTGGACAGTGAAAGGAGAAGCAGAGGATTCATCTCTCTTTCACTCTGTTCTCTCCTCCTATCAAAATAATGTGTGTTAGCGCATGAACTACTTGGCTATATGTGAAGAAAAAGGGGGAAAGGATAACCCCCAGGAGTGATCAGACTTTTAAAGCATCCACTAGTTAATCTCATAAAGAAATGTATATTCCTTAAACGTATAAATACATACAAAATGTATTCTGATAACATATTAATAATTCTCAGTACATAAAAACCATCACATAAATGAGTGAGCACAACAGTGCTAAGCAACATGCTTCTGAGCGAGAAGAACCAACATGTAGCAGGGTCTGTGTCTGAAGACCATCAAGATGGCCGACCTCCTATGCCCGGCTCAGAAGGGTTCTATTGTGCAAGTTTGCCAATGGATCGCTACGTGTTTCGCTATGCAGCTTCTTCAGGTGATCCTATTGGTGTTATAATGGGGGGGGGGGGTGAAGGGTGCCCAATATTCTCTTGGATGGAGGCTGTGAAGTAAAAGGAGCCACAGCTCATATGGATGCCGATCCAATCAGGATCGATACCCCCTCCGGCAGGGAGACAGTGGAGGTGTCCCCAAACAGCTGTGGCTCCTCTACAGGAAGGATATATACTGTACATATAGTGGTTAATTCCAGTAGGAACAATTCTAGTACCACTATTACTTCACAGCCTTCATCCAAGAGAATATTGGGTACCCTCCACCCACCATTATAACACCAATAGGATCCCCTGAAGAAGCTGCATAGTGAAACGTGTAGTGATCCATTGGCAAACTTGCCCGTTAGAGCCCTTCTGACCCCGGCATAGGAGGTCGGCCATCTTGTCTTCAGACACATACCCTGCTACATGTTGGACCACTTATGGGTTCTTCTCGCTCAGGAGAATGTTGCTCAGCACTGTTGTGCTCACTCATTTACGTGATGGTTTTTGATGTACTGAGAATTTTTAATATGGTTTTACTATAAATTTTGCATGTATTTATACATTTAAGGATTGTACATTTCTTTTTGAGATTAACTAGTGGATGCCTTAAAAGTCCGACCACTCCTGGGGGTTATCTCTCCCCCCTTCTTTTTTTCATTTATATACTGGATGTGGTACCACTATATCCAAGATCATGTCTCAGTCTTCTTTTATATATATATATATGTATATATATATATTTACATATATACAGTGCTTTAAGTGGGCCGGTATGCACTGGTACTCAGTACCGCCACTTCCAAATATGGCTTGTGAGCATACTGCCACCTCTCCGTGCGCCTTAGCGTACCAGTACGCTCATTTTGGACATCTGCGCCCTCAATTCCCCCCCACCCCCCCAAGATTATTTCCCACTCCAGAGCCAGACCAGTCACCACCAGTGAGTCCCCCTGCTCCGGAGTCCCAGCCCAGGCCAGGGGGGGTGCTCTCTGGGGACCCTGATGTGGGGTGGGGGGGCAACAAAATTTATAGGCTATAATAGAGTACCGGCACCTCTTTTGGGCCACTTAAAGCACTGTATATATATAATTGTCTATATGTGATGCTTCTCCTTCTCCCAGTCTGAGCTGTGCTGTACAGAGACTGTAAGGGGCTGAAACCAGGTCACATTTATATTGATGCATTTAAAAAAATATATATATATTATTTGATGCATTAGTGAATACAGAGCTATGTTATTTGTGTCTTTTATGGCTGCCTGGGCTTCAGCTCCTTTTTATGGGTGTCTCCTTTAACTAGCCGGCTTCTAAGGGGACACCCGTGAATGTGTGCCCTTGACTGGGGCTGTGTGTGTCTATTCAAACACAAAGCACCCAGCAACCCCCACCCCTGATCCCTCCTCCCAGACAACTGCAGGAGCCAATTACACCTCTTCCCTTCTCTATCTCCTCTGCAACCAGGAAGTTCAGGGAACAGTGCAGACTTGGAGGACCTGGTAAAAGGCACAAGGGATATCAGGTATGTGTTTGAGGATGGGGGAGTTGTCAAAGTAGCAGGGCATGTTGTCCATTAATGTTGTAAAAGCATGAAAAATGAGGGTAAAACAAACACTTACAGTCAGGACCATGTCAGAAGAACTTACCACAGGAACTGTGTTACAGTCAGAACTTATTAATGGACGATAAATGGTTATCTCCGATTTCCCATCCACAACCTCCCTTACTGCCAAACACTCGGGGTTGGTGCTGTTCAGCCTTATATCCGACGTATTATAACCATTTTTTTCCAACCAACATTTTGACACTTGTATATTGAATTTTGCTCCAGTACAAGTAAGATTTACAGATGGAGTGGCTCCTGAAAAAAACATGAATTTTATTCAGCATGTCTGAGATGGGAAGGTGACAGGGATGCAATTGATACAATATAGGGGTTTTCTATAAATACCCACTTTAGGGGGGCAAGAGTGGCCAGAGAGGGGAGAAAGTTGCCATAGAGTCAAGGAGTTAAAGATTCCAATTTATATACAAAACCTTGACTGTTGGTGATCAGTGTAGCTCTACCTTACATTAGTGGTCAGTGTAGTGCCCCCCTATATTGGGGGTTAGTGTAGTTCCCCCTTTCGTTGATGGTTGGTGTAATGTCCCCTATATTGGTGGTCAGTGTAATGTCCCCTATATTGGGGGTTAGTGTAGTTCCCCCTTTCGTTGATGGTTGGTGTAATGTCCCCTATATTGGTGGTCAGTGTAATGTCCCCTATATTGGTGGTCAGTGTAGTGCCCCCTTATATTGGTGGTCAGTGTAGTGCCCCCTATATTGGTGGTCAGTGTAATGCCCCTTTATATTGGTGGTCAGTGTAATGCCCCCTTACATTGGTGGTCAGTGTAATGCCCCCTTACATTGGTGGTCAGTGTAATGCCCCTTACATTGGTGGTCAGTGTAGTGCCCCCTTACATTGGTGGTCAGTGTAATGCCCCCTTACATTGGTGGTCAGTGTAATGCCCCTTATATTGGTGGTCAGTGTAATGCCCCTTATATTGATGGTCAGTGTAATGCCCCTTATATTGATGGTCAGTGTAGAGCCCCCTTACATTGATGGTCAGTGTAATGTCCCCTTACATTGGTGGTCAGTGTAATGTCCCCTTAAATTGGTGGTCAGTGTAATGTCCCCTATATTGGTGGTCAGTGTAGTGCTCCCTTACATTGGTGGTCAGTGTAATGTCCCCTATATTGGTGGTCAGTGTAGTGCCCCCTATATTGGTGGTCAGTGTAATGTCCCCTATATTGGTGGTCAGTGTAATGTCCCCTATATTGGTGGTCAGTGTAATGTCCCCTATATTGGTGGTCAGTGTAGTGCCCCCTTACATTAGTGGTCAGTGTAGTGCCCCCTTATATTGGTGGTCAGTGTAGTGCCCCCTATATTGGTGGTCAGTGTAATGCCCCTTATATTGGTGGTCAGTGTAATGCCCCCTTACATTGGTGGTCAGTGTAATGCCCCTTACATTGGTGGTCAGTGTAATGTCCCCTATGTTGGTGGTCAGTGTAATGTCCCCTATATTGGTGGTCAGTGTAGTGCCCTCTATATTGGTGGTCAGTGTAATGTCCCCTATATTGGTGATTAGTGTAGTGCCCCCTTACATTAGTGGTTACTGATTATGGGTAAACCTTATACCATAAACCCATGTTTTTTCGTTGTTGTTAGGAGGACTGGACTGGAAGGGAGGGAGCATTTGTCTTTTAGACACACACCCCCTTCAATGACACTGCAGTGAGAGGAGAGCCTCCACTGCAGCATTTTTTATTGGACAGCTTGGACTTGTGAAAGGGTCCCGCTGTGGGACTGTAATAGAGGGCCCCAGGCTTAAAGGGAAGAGCCCCAGCCAGGAGTCTGGGGGTCCTTCCTGTTTTCTTGCACCGGGGTCCCTGAAGGTTTTAGTTACGCCTCTGGAACCAATCTCCTCCTGAAGCTACAGGAGGAAAAAGGAGGACATTGATTTCTCTATATGCTGCTCCCACCGCCCCTCCTATCCAGGTGTACAGGCCCTGGAGCATGGGGCCCGGTTGCAATTGCAACCCCTGTAGTTACGCCCCTGGTACTATGTATGTTACGGGGACCTCATATGGTTTATGTGAAAATGCAATATTTGGTTTTAAAAGGCATGAGATCCATTGTAACCATTGTATGATATCATACCGTACCTGTGTATGGATAGAAAGTTGCATTGCACTGGCAGGTAGTGGTATTGGTGTCACAATACTCATCATCAGCACAGGTAACACTTCCACAGGTTACAGACGCAGCCACTGGAGAGACAGAAAAACACATTAAAGTCCATTCTGTGTTCCTGTGTGGAAGTCTAAACAGATCTCAAATCCAGCTACTATGTAACACAAGGATCAAAATAAATAATCAGAGATAATGTGAAGTTTCTTTCGAAGTGTTCCACAACAATTCAAATTGTGTCAAACTGTTGCAACTTGTATCCAAATATTCCAATATACAAAAGTGTTACAATTCATAAACAAAGTGTTCCTCACTCTTCCCCTGTGTTGTATTCACCCATGTTCATGAATAAGGTTAGGTTCACATACATGCCGGTGTGGGAAGATGTAAATCACACACATTCCCGCACCTGCAAGCAAACCACACTGCTATTTAGCAGCCACACAGGGCTGCCATTAATTCTTATTTCATTTTATTATATCTGTTGATCCTGCCAGAAATTCAGAGCTCTCCTGTGTACTCTGCAGTCTTATCTCAAACAGTGTTATCAGCCCTGCCCAGTTTTCATGTGTGAGCTACAGAACCCCTTCCTCCTATGTTATGCAGATGATGAAAGGTGGAGGTGTTTGTGGTCCTAAGCAATAACACTGCTTGGTCATAGATACAATACGGTAAATGAGCGATGTAACTGGAAGGCTGGAAGGATCACCAGGTGATGTGTGAAAAAAAGTCTGAAAAAAGAAAACCTAAGCAGCCACACTAAGGACCAGCAAGCTGCAATATATTATATTTTCATTCTTGGGCAGGGGCAGACTGGCAACTTTTGGCCCAGGGGGCAAGTACAAACCAGAGGCCCATGGTGCAGCGACTCGGCCCCCCCTCCCACTCTCCCTCCTCCTGACCCCCATTCCATGCTGAAGCTCCACTCCAGGTACTCTCTACCCACCGGCCGAATCCGGGTTCCCAAGCTGGCCAGCGGAGGCTGATTGGGGGGAGCTGGGAAAGCTCAGATGGGGCTGCCTGGGGGAGGAGAGTCTCCAGTGGGGCATGGAACCGGCCTCTGCACAGACATAGTTTACACCATCCATGCTGGGGGGGGGGGGGGGGGGCCTGCGCTCTGTCCTTGTCTTCATCCCACACTCAGTAGGTCAGCAGTGGGGACTTTTTACTTCTCTCCACCAGGAATCCTTTACGCATGTCTGTGGCAGAAGCAGTGCACCATTTTTATGGTGAATCAGAGCAGCCTGGGGGGCAATTGCCCCCCTGCTCCCTGGCCCAGTCCTCCCCTGTTCTTGGGTTTAGATACACTTCAATAAGAGTACGGATCTCCCTCGCTTTTTTTTTGTTCATTTGCCCTTCCCCAATCATTCCCTCCAATCTCTGGGAACGATCGCTGTCTCTGTATTCCAGATGTGAGATTATAAGATAAAAGGAGATAAACGTCACTCACCTGCCATGGCAGCGCACAGTACAGATAGCAGTAGTGTTGTCTTCATGGTTATCAGAGACCCTAGAAAATACATTCTATATGAGCAACCAATTTCTGTTTGGAATTTAGCAAAAAAAAAAAAAAAATAATAATATAAAAAAAAAAGTCCTACAGGGTTTCCCATTATCTTATACATAGTTTTTATACAGTCAAAATAAGACAAATAAAAAAAATAAATAAAAAAAAACATCTATATATGTTACAATATTCATATATGTAATATAATAGACTTAACAATATTTGATCAGAAAAAAAAAAATAAAATAAAATAATTTTATATAAATAAATAAATATATATATATATATATATATATATATATATATATATATATATATATATATATATATACAGTATTTATATATATATATTTTTTTTAATTAATGTGTGCAATAATATATATATGTATATATATATACACACACACACACACACACACATATATATAAATATATATATATATATATATATGTGTATATGTATATATATATATATATATATATATATTATTGCATAAATTAATTTAAAAAACTACAAATAAACAATACGATTCAAACCTGGAGTGTAATACAGTAAGAGCCGGTTCACATATATGCAATGACAGACATTGCATGTGATTCGGAACGCACTGCTCTGCAAATCACATGCGATGTCTGTGCGATGCAAATTCAGCCATACAGATTGTATGGCTGAATTTGCATCGCATTTGGACCAAAGTCGCACAGGACTCTTTTTTGGGTCTGCTCCAGAATCAGATGGCATGGGTGTTCACATCTATGCGATTCGATTAATGTCCGAACTGACAGTTGGCATGTGATATGCAATCTGATCTGGGGGTGTTGTTAACTCTATAATGACACCCCCAGCGATTCGCATATGGCAGTGTAAACTGCCTGTGGGTTGAATGCGATGCAGGAACCCGCAGTGAATTTGCATGTGCGAACCGGGACAAAAACCCAAAGTAAACTAAATAAATACAAAGAAAAAATACAACAAACATCCATAAATGTTACAATATTCATTATTTTTATTGACTATGTAACATGCCAGACTTAAAGGAGATGTAAAAGGCACAAGATTTTTTTTTTTTTATATCTTAATGAATTCTATACATTAAGATAAAAAACCTTCTGTGTGCAGCAGCCCCTCTCCGCCCCCCAAATACTTACCTGAGCCCCATCTCTATCCAGCGATGTCCACGAGTCCCTCAGCCGCCAGGAACTCTCTCTCTCTCTCCTGATTGAGACACAGCAGTAGCGCCATTGGCTCCTGCTGCTGTAAATCAAAGTCAGTTAGCCAATCAGGAGATAGAGGGGGTGGGGGCCGAACGGCACCTCCATGTCTGAATGGACACACGGAGCTGCAGCTCGGGTCAGGTACCCCCATAGCAAGCTACTTGCTGTGGGGGCACTCAACAGGAACGAGGGACGTGAGAAGAGGAGTATCTAGGCTGCCCTGTGCAAATCCATCTGCGCAGAGGAGGTAAGTATAACAGGTTAGTTATTTAAAAAAAAAAAACACAAGACTTTACAATCACTTTAACAATATACAATATTTAGGGATAGATAGATAGATAGATAGATAGATAGATAGATAGATAGATAGATAGATAGATAGATAGATAGATAGATAGATAGATAGATAGATAGATAGATAGATAGATAGATAGATAGATAGATAGATATACATATGTATAGGATTATATGTATAGGATTATATATATATATATATATATAACTACAAACAATAATACAAGGTTCTGCCTGACTCATTACAAATCGGATGCCTGGTAGTCCTTACGTTACATGGTTTTGGTAAATCTAAAGCTCAACACACACACGCTGACTGTTCAATCTCCATTAGAGATCAATCTCCAAATTCTGCTTTGATCGGGTCTCCGATGTAGTAGCCCGGAAGCGGCGTGATGACGTTACGGCTGAATTACTCGGCGGCTAAAGGCGCCGAATTTAAAAAACTGTCAGTATTCAAAAATGCAGATTTCGGCATTTTGAATACATTGAAGTGCAGTGGTGGGATTTGGTGTCTTTAAGACCCCCAATTCCTTACATAAAGAGTACCTGTCACTGCATATTGCTGTCACAAGGGATGTTTACATTGCTTGTGACAGCAACAAATTGATCAGATTTTTTTTTTTAAAAACTGTGCTAAAATTTTAAACTTAAATAATAAATAAAATAAAAAATAACAATTAAATATTAAATAAAATGTAAATTTTTTTTTATAAATAGGATTTTTTTTTTTTAAACTCCCCCTGTCGCCGTGAGTTTGCGCACAAAAGAAAACGCCTATGTAAGTTGTGCCCGCCAATGAAAGCGGTGTTAAAACCATGTGAGGTATCACTATCGACGTGATCGCCAGAGCGAGAGCAATAATTCTTAAAAAAAAAAAAAAAAAAAGCTACTCTGTAACTCTAAACTGGAAACCATTAAAAAATTTTAAAGTTTCGCCTATGGAGATTTTTATGTACCATAGTCTGTGGCCATTCCACAGGTGTGCGCAATTTTAAACTGTAACATTTTAAGTATCTATTTACTCGGCGTGACATCATCTTTTACAATATACAAAAAAAATGGGCTAACTTTACTGTTTAGTTTTTTTAAAATGCAGTGAAATGGATTTTTTCTAAGATAAAATGGTGTTTGAAAGACCGCCGAGCAAATACCACATGACAAAATATTGCAACGAACGCCATTTTATTTTCCAGAGTCTTTGCTAAATAAATAAATAAATAAATATATATATATATAAAATGTTTGGGGGTTCATATATATATATATATATATATATATATATATATATATATATTTATATATTTTTTTTTAATGTTTGGGGGTTCTAAGTAATTTTCTAGCTAAAAATACAGATTTTAATTTGTAAAGAACAAATGTCAGAAATGGACTTGGTCCGGAAGTGGTTAAGTAAGTCCTTATATTGCCATTAAACATGTTACAAAGGTAGCGACTCAGAGAGCAATGAAGTCAAAGGATGATCATGATAACCAGCCAACCAGCAATCACAAAATGAAGAGTAACCAATGGCAGCCTCCGTCATTCTCTCATGATATTCCCTTCATAAAGGAGACAATCAGAATGACTTAGAAATCAAAGTTTTATACTGACCGACTAATGTGGTGTAGAAATGTCCCGGGTCTGCAAGAGTCTTCCAACAACTTGATGTTCTTCCAACAAGTGCGCAAATTTAGCTGTCAGTTGAGTTTTGCCACCTTTAGGAATGGTGGTTGGAGTGAGGTGGCGGAGGTTCTGAGTACAATTACCGATCACTCAGCTACTTATATACCCATTGGTTCTGATGGAATGCCATGCGTCTGTCTTGTGAAGAAACCAGAAGGTGGATATCAGGTGACGTTATAATAACCGGGCCTCACCCAGGCAGGACTTAGCCCCGAGCGGTCACAGTTTAACATTTAAAGCAATCGTCACAGAATGATGTATTTTTCTGGAGGCATTTCATATTCATAGCTAAATGTCACCTTGTTCTATTACCAAATAAACCACTTCTGGACCTTTAAGGATTTTCCCCCTTAATGACCAGGCCATTTTTGCGATTCGGCACTGCGTTAATTTAACTGACAACGGTCGTGTGACGCTGTACCCAAATAAAATCGATGTCCTTTTTTCCCCACAAATAGAGCTTTTTTTTGGTGGTATTTGATCACCTCTGCGATTTTTATTTTTTGTGCTATAAACAAAAAAAGAGCGACAATTCTGAAAAAAAAAAACAATATTTTTCCCTTTCTGCTATATAACATTCCCAATAAAAAATAAATACATTTTTTTTATCATTTTAGGCAAATTTGTATTCTGCTACATATTTTTGGTAAAGATTAAGAATAATTCCCAATAAGAGTATTTTGATTGGTTTGCACAAAAGGTATCACGTCTACAAACTAGGAGAAATATTTATGTAATTTTTATTTATTTATTTATTTTTTTACTAGTAATGGCGGCAATCAGCGATTTTTAGCGGGACTGCGACATTGCGGCGACAGATCGGACCCCTAACTGACATTTTTGACACTTTAGGGGGGACCAGTGACATTACTACAGTAATCAGTGCGCGGTCGTGCGAGGCTGTACCTAAATAAAATTGATGTCCTTTTTTCCCACAAATATAACTTCCTTTTGGTGGTATTTGTGTGATTTTTATTTTTTTGAGCTATAAACTAAAAAAGAGCGACAGTTCTGAAAAAAAAAATATATATATATTTTTCACTTTCTGCTATAAAACATCCCTAATAAAAAAAAAAACTTTTTTTTTATCATTTTAGGCCAATTTGTATTCTGCTACATATTTTTGGTAAAAAAAAAAATCCCAATAAGCGTATTTTGATTGTTTTGCGCAAAAGTTATTGCGTCTACAAACTAGGGGAAAGATTTATGTCTTATTTATTTATCTATTTTTTACTAGTAATGGCGGCAATCAGCGATTTTTAGCGGGACTGCGACATTACGGGGGACAGATTGGACCCCTAACTGACATTTTTTACACTTTTGGGGGGGACCAGTGACATTACTACAGTAATCAGTGATAAAAATATTACTGTACTAATGACACTGGCAGGGAAGGGGTTACCCCAGGGACGATCAAAGGGTTAAATGTGAGCCTAGGGGGTGTTTTCTAACTGTGAGGGGGATGGGTTTATGCAATCAACACAGAGACCTGTGTTCCTAAATAGGAGGAGCTCTGTATTGATTCCAGAGAGAACAACGGTCTGCTGTGTTTACAACAGCAGAGAGGCGTTCTCTCTTCATAGGGAGCGGTCGCGGTCACAGGCCCCGTGGATCGGCTTCCCCTCTGGCTGGTGGGCGCCCCCAGGATCGCTCCTGCGCACCGCCGTACAGGTACAGCGATTCACGGGAACCTGCTGCTAGATATCTGCAGCGCCTAGGTCGGCACGTGGTTAATCTTTCTACTATTTTACATACTTTGTGGTTAATTTTGTATGTTTCCGCCGCGCTATGGATGTGACTAATATATAAAGCTGCTAAGACTAAGTACCGTAATAGTGTCCAATAAGTGAAGTTGAAAAGGAGAGCGGGTATTGGCGCTGCTCTGTGCTACCTCGCAGTGTTAGACTGAATTTAAATGCAGTACGCCATAACTTATTTGTTGTACATATACAGTTGTGCTCATAAGTTTACACACCCTGGCAGAATTTAAGATTTCTTGGCCATTTTTCTGAGAATAGGAATGATAACACAAAAACTTTTCTTTCACTCATGGTTAGTGTTTGGCTGAAGCCATTTATTATCAATCAACTGTGTTTACTCTTTTTATATCATGATGACAACAGAAACTCCCCAAATGACCCTGATCAAAAGTTTACACACCCTGGTGATTTTGGCCTGATAACATGCACACAAGTTGACACAAAGGGGTTTGAATGGCTATTAAAGGTAACCATCCTCACCTGGGATCTGTTTGCTTGTAATTAGTGTGTGTGTATAAGGGTCCATGTACACGGGACGTTGTTAAAAGTCCCTTTGAATGCTGGAATTTTTAGGACGTTTGAAACGTCCGTTCGGTCGCGTTTGTACCCGCGTTTAGCTGCGTTTAGCGGCGTTTGCGTTTAGAAGCGTTCCTAGAGGTCAAAAAAATTATTCCCCTTTAAAATGGAAAAACGCGAACGCTAAACGCGGGTCATCGCGTTCAGACGCGTTCGGACACGTTCAGACGCGTCCTGACGCGTTCTGACGCGTTTGTGCGTTTGAAACGCCGGGAAACACACGTTCGAACGCAAATAATTGCGTTCTAAAAAAAGTCCCTGAACGCAACTGCCTGCAAATGACTGTAAACGACCTGGTGTACATGGACAGATAAGATAAAATGTAGATGGGTTCAGGGGCTTCTGAAAAAAACGCCCAACTGCTCCTAAACGGCCATTTCCAGCGTCCCGTGTACATGGACCCTAAAAGGTCAATGAGTTTCTGGACTCCTGACAGACCCTTACATCTTTCATCCAGTTCTGCACTGACGTTTCTGGATTCTTAATCATGGGGAAAGAAAAAGAATTGTCAAAGGATCTGTGGGAAAAGGTAGTTGAACTGCATAAAACAGGAAAGGGATATAAAAAGATATCCAAGGATAATAAACTCTATATCAAACTCTAATCAAAAAGTGGAAAATGAGGGGTTCTGCTGAAACCAAACCACGGTCAGGAAGACCAACTAAAATTTCAGCCAGGAAAATTGTTTGGGATGCAAAGAAAAACCCAGAAATAACTTCAGGTGAAATCCAGGACTCTCTGAAAACATGGGGTGTGGCTGTTTCAAGATGCACAATTAGGAGGCACTTGAAGAAAGATGGGCTGCATGGCCGTGTCGCCAGGAAAGCCATTACTACTCAAATGCCACAAAGTATCCCACTTACAATACGCCAAACAGCACAGAGACAAGCCTCAAACCCTCTGCCACAAAGTCATTTGGAGTGATGAGACCAAAATTCAGCTTTTTGGCCACAACCATAAACGCTACATATGGAGAGAAGTCAACAAGGCCTTTGATGAAAGGTACATCATTCCAACTGTGAAACACGGAGGTGGATCGCTGATGTTTTCGGGATGTGTGAGCTACAAAGGCACAGGAAATTTGGTCAGAATTGATGGCAAGATGAATGCAGTTATCAAAAAATCCTGGAGGAAAATTTGCATTCATCAGCCCGGAAGCTGCGCATACTTGGACATTCCAACATGACAATGATCCTAAACACAAGGCCAAGTCCACCTGTCATTGGCTACAGCAGAATAAAATGAAGGTTCTGGAGTGGCCATCTCAGTCTCCTGACCTCAATATCATTGAGCCACTCTGGGGAGATCCCAAACGTGCCGTTCATGCAAGACAGCCCAAGAATTTACAGGAACTGGAGGCTTCTGCCAGGAAGAATGGGCAGCTTTACCATCTGAGAAGATAAAGAGCCTCATCCACAAATACCAAAAAAGTCTTCAAGCTGTCATTGATGTTAAAGGGGGCAATATACGGTATAAGGAACTGGGGTGCGTAAACTTTTGATCAGGGCCATTTGGATAGTTTCTGTTGTCATTATGATATAAAAAAAACACAGTTGATTGATAATAAATGGCTTCAGCCAAACACTAACCATGAGTGAAAGAAACGTTTTTGTGTTATCACTCATATTCTCTGAGAAATGGCCAGAGTAGGAGATAGTCGGACAGATTGGGGCAGAGAGCAGGAGGTCTTGGGACGAAGGAAGATGAATTGGTTGGGATTTTGAGACCAGGTTGGTGATGGGTGGCTTTGTAAGTTGTTGTTAGTAGGAGGTCTTGGGAGGAAGGAAGACGATTTGGTTGGGATTTTAAGACCAGGTTGGTGATGGATGGCTTCGTAACTTATTGTTAGTAGGAGGTCTTCGGAGGAATGAAGATGATATGGTTGGTATTTTGAGACCAGGTTGGTGATGGATGGCTTTGTAAGTTGTTAGTAGGAGGTCTTGGGAGGAATGAAGACGATTTGGTTGGGATTTTGAGACCAGGTTGGTGATGTAGCTGGGGACCAAGGTGTGGATGGCTTTGTAAGTTGTTGTTAGTAGGAGGTCTTGGGAGGAACGAAGACGATTTGGTTGGGATTTTGAGACCAGGTTGGTGATGGATGGCTTTGTAAGTTGTTGTTAGTAGGAGGTCTTGGGAGGAACGAAGACGATTTGGTTGGGATTTTGAGACCAGGTTGGTGATGTAGCTGGGGGCAGATTTATTGACGGCTTTGTAAGTTGTTGTTAGTAGCAGGTCTTGGGAGGAATGAAGACGATTTGGTTGGGATTTTGAGAACAGGTTGGTGATGGATGGCTTTGTAAGTTATTTTTAGTAGGAAGTTTTGGGAGGAACGAAGATGATTTGGTTGGTATTTTGAGACCAGGTTGGTGATGGATGGCTTTGTAAGTTGTTGTTAGTAGGAGGTTTTGGGATGATTTGGTTGGGATTTTGAGACCAGGATGGTGATGTAGCTGGGGGGCAGAGTTATGGATGGTTTTGTACGCTGTTGTTAGTAGGAGGTCTTGGGAGGAATGAAGATGATTTGGTTGGTATTTTGAGATCAGGTTGTTGATGTAGCTGGGGGCAAATTTATTGACGGCTTTGTAAATTGTTGTTAGTAGGAGGTCTTGGGAGGAACGAAGACGATTTGGTTGGGATTTTGAGACCAGGTTGGTGATGCAGCTGGGGGCAGATTTATTGGCGGCTTTGTAAGTTGTTGTTAGTAGGAGGTCTTGGGAGGAACGAAGATGATTTGGTTGGGATTTTGAGACCAGGTTGGTGATGGGTGGCTCTGTAAGTTGCTTTTAGTAGGAGGTCTCGGGAGGAACGAAGATGATTTGGTTGGTATCTTGAGACCAGGTTAGTGATGAATGGCTTTGTAAGTTGTTGTTAGTAGGAGGTCTTGGGAGGTACAAAGATGATTTGGTTGTGATTTTGAGACCAGGATGGTGATGTAGCTGGGGGGCAGAGTTATGGATGGTTTTGTAAGCTGTTGTTAGTAGGAGGTCTTGGGAGGAATGAAGATGATTTGGTTGGGATTTGGAGACCAGGTTGTTGATATAGCTGGGGGTAGATTTATTGATGGCTTTGTAAGTTGTTGTTAGTAGGAGGGCTTGAGAGGAACGAAGATGATTTGGTTGGGATTTTGAGACCAGGTTGGTGATGGGTGGCTCTGTAAGTTGCTTTTAGTAGGAGTTCTTGGGAGGAAAGAAGATGATTTGGTTGGTATCTTGAGACCAGGTTGGTGATGGATGGCTTTGTAAGTTGTTGTTAGTAGGAGGTCTTGGGAGGAACGAAGATGATTTGGTTGGGATTTTAAGACCAGGTTGGTGATGTAGCCGGGGGCAGATTTATGGATGTCTTTGTAAGTTGTTGTTAGTAGGAGGTCTTGGAAGGAACAAAGAGGATTTGGTTGGGATTTTGAGACCAGGTTGGTGATGTAGCCGGGGGCAGATTTATGGATGGCTTTGTAAGTTGTTGTTAGTAGGAGGTCTTGGGAGGAACAAAGATGATTTGGTTGGGATTTTGAGACCAGGTTAGTGATGTAGCTGGGGGCAGATTTATTGACGGCTTTGTAAGTTGTTGTTAGTAGGAGGTCTTTGGAGGAACAAAGATGATTTGGTTGGGATTTTGAGACCAGGTTGGTGATGTAGCTGGAGGCAGATTTATGGATGGCTTTGTAAGTTATTGTTAGTAGGAGGTCTTGGGAGGAACAAAGAGGATTTGGTTGGGATTTTGAGACCAGGTTGATGATGTAGCTGGGGGCAGATTTATAGATGGCTTTGTAAGTTGTTGTTAGTATGTTGAATTGAATTTGTTGGGTGAATGGAAGCCAGTGGAGGGATTAGCAGAGAGGAGTAGCAAATACGGAGCTGTTGGTAAGGTGGATGAGTCTGGCAGCAGCAGTTAAGATGGACTGAAGGGGGATAGCCTATTTAAAGGTAAGCCAGTGAGGAGGGAGTTGCAGTAGTTGAGCAAGAGATGACCAAGGAGTTAATTAGGAGCTTTGTGGTGTCATTGATTAGGAAGGGGCGTATCTTGGAGATGTTGCGGAGGTTGAGGCGGTAAGCTTTGGACAGTAATTGGATGTGGGGCCAAAAAGATAGATCAGAGTCCAGGATATGGCCTAGAACCTTGGCATGGGGGGACGGATTGATAGCTGAGCTGTTGATTTTGAAAGGGAAATCGGCAGGAACTTGTAGTTTTCCCATTCACAGAGCCCTGCGAATGAATGACGTGGCCCGACATGGGGAGTAAAAAGGGGACTTGGGGGGAGTGTGGGGGCCAGTGCATTTGTAACATGTTACATGTTACACTCATAATATACATTATCTCACACAAGTGAGTACACCCCTCACATTTACAGTATGTAAATATTTTGTTAGATCTTTTCATGTGACAACACTGAAGAAATGACACTTTGCTACAATGTAAAGTAGTGAGTGTACAGCTTGTATAACAGTGTAAATTTGCTGTCCCCTCAAAATAACTCAACACACAGCCATTAATGTCTAAACTGCTGGCAGCAAAAGTGAGTACACCCCTAAGTGACAATGTCCAAGAAAATTACTCAGAGCCCCCTCAGAATGTTTTTTTTTTTTTTTTTAGCAGTGGAACTCTCTTCCACAATTGGTGGTAACTGCGGGAAGTATGGCTACTTTTAAAAGACTCTTGGACGTACATCTCCAAGATCAAAACATACAGGGGTGTGGGAAATGAATTCGTCCACACACACCTACACAGGTTGAACTGAATGGACTGTTATCTTTATTCAACCTCAACTACTATGTAACTATGTAGCAGAGACCCTGGGGAATAAAATGGTGGTTGTTGAAACTTTTTATGTCTGTTTTGGGAAAAAAAACTTTCATGAATTGGAAAAAAAAAAAAAAAACACTGAAGTTAGCCCAATTTTTTTCTATAATGTGAAAGATAATGTTACGCCAAGTAAATAGATACCCAACATGTCACGCTTTAAAATTGCGCACGCTCGTGAAATGGTGCCAAACTTAGGTACTTAAAAATATCCATAGGTGACGTTTTAAAAATGTTTACAGGTTACCAGTTTAGAGTTACATATACGTTCACTTCTGCATGCGAGCACACGGAGACGGGGGCGCTTTAAATGTATTATTTTTTTTTAATTGTTTATTTTATTTTTCTATTTTTACAGTTTCCCTTAAAAAAACTTTTATGATCGTTTTTTATTCCTATTACAAGGAGTGTAAACATCCCTTGTAATAGGAATAGAGCATGACAGGTCCATGTGGGGTCAATAAGACCTCACATCAGGAAAGACTGAGATAAAAAAAAAAAAAAACGATCTTGGCCTTTACAGCCGAGTACACGGCAGTGTTTACATCTGCTGGGCCAGATGTGACGTCATAACATCACGCCCCGGCCCTCCAAAGGTCATAGAGACTGCCGGGGACCATCTGGTCTCCGGGATTTTTCTATGGTGAACTATGGTACGGGCAATTGCGCGGTCGTGAGACGCCGTACCCAAATAAAATTGATGTTCTTTTTTTCCCCCCACAAACAGAGCTTTCTTTTGGTGGTATTTAATCACCTCTGCGATTTTTATTTTTTTGCTCTATAAATAAAAAAATTGCGACAATTCTGAAAAAAAAATATATATATATTTTTTTCACTTTCTGCTATATAACATTCCCAATAATAAAAAGAAAAAATTAAAAATCTAATTTTTTTCACTATTTTACACCAATTTGTTTTATGCTACATATTTTTTGGTAAAAAAAAAAAAAAACCCAATAAGTGTATTTTGATTGGTTTGCGCAAACGTTATCGCATCTACAAACCAGGGGAAAGATTTATGTCATTTTTATTCAAATAATTTTTTTTTTTTACTAGTAATGGCGGCGATCTGCGATTTTTAGAGGGACTGCGACAGATCGGACCCCTAACTGATATTTTTGAGGGACCAGTGACATTACCATACCTCCAAACTTTTTTAGATAGGAACGAGGGACACCGATTAGTAAAAGTATGTAGGCATAGGACACACCCCCTTAACAACTTCTGGACCGGAAGGTTTTTTCCCCCTTAATGACCAGGCCATATTTTGCGATTCGGCACTGTGTTACTTTAACGGACAATTGCGCGGTCATGCGGCACTGTACCCAAATAAAATCAATGTCCTTTTTTTCCCACAAATAGAGATTTCTTTTGGTGGTATTTGATCCCCTGTGCGATTTTTATTTTTTGCGCTATAAACAAAAAAATAGCGACAATTCTGAAAAAAAAACCCCCCAAAAAAAAACAATATTTTTCATTTTCTGCTATATAATATTCCCAATAAAAATAAAAAATGGTAAAATCAATTTTTTTCACCATTTTAGGCCAATTGGTTTTCTGCTACTATTTTTTGTAAAAAAAGAAAAAAATCCCAATAAGTGTATTTTGATTGGTTTGCGCAAAAGTTATCGCATCTACAAACTAGGGGAAATATTTATGTCATTTTTATTTTTTTACTAGTAATGGTGGCAATCTGCGATTTTTAGCGGGACTGCGACATTGCGGCAGACAGATCGGACCCCTAACTGACATTTTTGACACTTTTGGGGGTACCAGTGACATTACTACAGTAATCAGTGCTAAAAATATGCACTGTTACTATAATAATAACACTGGCAGGGAAGGGGTTAACTCAGGGACGATCAAAAAGTTAAATGTGAGCCTAGGGGGTGATTTCTAACTGTATGGGAGATGAACTTGTAGAATCAACACAGAGACCTGTGTTCCTGTATAGAAGGATCACAGGCGCTCTGTGATCATTCCAGGGAGAAGAACGGTTGGCTGTGTTTACAACATCTGACCGTTCTCTCTCTCAGCGGGGAGCGATTGCAGCCACCGGTCCCGTGGATCGGATTCCACGCTTCCTAATGGGGGCGGGCACGCGTTTCCGGTGGGGCGCGTGTGCCCTCAGGAGCGTTCCCACGCACCGACGCACCCACACGTCGGTTGGTGCAGCCGAGTCAGCCTGTTGCAGTATATCTGTGGTGGGCGGTCGGCAAGTAGTTAATGACCAGGCCATTTTTTGCGATTCGGCACTGTGTGATTTTAACGGACAATTGCGCGGTCGTGCGACGCTGTACCTAAATAAAATTGACGTTCTTTTTTTCCCACAAATAGAGATTTCTTTTGGTGGTATTTGATCACCTCTGCGATTTTTATTTTTCATGCTATAAACAAAAATTCTGAAAAAAAAACTGTATTTTTTACTTTCTGCTATATAAAAAAGAACAACAAGACACAGGACAAACAGAGACGAAACAGACAAAAAGACAAAGACAGTTGGGACTTTAAATGAGGCGGTGCCTGCCCAAGGCTAGCCGCCTCCATCCCTATTAAGTATATGAGGGGGGAAGGGGAATAAAAAGGATACGAAAGGGGATAAGAAGGGTGATTAGGGGATCGGCATATTGGTAAGATCTGTGTAATATGGTATAAATTATATATATATATGTACATGACATAGCATGAATATTGAATATTGTTCTTAGAGAAGCCGATACCCTATATATGTTTATAGTGAGGTAAACCGGGAAAAGGGGGGACAAAGGCGGGACTTTGAATGAGGTGTGCGGAGTCGGTGGTCACAATAAAAGAATACAGTCATATGGAGATAAAGATTTTAATGTATGTCATATAGAAATTGCATATATAACATAAACACATTGGTACAAATTACATCAACACTGCATGTGTAAAATGGCACAATCCCAGAGTAATAAAAAACATCCTAAATACCAGATCATGACTCATGGAATACACAATGAGAAAAGTAGATCATTGGTAAAAACACATATAAAAGGTAACATGTTAATATTGGTAAGGAGTGCATCCATATTAGGCTCGACGCGTTTCGTGGATACATTCCACTCGTCAGGAGCCAAGTGCACCCCAAATCATAATTTCAAGGGAAGGTCATTTCAAACAGAATGTTGTGGATGGGTACTCCCAAAGGGTCAAAGAAGTCTGTTCCGGGAGCTGTAGGGGCCCAGACTGGGGCCAAAGGCATACCACATAGGCATTACATAATGTCATGAAGGTGACAAGAATGTTTAAGAGATGATATCAAGGTATTTCTCTCCAAGGATATCTATAGGTAAGGATATTAGATTAATATAAAAAAGGTTTTCACTGTGAATACAGTGACAAATATGAAGTAATAAAATTGGTATAGAGGTAAATCTAGAGGTAAGTATAAATACCTAAATGGATTGAGTTAATCGAAGGAGATAGACTGGATCATCTGAAAAAACTTCAGGAATGCTGAAAAAGGAAGAACCGGTTGATAAGAAATAAGAAAATTGGTAAAGGACCACACCCAGCGAGAATAATAAGTGAGTGATGGTGACTGAGTTGAGTGAAGTGCAAAATAAGGGGGCAAGAGTGAAGGGGTGAATGAAGGTGAAAAATGAGGGAGTGAGGAAAGGTGCCCCAATGCTAAGTGACGATCAGACTATATAACATGATTGGCTCCCCCTGTAGCCAATTGGCACACTCGCATGCCTCCACTAGCGGTACGGGTACGTCATTTCACAGGATAGAGCCGAGCTGCTGCCAAAAAACTACAGCAGCTGGTTGGTAAGTGGTTAATAGTTTTAAAAAAATGTTTTAATTATTTTATTTTATTTTACAATGTTTAAAAATGATTTTCTTTACAGTTTTGTTTTACAGGACAGGGCCACGGAACAGGCAGAACAGGGAATGATGCCCAGTGTCTGTGTCTCTCTCTGCAGCAGCTGAAAGCTGCCAGGAGTGGGGGAAACTGGCTTTCAGCTGCTGCAGAGAGCCGCACAGGGCTTCCTTCTGTCACATTTCGGTAAATATTTTATTCTATCTTTTCATGTGACAACACTGAAGAAATGACACTTTGCTACAATGTAAAGTAGTGAGTGTACAGCTTGTATAACAGTGTAAATTTGCTGTCCCCTCAAAATAACTCAACACACAGCCATTAATGTCTAAACCGCTGGCAACAAAAGTGAGTACACCCCTAAGTAAAAACGCCCAAATTAGACCCAATTAGCCATTTTCCCTCCCCGGTGTCATGTGACTCATTAGTGTTACAAGGTCTCAGGTGTGAATGGGGAGCAGGTGTGTTCAATTTGGTGTTATCGCTCTCACTCTCTCATACTGGTCACTGGAAGTTCAACATGGCACCTCATGGCAAAGAACTCTCTGAGGAAAAAAAGAGTTGTTGCTCTACATAAAGATGGTCTAGGCTATAAGAAGATTGCCAAGACCCTGAAACTGAGCTGCAGCACGGTGGCCAAGATCATACAGCGGTTTAACAGGATAGGTTCCACTCAGAACAGGCCTCACCATGGTCCACCAAAGAAGTTGAGTGCATGTGCTCAGCCTCATATCCAGAGGTTGTCTTTGGGAAATAGACGTATGAGTGCTGCCAGCATTGCTGCAGAGGTTGAAGGGGTGGGGGGGTCAGCCTGTCAGTGCTCAGACCATACGCCGCACACTGCATCAAATTGGTCTGCATGGCTGTTGTCCCAGAAAGAAGCCTCTTCTAAAGATAATGCAAAAGAAAGCCCGCAGTTTGCTGAAGACAAGCAGACTAAGGACATGGATTACTGGAACCATGTCCTGTGGTCTGATGAGACCAAGATAAACTTATTTGGTTCAGATGGTGTCAAGCGTCTGTGGCGGCAACCAGGTGAGGAGTACAAAGACAAGTGTGTCTTCCTACAGTCATGCATGGTGGTGGGAGTGTCATGGTCTGGGGCTGCATGAGTGCTGCCGGCACTGGGGAGCTACAGTTCATTGAGGGAACCATGAATGCCAACATGTACTGTGACATACTGAAGCAGAGCATGATCCCCTCCCTTCAGAGACTGGGCCACAGGGCAGTATTCCAACATAACGACCCCAAACACACCTCCAAGTCGACCACTGCCAGGGCCGGCCTTTGGGGTGTGCGAGCTGTGCGGCCGCACAGGGCGCCATGGGCAACAAGGGCGCCGTGCGGCCATCACAGCTCGCAGAAGATCAGGCGATTCAGCCCGCACAGCGGGAGGTAAGCGGCGACCGCGGCCTGGACAGGGTTGACACAGGCCGCGGCCGCCGCTTACCCCCTGCTGTGCGGCTGTGCCTCTGTCACTTACTGCTGCAGTGAGGCGAGCTGTGTATCACACACAGCTCAGCCTCCGATCCACGCTGGCAGTGTGGGCGGGGCGGGGCGGGAGGAGAAGGGGCGGGGCGAGGAGGAGCTGACGATCTCTCCTCTGGCATCCCTGCAGGGAGGAGAGATCGTCAGCTCCTCCTCGCCCCGCCCCTTCTCCTCCTCCTCCCACCCCACCCACACTCCCCGGGAATGTGTGGGCGGGAAGTTTGAAGAAAAAAAAAAGCTGCAGTCAGCGTAAGGTAAGTGAGATCTAATTCCTTCAAAAAATGTGAGGGGGGCTCTGTGTGGGGGTTCTCTGTGTGAGGGGTGCTTTGTGTGGGGGGTCTGTTATGTAAGGGGGCTCTCTGATGTGGGGGGCTCTGTGTGGGGGGGGGGGCTCTGATATAAGGGGGGCTTTGTGTGTGTGTGTATGGGGTCTCTGATGTTAGGGGGGCTCTGTGTGTATGGGGTCTCTGATGTTAGGGGGGCTCTGTGTGTATGGGGTCTCTGATGTTGGGGGGGCTTTGTGTGGGGGTCTGTGATGTAAGGGGGGCTCTCTGATGTGGGGAGCTCCGTGTGGGGGGGATCTGATGTAAGGGGGCTATGTGTGGGGGTTTGTGATGTAAGGGGGCTCTCTGATGTGGGGGGCTCTGTGTGTGGGGGGGCTCTGATATAAGGGGGGCTTTGTGTGTGTGTGGGGGTCTGTGATGTGAGGGGGGCTTTGTGTGGTGGGTCTCTGATGTGAGGGGGGCTTTGTGTGGGGGGTCTCTGATGTGAGGGGGGCTCTGTGTGTGGGGCCTCTGATGTGAGGGGGACTTTGTGTGAGTGTGTTTCACCTCTAAAACATTCATAATTTCTTTTAAGTTATGGTTTTTCATGTACATATATATTTGTATTTTTATTCTTATTTTTATTATTATTTTTAGGAGTCATGATCAGTTCATGCTCATTTGTCTTACTTTGAATATTATCACTGATTGTCTCCTATCATCCATTGTGGTATATTCTGATTCTTATGAGAAATCATTGTTTCAGCCCCATACATGTGAATTTGTGGCCAGCCAATTGAGTACAATCCACCTTTAACATATGCTTTTAATTGTTCAAGTATAATTGATTTTAAAGTTGTTGTCCTTCAATTAACTGGTTGCTTTTAGCTCTGGTTTTAAATCCTTTTATCCCGAGGCATTCCCCTTTTGTTCCAGCTGCGGTGAATCACTAATTAACTGAGCTAGATATAAACCTTGTAGAGTCCACGGCTCTCCAGCACCTGAGGAAAGAGCGCGCCGGGTACATCGACCCCGAGCATGCTCAGAAACGCGTCGTGCCTGCCGTTCCTTTGCTGTTTGTACTCACCACCCCTGGTGACGGGAGAGCGTCCATCCATCCACGGAACCTTTCAGCCGTCGGTCACCTCCATCTGACCGCTCATCGTACACTGAGGCGGGAGGCTGCCGGCTTTCTTTCCTCCCATTAAACATCAACTCAGCCACGGACGGCGCTTTGGAGTGGACATCACCACCTCCCTCCCCCCAGAGGATGTTTAAAGATCTGATGGTGTTACACAGCCTGACTTTCACTTATGTCTTGTGAGTTACTACACACATTGCTTCTTATGTATTAATAAACTGTCTACACTTAGAGCGCTTCTCCTTTTTGTTTTTTTGCTTAAACAGAATCTCCTCTTGGTCTGTGGAAGAGCGGCTCAGTGTTTATGGACTATTCCTTTCTGACTACACGTCGATCCCATACAATACAGTATATTTATTCCATCAGCTTTATTTAGTGTTTTGCTTCTGTCCCTTTCCCCCCCTCCCCCCCCTCCCTCCCCCTTCTCCTTGCTTTTTTAATTGATTCATCATACCCATCCCCTGCGTTGGAGGTTTTTAGCGCTCTGGTTTCACATATGCTGTGTGGGGGTCTCTGATGTAAGAGGGCTCTGTGTGTGGGGGTCTCTGATGTGAGGGGGGCTTTGTGTGGGGGTCTCTGATGTGAGGGGGGCTTTGTGTGTGTGTAGGGGGTCTCTGATCTTAGGGGGGCTTTGTGTGGAGTCTCTGATGTGGGGGGGTCTCTGATGTGAGGGGGGCTTTGTGTGGGGGGTCTCTGATGTGAGGGGGGCTTTGTGTGGGGTCTCTGATGTTGGGGGGTCTCTGATGTGAGGGGGGCTTTGTGTGGGGGGTCTCTGATGTGAGGGGGGCTTTGTGTGGGGGGTCTCTGATGTGAGGGGGGCTTTGTGTGTGTGTGTGTGTGTGTGTAGGGGTTCTCTGATCTTAGGGGGGCTTTGTGTGGGGTCTCTGATGTGGGGGGGGGGTCTCTGATGTGAGGGGGGCTTTGTGTGGGGGGTCTCTGATGTGAGGGGTCTCTGATGGGAGGGGGGCTTTGTGTGGGGGTCTCTGATGTGAGGGGGGCTTTGTGTAGGGGGGCTCTGTGTGGGGGGGTCTCTTATGTGAGGGGGGCTCTGTGTGGGGGGTCTCTGATGTGAGGTGGGTTTTCTGATGTGATGGGGGGCTCTCTGATGTAGGGGGGCTCTAAATTAAGGGGGGCTTTGTGTGGGGGTCTTTGATGTAAAGGGGGCTCTGTGTGAGGGGGGTCTCTGATGTAAGGGGGGCTAAGTTATTAGTGATCATAAAAAAGAAAAGTCAAATAAAGTGCAAAAAAGGTGAAAAAAAATGTGCGCGGGGGGGCGCCACAGGATTAGCTCGCACAGGGCGCCTGAACACCTAAGGCCGGCCCTGACCACTGCCTTGCTAAAGAAGCTGAGGGTAAAGGTGATGGACTGGCCAAGCAGGTCTCCAGACCTAAACCCTATTGAGCATCTGTGGGGCATCCTCAAATGGAAGGTGGAGGAGCGCAAGGTCTCTAACATCCACCAGCACTGTGATGTCATCATGGAGGAGGGGAAGAGGACTTCAGTGACAACCTGTGAAGCTCTGGTGAACTCCATGCCCAAGAGGGTTAAGGCAGTGCTGGAAAATAATGGCGGCCACACAAAATATTTACACTTTGGGCCCAATTTGGACATTGTCACTTAGGGGTGTACTCACTTTTGTTGCCAGCGGTTTAGACATTAATGGCTGTGTGTTGAGTTATTTTGAGGGGACAGCAAATTTACACTGTTATACAAGCTGTACACTCACTACTTTACATTGTAGCAAAGTGTCATTTCTTCAGTGTTTTCACATGAAAAGTTTAAAAGAATAAAATATTTATAAAAATGTGAGGGGGTGAACACACAAACAAATGTGACCCTCGGCGGGAAGTTCACCCGACGATAAACGCCCCATAATGCACTGCATTAAGTGCTTGTGATTGGCCAAAGCATGCACCTGACCTGTATGCTTTGGCCAATCATAGCACAATGTCCTGTCAGAGTCATGATTGGCTTACACAGCAGCCATATGTAGTGTGTCAGTGGAGATTAGGAGTGGAGATTAGGCAGGTAGTTTGTAGATTGTGCTTTCATATTTAATGCAGTCAGTGTAGTGTAGTATAGTGTAGGGCTGATTCTTGTGTAACACGGTGTATTGCAGTCAGTGCAGTGCTGTGCTGTGATTCTTGTGTAACAGTGTAGTGGGGCCACTGATGTGTTGGTGTATACATATCTTTTATTGATATTTTTTTTTCTTATTAATTTATATATTTTTTTGCAGCATCAGGCTCTCTTGCTGCAATATTAGTACTCCCCCTTCTGTGTCGCAGGTGCTATTCCTTCTGGGCCAGCAGTGGGGTTTTTTTTGTGGTGCAGCAGCACTAATTTTATTTAGGGCATAATTGCTGCCCCCCTTTTGTGTCGCAGTTGCTATTTCTTCTGCGTCGTCAGTGGATGTTTTTTGTGGCGCGGTAGCACTAATTGTATTTAGGGCATAATTGCTGGTTCCCCTTTTGTGTCGCAGGTGCTATTTCTTCTGCGTCAGTAGTGGGGTTTTTTTGTGGCGCAGTAGCACTAATTGTATTTAGGGCAAAATTGCTGTTCCCCTTTTGCGTCACAGGTGCTATTCCTTCTGCGTCAGCAGTGGTTTTTTTTGTGGTGCAGCAGCACTAATTGTTTTTAGGGCATAATTGCTGTCCCCCTTTTGTGTCGCAGGTGCTTTTCCTTCTGTGTCAGCAGTGTTTTTTTTTTGTGGCGCAGTAGCCCTAATTGTATTTAGGGCATAATTGCTGTTCCCCCTTTTGTGTCGCAGGTGCTATTCCTTCTGCATCAGTAGTGTTTTTTTTTGTGGCGCAGTAGCTCTAATTGTATTTAGGACATAATTGCTGTCCCCTTTTGCGTTAGAGGTGCTATTCCTTCTGCATCAGCAGGGGTTTCCTTTCTTTTGGCTTTATTAAAAATATATATATAATAAATGGTTTATAGTGCACAGAGTACAAAGGTATTGCACCCAAGCACCATATTCCCTTCCCACACTCTATAATTAATAAAAAGTTATAAAAATCCCTGCCAAAAAATAAAAAACAATAATAAAAGGGTTTATAGTGCACCAAGCACAAATGTATTGCACCCAAGCATCATATTTCCATTCCACATTCTATAGAAAAAAGTTATAACCCCCCCCCCCCATAAAAAAAAAAAGAAATCCCAATCATTTAATAAAATACCTTTTTTTTCTTTTGTCTGCTGTACTTCCTGGTGCCTCCGCCTAGACAATTACATCACTAGGCAATTTGCAAGGGCTCCGGGAATAGCGGCGTTATGTATCCCAGGAGTCCTTGTGAATCGCCTAGTGATGAAATCTTACATTATTTCCAGACTGGAAATGACGCGCACGGGAGGACCGGAAAGTCATAATTGACTGGTTGCCATAGCAATGGGGTGGGAATTTTCGCCGACACTGCCATTGCTGTAGCAACGTGTCAGGAAGAAGGAGCGCCGCACGGTGACATTATTGCGCAGGCGCGAGAGCGGGAGGTGCATGCTGGGTAGCCAGCTGCACGTAATCCCAGAAATAGTTACTAGAGGGCTTCAGATGCCCACAGTGGACATGGACTCTGACAGCTTCCGAGATCAAGGTAGTTGTTCTTTATTTAAACCAAAACTAAAAGGAATATACTATAGACACCAGCTAAATTTGGCATATAAAGTTGATCAAATTACAGCGGAGTTGAAAAAAAAAATTTGCTTTGGGGACTGGAACTTTTTTAACCCTCCTTCATTTGTATATACAATTGATTTATGAGATCCCATTACAATGAATTGATATATCTACAGACCACAGCACCATCTTGTGGTCACTTTTTAATATAGCGCTTTGGTTTTCGTGTTTCTTTCTTCAATTTGTGAGGGATATTGCACTTTGCAATTTTAAAACCCCAGAGTTGGCGAATGGGGTAAAATTTCATTTTGCAAAAAAAAAAAAGGCAATCATGTGCAAAGAAAACAGCCTTGTGTCTGCACCTGATTGGATAATGGAAGTCTTTAGAGCTTTACATCATTCACTAAGCTCTGGGGAAAATTCCCGTTCAAAGAGAAACTTCCCATGCAAAGTGAACATTATATTTGCCTTAGAGGTGGGGGTGGATGTGGCTTTGGTGAAATCTTACCAAAATTAACAGTTTAGCAGGTAACATGCTACTATCCTTCATACTTTCTAATGTCTAACTGTAAATCAGGTGCAAACTAGACCTCAACCACTAAAGGTTCCCATAGATATTAGATGATCATTGCCCAATTACAGTCAGATTGGGAAATGATTGTGTCAGTAAGCTTTTTCTGTCTTCTGCAAATCCTCCTAAGCTGGTCATTTAGTTTCCTATTATGGTTGCACTGATATGGATACCGGTATTGACCCATTACTAAGCATTTGCACTGATATCGGTATTCGTGCAAATGCTCCAATACCTGAAACCGATACTTTCAGGCTCGGTTCTTGTAGCTGACAGCGGGATTCCCCCACTGACAGCTGAAATGTAAAAAAAAAAAAAAAGTCAGCAATTATCGGTTATTAAGGAGCGAGGCCGCTGCGTCCTTAACAGCCGATGACTCATTCAGCTGTCAGTGGGCTTCCCGTTGACAGCTGAAGTGTAAACAATGTCCCGGCAATTGGAGCTGTCAAAAAGAAAAAGAAAAGCAGCCTCATCCGTGCCAGATCCATACCTCATCCGTACCCACCCATGCCACCTCAGAGCTCATCTGTGGTTCATCCATGCCACACCCGTGCTCATCCATGCCACATCAGTGCTAATACATGCCACGTCAGTGCTAATACATGCCACGTCAGTGCTCATCAGTGCCACATTAATGCCACATCAGTGCTCATCCGTGCCACATCCATGCTACATCAGTATTCATCTGTACCACATCCATGCCACGTCAGTAGTCATCCTTGCCTCATCCATGCCATATCAGTACTCATCTGTGCCACATCCATGCCATGTCAGTGCTCATCCATACCACATCCATGCCACGTCAGTGGTCATCCATGCCTCATCCATGCCATATCAGTGCTCATCCATGCCACGTCAGTACTCATCCATGCCACATCCATGCCACGTCAGTGCTCATCCGTACCACATCAGTGCTCATCCGTGCCACATCCATGCCACATCATTGCTCATCTGTGCCACATCCATGCCACATCAGTGCTCATCCATGCCACATCAGTGCTCATCCGTGCCACATCCATGCCACGTCAGTGCTCATCCATGCCCCATCCATGCCACGTCAGTGCTCATCCATGCCACATCAGTGCTCATCCGTGCCACATCCATGCCACATCATTGCTCATCTGTGCAACATCCATGCCACATCAGTGCTTATCCATGCCACATCCATGCCACATCAGTGCTCCTCCGTGCCACATCAGTGCCACAACAGTGCTTATCAGTGCCCTACAGTGCCTCACAATATTGTAATGGGAAGTCAGGAAATGATGGTGCTCCCTGCATGTTGGGCCTCTGTATGTGGCCAGCTTGTGGAAAAGTGTCACATATGTGGTATCGCCATACTCAGGAAGAGTAGCAGAATGTATTTTGGGGTGTAATTTTTGCTATATACAAGCTATGTGTTAGAAATATCTTATAAATGGACAACTTTGTGTAAAAAAAAAAAGCGTTTTCATTTTCTTTCCACATTTTCCAAAAACTTGTGGAAAAAAAATGACATATTTAAAAGACGCATTATGTCTCCTAGATTATGTGTTGGGGTGTTTGCTTTCCAAAATGGGGTCATTTTGTGGGTGTTTCCATTGTCCTGGTGCTCCAGGGCCTTCAGAAGTGTGATAGGTTGTCAGAAATTATATGTGTAATTTTTGCTCCTAGAACGCCTGACGGTGCTCCTTGGATGTTGGGCCTCTGTATGTGGTCAGGCTGTGACAAAGTCCCACATATGTGGTATTGCCATACTCAGGAGGAGTAGCAGAATGTATTTTTGGGTGTAGTTGCAAGTATGCCTATACAGTGTGTGAGAAATAACTTGGTAATATGACCATTTTGTGAATAAAAAAAAAAAATCTTCATTTTGCAAAGATTCGTGGAAAAAAATTACAAACTTCAAAAAAATCACCATGCCTCTTACTAAATACCTTGGAATGTCTGCTTTCCAAAAATGGGTCATTTGGGGGGTATTTGTACTGTCCTGGCTTGTTAGGATCTCAAGAAATGAGTCGGTACATCAGGTGTGATCAATTTTCAATGATTGGTACCATAGCTTGTAGACTCTATAACCTTCACAAAGACCAAATAATATATACTTATTTGGGTTATTTTTACCAAAGATAAGTAGCAGTATAAATTTTGGCCAAAATTTATGAAGAAAAATTACCAAATTTGCCAAATTTTAAAACCAAATTAAAGAAAAATAAATTTTTTTTACAAAATTTTCGGTCTATTTTTTTCATCTATAGCGCAAAAAATAAAAAACCCAATGATGATTAAATACCACCAAAACAAAGCTCTGTTTGTGTGGAAAAAAAGGACGAAAATTTCATATGGGTACAGTATTGCATAACTGAGTAATTGTCATTCAAAATGTGAGAGCACTGAAAGCTGAAAACTGGTCTGGTTAGGAAGGGGGTTTAAGTGCCCAGTGAGTAAGTGGTTAAAGCAACCTGTCAAATAAAACAAATTTTCTTTTTTATTAAATGTTCCTCTGTTTAATCCCTTATTAACCCCTAATTTACTCTAATCAGCCTTAGTTAACACCTTATTCTCCTCCATTTAATTATTATTTTCCTGCGTATTATTTATTTATTTATTTTTGTTTACTTCTATTTTATAAATTATTAATAATTAAAAACTTTTTTTCTGTTTGCTTTGTTTGTTAATTTTTTTACACCTTCAACATATGTTTACACGTTTCACATTAAAAAAAAAAAAAAAACGCAAAATTTAAAACAACGTCCCCAAACTGTTCTCAGAAAGTTGGGAGCATGAAATTGTCGGAAATGTCTTGGTATGCTGACGCCTTAAGAGTTCCCTTCGCTGGAACTAAGGGGCCGAGCCCAACCCCTGAAAAACAACCTCCACCAAATGATTTGGACCAGTGCTCAAAGCAAGGTCCATAAAGACATGGATGAGCGAGTTTGGGGTGGAGGAACATGACTGTCCTGACCTCAACCTGTTAGAACACCTTTGGGATGCATTCGAGCGGAGACTGCGAGCCAGGCCTTCTCATCCAACATCAGTGCCTGACCTCACAAATGCTCTTCTGGAAGAATTGTCAAACATTTCCATAGACACACTCCTAAACCTTGTGGACAGCCTTCCCAGAAGAGTTGAAGCTGTTATAGCTGCAAAGGGTGGGCCAACTCAATATTGAACCCTACGGACTAAGACTGGGATGCCATTAAAGTTCATGTGTGTGTAAAGGCAGGCGTCCCAATACTTTTGATAATATAGTGTATATCCTATAGTTTGTGGACTCTATAACTTTCCTACAGACTAAATAATATACACTGATTTGGGTTATTTCAACCAAATAAATATATCAGAATACATTTTGACCTAAATCCACGAAGAAAAATTATTTATTTGCAAAACTGTATAACAGAAACCAAGGAAAACGTGTTTTTTTTTTTTTTTTTTGGTCTTTTTCGTTATTCAGCAAAAAATAAAAAACCCAGTGGTGATTAAATACCACCAAAAGAAAGCGCTATTTGTGTAAACAAAATGATAAAAATGTAGTTTGGGTACAATGTAGCATGACTGCCAATTGTCATTAGAGTGTGACAGTGCTGAAAGCTGAAAATTGGCCTGGGCAGGAAGGGGGTAAAAGTGCCAGATATTGAAGTGGTTAAAGTGTACGCATAATTATTATTATTATCTCTGGATCAGAAGAGAGTGCCCCCTGTCCTCTGTGATGACCTTAAGGGGAATATCTCAACACTGAGTTTACTATATGGACCCCTTTATACATGGAGATCATATCCCCCCTTATGTATTTATACATGGAGATCATATCCCCCCCTTATGTATTTATACATGGAGATCATATCCCCCCTTATGTATTTATACATGGAGATCATATCCCCCCTTATGTATTTATACATGGAGATCATATCCCCCCTTATGTATTTATACATGGAGATCATATCCTCCCTTATTTATTTATACATGGAGATCATACCCCCCCCCTTATGTATTTATATGTGGTGATCATATCCCCCCTTATGTATTTATAGATGGAGATCATACCCGCCTTATGTATTATACATAAAGATCATATCCCCCCCCTTATGTATTTATACATGGTAATCATATCCCCCCTTATGTATTTATACATGGAGATCATATCCCCCCTTATGTATTTATACATGGAGATCATATCCCCCCTTATGTATTTATACATGGAGATCATATCCTCCCTTATTTATTTATACATGGAGATCATACCCCCCCCCCCTTATGTATTTATATGTGGTGATCATATCCCCCCTTATGTATTTATAGATGGAGATCATATCCCCCCTTATGTATTTATACATGGAGATCATATCCCCCCCCCTTATGTATTTATACATGGAGATCATATCCCCCCTTATGTATTTATACGTGGTGATCATATCCCCCCTTATGTATTTATACATGGAGATCATATCCCCCCCTTATGTATTTATACATGGCGATCATATCCCCCCTTATGTATTTATACATGGCGATCATATCCCCCCTTATGTATTTATACATGGAGATCATATCCCCCCATATGTATTTATAAATGGAGATCATATCCCCCCTTATGTATTTATACGTGGTGATCATATCCCCCCTTATGTATTTATACATGGAGATCATATCCCCCCTTATGTATTTATAAATGGAGATCATACCCCCCTTATGTATTATACATAAAGATCATATCCCCCTTTTGTATTATACATGGTGATCATATCCCCCCCTTATGTATTTATACATGGTAATCATATCCCCCCTTATGTATTTATACATGGAGATCATATCCCCCTTATGTATTTATACATGGAGATCATATCCCCCCCTTATGTATTTATACATGGAGATCATATCCCCCCCTTATGTATTTATACATGGCGATCATATCCCCCCTTATGTATTTATACATGGAGATCATATCCCCCCCCCTTATGTATTTATACATGGAGATCATATACCCCTCCCCTTATGTATTTATACATGGAGATCATATCCCCCTTATGTATTTATACATGGAGATCATATCCCCCCCTTATGTATTTATACATGGAGATCATATCCCCCCCCCCTTATGTATTTATACATGGAGATCATACCCCCCCCTTATGTATTTATACATGGAGATCATATCCCCCCCCCTTATGTATTTATACATGGAGATCATACCCTCCCCCTTATGTATTTATACATGGAGATCATATCCCCCCCCCCTTATGTATTTATACATGTTGATCATATCCCCCTTATGTATTTATACATGGAGATCATATCCCCCCCTTATGTATTTGTACATGGTGATCATATCCCCCCCTTATGTATTTATACATGGGGATCATATCCCCCCTTATGTATTTATACATGGTGATCATATCCCCCGCCCCTTAATCTCCTCTTCTCAAGAGAGAATAAATTCAGTTCCTCTAACCTCTCCCCATAGCTGAGCTCCTCCATGCCTCATCAGTTTGGTTGCTCTTCTCTGCACTTGCTCCAATTTTTCTGATATTCTTTTTGAGAACTGGTGCCCAAAATTGAACTGCATATTTCAGATGAGGTCTTACTAATGATTTGTATAGAGCAGCCCAGATCCTCCTGTTCTCAGGTGCCACACTGGTGCTCCTGGCCCCTCCCTCCTGCCCCCAGAGCAAGCAGCTTACTATGGGGGCATCCAAGCAGGCTCGCTCCCGAGCCACTGCTCTGCATGTTCATTCACACACAGAGCCACGTCTCGGCCCCGCCCCCTCTCTCCTCATTGGATGTGATTGACAGCAGTGGGAGCCAATGACCCACTGCTGTCTCAGCCAATGAGGAGAGCCTCAGCTCTTGTGCACATCGCTGGATCGCGTGGGGCTGGAGGGCTGCTGCACACAGAAGGTTTTTTAGAACGCATGAAGTTAAAAAACCTGAAGCCTTTACAAACACTTTAGGCTTATGATCTACCAGAACCCCCGGATCCTTCTCTACCATTGGTTCTCCCAGTTCTACTCCCCCTAGTATGTATGATGCATGCATATTCTTACCCCCAAGTGCATAACTTTACATTTATCCACATTAAACCTCATTTGCAACATAGTTGCCCAATGAAACCGTGCATTGAGGCCAGCTTGTAAGTTGGAGACATCCTGTAAGGACGTTGATCCACTGCAAAGCTTGGTGTCATCTGCAAAGACTGAAATCTCAGACCCCCCATCATTTATAGATATATTAAAAATGAAGGGTCCCAACACTGAACCCTGAAGTACACCACTGATAACACTGATCCTTGGGGTACCCCATTGATAACACTGATCCTTGGAGTACACCATTAATAACACTGAACCTTGGGGTACACCACTGATAACACTGAACCCTGGGGTACACCACTGATAACACTGAACCTTGGGGTACATCACTGATAACACTGAACCTCGTTTTCACCACTGATAATACTGAACCCTGGGGTACACCACTGATAACACTGAACCTTGGGGTACACCACTGATAACACTGAACCCTGGGGTACACCACTGATAACACTGAACCTCGGGTTCACCACTGATAACACTGAACCTTGGGGTACACCACTGATAACACTGAACCTCGGGTACACCACTGATAATACTGAACCCTGGAGTACACCACTAATAACACTTAACCTTGGTGTACACCACTAATAACACTGAACACTGGGGTATACCACTGATAACACTGATCCTTGGAGTACACCATTAATAACACTGAACCTTGGTGTACACCACTGATAACACTGATCCTTGGAGTACACCACTAATAACACTGAACCTTGGGGTACACCACTGATAACACTGAGGAAGAGGCTGGGCCTCGAAACGCGTCAGCCGTCATCTCATCGGTCATGGACGATTATATGGACTGACCCGGACATTTGAGCAGTTTAGCTCGATATGCTTTACTTTCATCTATGTCTGTGAGTAGCCATTTTTAATGTTACACAATAAAGCCTGTTATTGAGGATAATGCGCTAGGTCGGTGCGCCCTCTCTTTGTTTTCTTTGCTTCTAGTATCGGTGGACTACCCCAGTCCGTTTTGGGCAGCAAGACCTTAGCCATCTGAGAAGCCAGGTGTGAGTCCCGTGAGGAGTGTGGTAGAGGGGCTGGGATACCAAGCGCAGGAGAAAGGTGGTCACACCTTATTGTCTTTTGGAGCACTGATAACACTGAACCCTGGGGTACACCACTGATAGCACTGATCCTTGGTGTACACCTGTGATAACACTGATCCCTGGGGTACATTTCTGATAACACTGAGCCATGGAATACACAACTGATAACACTGATCCTTGGGGTACACCACTGATAACACTGATCATTGGGGTATACCACTAATAACACTGAACCTTGGGGTAGAGCACTAATAACACCAAACTTTGGGGTACACCACTAATAACACTGAACCCTGGAGTACACCACTGATAACACTGAACCTTGGGGTACCCCACTAATAACACTGAACCTTGGGGTACATCACTGATAACACTGAACCCTGGGTTCACCACTGATAACACTGAACCCTGGGGTACACCACTGATAACACTGAACCTTGGTGTACACCACTGATAACACTGATCCTTGGGGTAGACCACTATTTGTGACTGGTGAGTATCTTAGTGACTGGTTAGTATATTAGCGACTGGTGAGTACCCCAGGTTTAGTACCAGGGGAGACAGAGGTAGTGTAGGTAAGGAAGAGCAGGTCGTTAATATTATCCCCTTAGAGTAGAGGGTAATAATGTCCGACAGGATTGCGGATGCCACTCAGTGCACTTCTTGCTGCATGTATGCATTCCTTGATGAACCATTCGAGGATGAATACTGCTGTGCAAGATGTGAGCGACTTGTTGCTCTGGAATACCAGATCCTGGACCTACAGAACACAGTGGCAACACTGCGTAGCATCAACAACCTGGAAAGGAGCTTGGACATTACACATCAGGCGCTGGCAGGGGCCAGCATAGAGGAGGGAGGAATAGAGGAGACGCAAGCAGCAGAGGTACGCAGTTGGGTGACTTTTAGGAAGGGTAGAGGGATGAGTGTCAGGGAGGCCAGTCCTGAGTTGGTACACCCTAACAAATTTGCCAAGTTGCAGTTTGAGGGGGATATCAACTCAGGGGTGGCAGTGCTGGAGCATGCGCCCTCCCCCAGCTGCCAGGGGAGGGGCGGCTCCAGGAAGAAGGGGGGTCATGACTCAGGAAAGGTTAGACAGGTTGTGGTAGTGGGGGACTCAATTATCAAGAGGACAGAGAGGGCAATCTGTAAAAAAGATCTCGTGAACCGAACAGTTTGTTGTTTACTGGGCGCCCGCGTTCGGCACATCGCAGATCTGGCAGACAGATTGTTGTGCGGTGCTGGGAATGACCCAGCGGTCATGGTGCATGTGGGCACTAATGACAAAGTAAAAGGTAGGTGGAGGATCCTAAAGAACGATTTCAGGGACTTAGGTAATAGATTGAGGAAAAGGACCTCCAAGGTGGTTTTCTCTGAAATACTGCCTGTACCTCGAGCCACACAGGAGAGGCAGAAGGAGATTAGGGAACTTAACAAGTGGCTGAGGAATTGGTGTAGGAAGGAGCGGTTTGGGTTCATGGAGAACTGGGCTGACTTCTCAGTCGGCTACCAGCTCTTTAGTAAGGATGGGCTGCACCTTAATGGGGGCGGTACAGCTCTTTTGGGGAGAAAGATGGCCACCAAGTTGGAGGGGCTTTTAAACTAGGAGACGGGGGGAGGGCTTAGAAGTAGAGTCAGTCATGAGGGAGCAAAGGACTGAAGACATAACGTCAATTGGTAGGTCTGTGCGGGAAAACCTCAGACCAAACAGGAATAAACATAACCGCCAATCACGTTTAACTTCTGTAAAACTAAGAGGGGTATATGCTAATGCCAGGAGCCTAGCTAATAAAATGGATGAGTTGGAAATGTTATTACATGAGGATGACATAGACCTTGTGGGAATAACGGAGACTTGGTTCGACCCCTCACATGACTGTCTGGCCAATATCCAAGGGTATTTGGTGTACCGGAAGGACAGGGTAGGAAAAAGAGGGGGAGGGGTATGTCTCTATGTCAAGAACAATATAAAGGTGATAGAGAGGAGTGACATTACAGAAGGGATGAGTATGGAGTTAGAATCTGTGAGGGTAGCACTCCATAGGGAAGGAGAAAAGGGAAAAGTAATTGTGGGGGTTTGCTATAGGCCACCTAACCAAGGGGAGGAGGTAGAGCAGGAATTTTTAGCACTTTTGGGTAAAGTGGCAAAACTGGGATCAGTCATCATATTGGGGGACTTCAATTATCCCGACATTGACTGGGGAGAGGGGACTACACACTCACAGAAGGCCCGTCTATTCATGGAAACCTTACAGGATAATTACATGTCACAGCTGGTGGATTCTCCTACTAGAGAAAACGCAGTCCTGGATCTATTGATCACTAATGACCCAGACCTAATCTCGGAGGTAGGAGTCCAGGACTACCTGGGCTCTAGCGATCACAAGATGATCGCATTTAGTATAAATAACAATATAACAAGGCAAGTGGGGAACATAAGAACCCTAAACTTCAGAAGGGCAAACTTTCCAAAATTGTACTCATTGATGGAAAGGGTAAACTGGGACCGAACCCTGGGATCCCTGACCACAGAGGAAAAATGGGAATGCTTTAGGAACATATTAAGCAAATGCATCTTGCAGTGCATTCCTATGGGAAATAAATTTAGAAGAGACAAAGCCAAACCTGGCTGGCTAAACCGGAGCATTAAAAAACTTATTAGGGGAAAAAAATTGGCCTTCAAGAAATATAAAGCAGAGGGCACAGTATCGGCTTTCATACAATACAAGGAGGAAAATAAGAAAAGTAAATACGAAATCAAAATGGCTAAAATCAACTTTGAGAGACAAATAGCAGAGGATAGTAAAAAAAACCCAAAGAAATTCTTTAAATTTATCAACAGCAAAAAAGCTAGGGCAGAGCATGTTGCACACATAATTAACGATGATGGGAGGAAGGTTACAGAGGACACTGAAAAAGAAACCGTGCTGAACACTTTTTTCTCGTCAGTCTTTACACAGGAAAAGGAGGGGTACACTGACCATGACTGTATGGTTAGTAGTAATACACAGGACTTGCCACTATGGCTAACAGAGGGTGAAATCAGGGAAAGGCTGGATAAAATTAACACAAACAAATCACCAGGCCCGGATGGCGTACATCCGAGAGTACTCAAGGAACTCAGTATGGTTATATCTAGACCACTGTTCCTGATCTTTGCTGACAGTATTAGGACAGGAGAGGTACCAGGGGATTGGAGGAAAGCTAACGTGATTTGACATCAATAGTATGTAAACTTCTGGAGGGGATGATAAGGGACTATATCGTAGAGTTTGCTAAAGACAACAACATCATCAGCAGTAATCAGCACGGGTTTACAAATGGGCCTTCTTGTCAAACCAATCTCTTAGCATTCTACGAGGAGGTGAGCTGTGAGCTAGATAGGGGCAGACCAGTGGATGTGGTGTACTTGGATTTCGCTAAGGCGTTTGATACAGTTCCCCACAAGCGCTTAATTTATAAGATAAGGTCGGCAGGTATCGACAGCAGGGTTTGCTCTTGGATACGGAACTGGCTAAAAGGGCGTGTCCAAAGGGTGGTAATAAACAGCGCATACTCAGACTGGTCTGAGGTGGTAAGCGGGGTCCCCCAAGGCTCAGTCCTGGGACCAACCTTGTTCAATTTATTCATAAACAGCATTGAGGAAGGGATCAGTAGTTCGATATCAGTTTTTGCAGATGACACAAAATTGGGCAGGGCAATAACTTCACAGCATGAAGCAGATATCCTACAGAATGACCTGGACAAAATAACGGAGTGGGCAACGACATGGCAAATGAGGTTTAATGTTGAGAAGTGTAAGGTTTTGCACTTGGGGACTAAAAACATAAAAACACAATACACGTTAGGAGGGGAACCCTTGGGGGAATCAAAAATGGAGAAGGATCTGGGAGTCTTGGTTGATGATAGATTAGGCAACAGCATGCAATATCAAGCAGCAGCTGCCAAAGCCGGCAGAATATTAGCATTCATAAAGAAAGGGATGTATTCCAGAGATAAGACTATAATCCTTCCACTTTACAAAACACTGGTCCGACCGCATGTGGAGTATTCTGTCCAGTTCTGGTCACCAGTCCTCAGGAGGCATGTGTTGGAGCTGGAGAGAGTCCAGAGAAGGGCAACTAAACTGATTAGGGGATTGGAGGACCTTGATTATGAAGAGCATCTGCAATCGCTTGATTTATTCTCCCTGGAGAAGAGACGCCTGAGGGGAGACATGATAGCAATTTACAAATATCTCAATGGGGATCTCAGCTTAGAAAAAAAGCTGTTCAATCGAAAGGGATTGCACGAGGACTCGAGGGCATACAATGCGATTAGAGGAGAAGCGTTTTAACCTCAGGCAACGTGGGGGGTTCTTTACTGTGAGGGCTACAAGATTGTGGAATTCTCTACCACAAGAGGTGGTTTCTGCGGGAAGTATGGTGGCTTTCAAAAGACTCTTAGAAGTACATCTCAAGGATCAGAACATTCAGGGCTATGTGAGATGATTACAGCCACACACACCTACACAGGTTGAACTGGATGGACTATTGTCTTTATTCAACCTCAACTACTATGTAACTATGTAACTATGTAACTATGGTATCTGACAGAGCTTGAGATATTTTGCAAAAAGAAGAATGGGCAAAAATGTCCTCTCTAGATGTGCAAAGCTGGTAGAGACATCCCCAAAAAGACTTGCAGCTGTAATTGCAGGGAAAGGCGGTTCAACAAAGTATTGACTCCGGAGGGGGTCACAGATTTATTTGTAAAAAATGTTGAAGGCCATTTATCATTTTCCTTCCACTTCACAATTATGTGCTACTTTGCATCGGTCTATCACATAAAATCCCAATAAAATACATTTATGTTTTTGGGTGTAATATGAGAAAATGTGGAAAATTTCAAGGGGTGTGAATACTTGTTCAAGACACTGTATTTGAGAATAAGAAATTGCTCATTGCTCAAGGAACCCCTAGCAGCCTCTGGAGGAACCCTGGTTGAGAAACCCTGACTTAAAGCAGGGCCCTCTTTTCGAATGGGCGCGCCCGGCAGTTGCCCGGGAGCCCCACTTGCCAAGGGGCCCCCCAAACACAGGGTGACAATTTACATACCGACCTGTCCCCCCCCCCCGGCCAGATTAGTTTACCTGGTGGTCTAGGACACCCCCCCCCGTTGTCCACCAGGAGCGGGCGCCGGTTGTTTTGGTGTGGCTCTGAGTCTCCGCTGCACTGGTTGCTAGGAAGGCCAGCCGACTGGCATCCAACAACCAGTAAAGTTCTGAGGAGTACCCATCATGCACAGCGGAGGAGGATCCTCCTCGTTGGCTCGTCCTCCTCCACGCCTAGAAGAATGGCTCCACCCACCTCCTCCCTTCATGTGCTGTGCGGCCGGTGGAAGGTAATCTAATCAGACTGCTGCAGGCTGCTTGTTTTTTTTTCTCTCTCTCTCTCCATTGACTGTCTGTGCCATCCTTTTCCTGCCATATACATCCTCTGTGTGCCATCCTCTGTGTGTGTGCTATCCTCTGTGTGTGTGCCATCCTCTGTGTGTGTGCCATCCTCTGTGTTCCATCCTCTGTGTGTGTGCCATCCTCTGTGTGTGTGCCATCCTCTGTGTGCCATCCTATGTGTGCCATGTACATCCTCTGTGTGCCACCCTCTGTGTGACATGTACATCTCTGTGTGCCATCCTCTGTGTGCCACCCTCTGTGTGCCACCCTCTGTGTGCCATCCTCTGTGTGACATTTACATCTTCCGTGTGCCATCCTCTGTGTGCCATGTACATCCTCTGCGTGCCATGTACATCCTCTGTGTGCCACCCTATGTGTGCCACCCTTTGTGTGCCATCCTCTGTGTGCCATGTACATCCTCTGTGTGCCATCCTCTGTGTGCCATGTACATCCTCTGTGTGCCATCCTCTGTGTGCCATGTAAATCCTCGGTGTGCCATCCTCTGTGTGCCATGTACATCCTCTGGGTGCCATCCTCCGTGTACCATGTACATCCTCTGTGTGCCATGTACATCCTCTGTGCACCATCCTCTGTGTGCCATGTATATCCTCTGTGTGCCATCCTCTGTGTGCCATGTACATCCTCTGTGTGCCATCCTCTGTGTGCCACCCTCTGTGTGCCATCCTCTGTGTGCCATGTACATCCTCTGTGTGCCATCCTCTGTGTGCCATGTACATCCTCTGTGTGCCATCCTCTGTGTGTCATGTACATCCTCTGTCTCTGTGCCATCCTATACCTGTCATGTACATCCTCTGTGTGCCATCCTATATCTGCCATGTACATCCTCTGTGTGTCATCCTATATCTGCCATGTACATGCTCTGTGTGCCATCCTATACTTGCCATGTACATCCTCTGTGTGCTAGCCTATACTTGCCATGTACATCCTCTGTCTTTGCCATCCTATACTTGCCATGTACATCCTCTGTATGTGCCATCCTATACTTGCCATGTACATCCTCTGTGTGCCATCCTATACTTGCCGTGTACATCCTCTGTCTCTGTGCCATCCTATACCTGTCATGTACATCCTCTGTGTGCCATCCTATATCTGCCATGTACATCCTCTGTGTGTCATCCTATATCTGCCATGTACTTCCTCTGTGTGCCATCCTATACTTGCCATGTACATCCTCTGTGTGCCATCCTATACTTGCCATGTACATCCTCTGTCTTTGCCATCCTATACTTGCCATGTACATCCTCTGTATGTGCCATCCTATACTTGCCATGTATATCCTCTGTGTGCCATCCTCTGTGTGCCATCCTATACTTGCCATGTACATCCTCTGCCTGTGCCATCCTATACCTGCCATGTACATCCTCTGTCTGTGTCATCCTTTACCTGCCATGTACATCCTCTGTGTGCCATCCTATACTTGCCATGTACATCCTTTGTCTGTGCCATCCTATACCTGCCATGTACATCCTCTGTCTGTGCCATCCTTTACCTGCCATGTACATCCTCTGTGTGCCATCCTCTGTGTGCCATCCTATAGTTGCCATGTACATCCTCTGTCTGTGCCATCCTATACCTGCCATGTACATCCTCTGTCTGTGCCATCCTTTACCTGCCATGTACATCCTCTATGTGCCATCCTATGCCTGCCATGTACATCCTCTGTCTGTGCCATCCTTTACCTGCCATGTACATCCTCTGTGTGCCATCCTTTGTGTGCCATCCTATACTTGCCATGTACATCCTCTGTCTGTGCCATCCTATACCTGCCATATACATCCTCTGTCTGTGCCATCCTTTAACTGCCATGCACATCCTCTGTGTGCCATCCTATACTTGCCATGTATGTCCTCTGTCTGTGGCCGTGCCATCCTATACCTGCCATGTACATCCTCTGTGTGCCATCCTATACCTGCCATGTACATCCTCTGTCTGTGCCATCCTCTAAATGCCATGTACATTCTATTTGTGCCCTCCTGTGTGCCATCCTATATCTGTCCTGTACATCCTATGTGTGCCATCCTCTGTGTGCCATCCTATATCTGTCCTGTACATCCTCTGTGCCATCCCATACCTGCCATGTACATACTCTGTCTATGCCATCCCATGCCTGCCATGTACATCCTCTGTGTCATCTCATACCTGCCATGTATATACTCTGTCTATGCCATCCCATACCTGCCATGTACATCCTCTGTGTGCTATCCTATATCTGTCCTGTGCATCCTCTGTGTGCCATCCTATACCTGTCATGTACATCCTCTTGTGTGCCATCCTATACCTCACATGTACATTCTGTGCCATGTGCCCTCCTGTACCTGTCCTGTAAGTCAGCTCACTGTGCCATCCTATATCTGTTATGTACATCCACTGTATGCCATCCTATACCTGTCATGTGCCTCCTCTGTGTGCCATCCTATACCTGTCATGTGCATCCTCTGTGTGCCATCCTTTACCTGTCATGTACATACGCTGTCTCTGCAATCCTATACCTGCCATGTACATCCTCTGTGTGCTTCTCTCTCTCTCTCTCTCTCTCTCTGTCTCTCTTGTTGTGTTAATGTTTAACTACCTCAATACTGGGCACTTAAACCCCTTTCCTTCCCAGACCAATTTTCAGCTTTTAGCACTGTTGCAATTTGAATGACAATTGCGCGGTCATGCAACATTGTACCTAAACCAAATTTGTGTCATTTTTTCCCCACAAATAGAGCTTTCTTTTGGTGGTATTTGATCACCGTCAGGTTTTTTCTTTTTTGGTGCACAAATAAAAAAAGACTGAAAAGTTTGAAAAAAAAAAAAAAGTTTTTTTGTTTAGGTTATAAAATTTTGTAAATAGATATGTTTTTTCCTGCACTGATGAGCACTGATGATGCCGCACTGACAGGCACTGATGAGGAGACACTGATGGGGTGGCACTGATGGGGTGGCACTGATGGGGTGGCACTGATGGGGTGGCACTGATATGCAGCACTGATGGGCACTGATAGGTAGCACTGATATGCAGCACTGATGGGCACTGATATGTGGCACTGATAGATAGCACTGATATGCAGCATTGGTGGGCACTGATAGGCAGCGCTGATGGGCACTGATTGGCAGCACTGATGGGCACTGATTGGCGGCACTGATGGGCACTGATGGGCACTGATAGGTGGCACTGTTGGGCGGCAATGATCGGCACTGATCGGCACTGATGGGGGGCACTGATCGGCACTGATGGGGGGCACTGATGGGCACTGATAGGCAGCACTGGTGGGCAGTAATGGGCACTGGTGGGCGGCACTGATAGATGGCAATAACGGCACGGGTGGGCAGCACTGATAGAAGGCATTGGTGGGCAACACTGATAGGGAGGGCACTGGGGGGCTCTCTGAGCCCTGCTTGCCATCCCTGGTGGCCATGGTGGGCATCCCTGGTGGTCATGGGTGGGCATCCCTGGTGGCTTAGTGGCACCCCTCCCCCCCCAAGGCTGCACTGGTAATCAATCATCTGATTACCAGCACAGACCCCCCCTGTGATAAGTGAGTAATTAGAAATACTCACTGATCACCCCAGCAGCAGCACCGATCCCCTTCTCTTCTCCTCACTGACAGGATCTGTCAGTGAGGAGAAGAGATCAAAGCCGTTATAACGGCTGTGTTTACGTTACATGACGGCTGTGATTGGACACAGCCGTCATGTGATCAGGAAGGCCAATCACAGGGCCCTCCTGCCGAATGATGTTGCTGTGTCCGAGGGACACAGGCACATCGAGATCGCGCCGCTGCGCGTGCCCGCGGCGGCGCGATCTCACTCCTTCTGAAGGACGTTCCGGAACGTCCATTCAGAAGGACGAGACTCCTGCCCGGCCGTATATCTACAATGGCCCGGGTGGGAGGTAGTTAAACACTGATTTTGTTGGAGGTACCAATAAATATTGCCTTATCGATAATTTGCATTTTTATTCTCGTGGGTGATTGTGTAGGCGAGGCCCCAGTGCACTGCATTTCCCGGGGACCTATACGGCTCTTAAGATGGCACTGACTTAAAGAGACCAGTGCCTACAAGGCCTAGAGAAATCTGCCCCAATGCACTTTAGCAGCAGCACTTCCTAAACTTTTGCTATTACAGCTAAAGCACATTATCAAAATGACTGCCTGGGATCCAAATTGTTATATTGAAGCGGTCGACTTATTTAAAAGCCCCCTTAATGACCCTTCTGAACCATCTGAGCTAAGTTTGAAGGCCATGAAGTGCATTATGTTTAGTTGTTCACTATGAGAAAAAAATGACGCATTAGTTGGGCAGGTCCGTGAACCATGAGTGGGCACCTAACACCCATGATATACCCAAACCTGAATCTCCTTCCTAGTCAGGAGTGTATACCACACAGATTGCAGGGGTCAGGAGTATGTAAAGCACAGAGTGAAGAGATCAGGGGATCAATAGCACAAAGAGTTCAGGGGTCAGGAGTATATAACTCACAGAGCACAGGGGTCAGGAGTAAATAGCTCACAGAATGTAGGGGTCAGGGCTATATAACTGTAACACACAGGCAAAAAAAGACAACCACAAAATCACTGTACCCCCCCCCCCCCTCACCGCCAAGCACAAACCTTTCCTTACCCAAAGATCCCCTCACCCTCTGTACTCCACAGCCAACAAAGATCTGCAAAATGCAACCACTACATCTAAGCTACAATATATAAAATGTTGGGTTTTGGATTTATCTATGCCTTAGGAGCCTCCTTTTCCTGACCATAGCACCTGAAATAACGGAATATAAATGCAAAGAAACAATTTGAATGACATTACTTTGCAGTTTATTATATATTAAAGATCAATAAAAAGTACATAGTGTGCTCTCCAGTGATACAAAATATCTATATATTGTCTACTCCATTAACAATTCTTACTGTTCAATAAATTACAATACAATAAATAGTTCAAGTATAAAGCAGGCTTTAAGACAAAAAGCAGGATATCAGCTCTGTACAAAATGAGATAATCAGGACGCATAGCAGCAAGGTTTTCTTAGGTAGGGTTATATAAGATGCAGCCAAAACCATCCACAGAAAATGAAGTAGATACAAGATTCCTTCATAACTTCTCTCTGCTGAGAGCATTGGGGTTGACGTTATGACAAAGTCTCATGGTGCCGGGATGGTCGGTTCTCTGAGGGTTTACATCATCTTCATCAAGATCCAGGAGGAGATCAGAGCAGACAAAGTCCAAGGCATGGAGAAACCTGGAACAACACACAAGAGATATTAGGAATGGAGCGGGAAGGGCTGTCTTTATGGAAGATGCATTGTAGTTTCAATATAAAGAAAGCCAACTTTTACACCAGATTGTGACATTGTGAGAATTTAAAGGGTATTTCCAACCAAAATTTTAGTTTTTTAATAATTTCATAGCTTGGCGGCATTTGAGAGATTTACCCACATATACTGTTAAGGTGACAACAGTTTTACCAGATATAAAGTGAGGGAAAATCTGTTACAAAAAAAAATTGTCAGGTACATTGGCCTTTCCATACTCTCTAAAAATGTTTTTTGTCTGTCTGTGTAGCTGTTGGATATTTTCTCTCACTTCTTGTTCGGTGAAACTGTCGTTTCTAGGACAGTAAGCAAAAGGAAAACGTCTCTAACATATCCCAAAATGGCAATAAAGGCCAAAAATAGGTCATTATCCTTCTGGACTAATTTCAAAGCTAAAAAAAAAAAATAAAAAAATTGGTTGGATGTACACTTTAATAGAGAAATTACAAAAGAAATGGAAGGATGAATAGGACTTTAAAGGTAGCCACTGGTAATCCCATAACGAAGTACTCAACAGATAAAAAATTATAAAATGTATTATGACAACATGATAAAAATATTAAAACCATATCATATGGAAAAAATATATAGGTGGACGTATCCCGAGTTCTCCATGGGGTATCTCACGGCGAGGATCGGCACAAGTAGGAGCGTAGCTCCATTTTCCAGAAGAGAGAAGTTGTGACACTCCCTACATTGGACAGACGACCGTGTTACCATCCACTACAAGTCGGAATCCATCTACCATTTGTGGCTACTTTGCAAAGTTTGTATGGCCCTAGGACAGAACTCTTGCTGTTTTGGCTATAGAGTATTTGATGTACACATTCCACTTTGGAACTGATGTGTGTGGGACCTTTCCTTATGCCATTATGCTGGTCTGGGTGCTTCCTGTACTCCCTTTGTTTCCCCCTGGGGGTCAGGTACAAATAGGATCTCCTGAGGAGGCTGTAAGCGAAACACGTAGCGATCCATTGGCTTATGATGCTTGAGATTCCTATTTGGCCCAGATATCCAAAAGATTATCGTAGATTCTGTGTTCCTTTATACAAGATCTTAGTTTGATACGAGCATGTAACAGGTTCTTGTGCTATATAGCCACCTCGTCTGGGGAGATACTGTACTGTATGTACTAGGGATTGACCAATTATCGGCGAAGCCGATATATCGAGGGGCGATCTGCACTTTCCCCGATATATCGAAATCGGCCCCTGAGGTTACCGATATTGCCGATATTTCAGGAAAGTGCTTGTACCGGAGAAATGCCTGCAGCTAGAGGCATCGACCTGGTACCGGCGTCCATAGCCAAGGGTCGGCTGACTTGTAATGACAACCAATGCGGCTGAGAAACCTCTCGGCTGTCATTACAAGGAGCGGGAGGGGACGTTCCCCCCCCCCCTCCTGCCGCCTTCCGTGGCTCGTCTTGGTCTCCCGTCCCACCAAGAGACCAGGGCAACCAGCCTGCATGGCCGCCGAAGACCCGATCAAAGCCGCATTCAGCTCTGTTCGGGTCTCCATGCAAAAACCGGAAGTGATGTCATGACATCCCTTTCCGGAACTGGCGCCAGATTTTAAAAATGACAGCATTCAAAACAGCCAAACTTGGCGTTTTGAATGCTTTTAAGTGCAGAGGAGGGGTTTGGGGTCTTTTAGACCCCCAGATCCCTCCACAAGAGTACCTGTCAAGAAAAAAAAATGAAAAATATATTTTTTGTAAATGTACGAAAATATCGGCCGATACCGATATGCATTGGCCAAAATATCGGTATCGGCAACGAAAAACCGATATCGGTCGATCACTAGTATGTACCATATATATTTTTTTTCCATATGATATGGTTTTAATATTTTTGTTATCACGTTGTCATAATTAGTTTCATATTTTGTATCTGTTGAGTACTTGGTTTTCCTTATGGGATTCCCAGTAGTTATCTTTAAAGTCCTATTCATCCTTTCATTGTAATGTTTTTTTTAGATGTGGTGCCACATATCTCTGTTGCGTTTAATAGAGAGATCCCCCTCTACTTTATTTTGAAGTTGACCACAAAGGAAGTAATGGGAAATCTGTTCAGTAGGGGGAATAAAAACAACCAAAAAATATTTATTACAGGATATAAATCTATGATGTTGGTGTTACAGAACGTTATGTGTTTTCCGAAGACAACACAACAGAAGCTGTTTGCCTTCAGACTGTCTCTCTCTAACTGAACATCTCAGTCAGTGCTGATAGCCTGCATATAATTGGAGCTCAAAGAGAAAAAAATTGACTTTATAGGCACAGTGCCTATAAAGTCCATTATTTTTCTCTTTGAGCTACAATTATATGCAATTTATAGGATGTGGCACAGCTAAAATGAGGGTGCTTACTAGTCACCAAGGGCACCAAATTCATCTACATTATTCATTGCTGATAACCCTCCACCCTATTGCTTTTATAATAAAACTGATATCAATAGATATTTAGATAAATACAATGTATGTAGGGAAATATAGGGATAGATAATAACCTCTAGTCATTGTCATTGTTAGAATTAGGCAGATGAAATGGGGCGAAATAGAACATTTTACATATCTCTTTGGGGGAGTTTATTATTTTTGTGGCCAGTAACCTGAATCTACAAAAGCTCAAAAGGAGACCTTGGAGAGAAAAAAAAAAAGGAGACAATATTTTTGCAGTATAAGTACTTGAATGTGCCCTGGTATCGGCCTCCTGCAGTCCCTGTACAGCAGGGCTAGAATGTGAGAGGAAGAAACAGCACAAGGATGGGGTACCAATCATGTGTTGCATGTAAATGTGTTAAAAGGAACATGCTGATAGAATGAGAGAGCAGAGTGATCAGGGAGATTACCTAATCAGTTTGTTACTGCTCCTTCACTGCCCAATCAGCAGACTAGGGTGGAAGGAGGACATGAGAGAAAGCGGTGTCACCCTCCTGGCTGTGCTGTGTGCCAATGCTGTGAAAACTGCAAGACTGGACTGACAGAAATACAAATCCTTTGGCAGGTAATATGGTACCCCTATCATTTTTTTACCTGGAAACTTAGATGATTTAATGTAATTCAGCTTTAACCCCTTTATACTACTGGGAGCTGGTGCTTTAAATGGGCCCTGATGTCCAAAGGCCGGTAGGAGGGTCTCCTGATCATGCTGCACTGTAGTTGGCTGCACAGCGCTGACATCATCCAAAGTCAATCCTACCAACTGCTGATTGTCAGCAGTTGACTGTTAGCTGTTGGTGACAGCTCAGTCACAGTTCTGAGGGTACCGGTGGAGCACTCCCCAAACAAGACAGCATTGCATATATGCAGGGGCCGGATGTTGAGGTCAACCAGCCCTGCCCCCACATATAAGGGTATTGTTGCTGTAAAGGGGTTAAACATGTTTAGCTACACCACTTTAAACCATTAAAATTCTCAATGTAAGAGATTACTTACCTCTAGTGGATCCGTTATCTAAATAGTAACTGGTATCAGCTGGAAATAAAGAAAAACATATCTGTTAATTGGAGACCTCAACCGGACTGATACTCATTCTTCTGGATATATCGTATGATATTCACTGTAGGCTGAAATAATTGTGTAGTGGAAGTGAAAGCATTTGTAATCCCTGACAATAAATCCTAACAATGGACACCGTGCTGCCTTTTTGGTCTGGTAAATATAGGTGACGCATGGAGCAATAAATATTTTTTTTCTATATTATGATGGTAAAGGGTTGGAACCTCAGCAGGTTTTTACTGCTTTGTCCCCTCTGGGATGTTTCTCCTTACTTCCTGGTCAGGTGACAGGTGTCAGACAGAACAGCAAGTGAGGGAAAATCCCACCCAAAGGGAACAAAGACAGCAGTTAAAAATTGATAGAAGCTTTAAGCATTCCTCCACATTATCCAAAACAAAAAAAAATAAATGTTTTGTCTGGAATTGGGCTTCAATATATGTGACTGAAGGAACACATAAAATTACTGTAACAAAACTGTGAACATGACTTGACTTACCTGCATCCAAAAAGATGCCGACTCTTCCTGCAATGTTCTGGGAATCTCCTGATTTGGATTGAGAGCTGCAGGTCTGTAGGGAAATAAAAGTAATTCAACAAAAATTCCAGACAGGTGAAATTGATGAAGGAATTGCAAATTGTATCCAAGAAACACCCCAGCTATGCTAAAGTCACAACATCCTCTTCATGTTCCTTTATCTGGAAACAGTGGAGAATGCGGGCACACAGGGTTCTTCTTTCACTCCAATAATGAGACTTCCGTGGAATAGTTTGCATTTCCCCTCCACATTGGTTTCAGTCTCTCTGAGCCATATTCCCCAATGACCTATTTATTCTACATTGTACCAGGGCAGCATGGCACCAACAATTATCTATATTAGAGATGAGTGTGACACCATCAAATGTCTTTCTTAGGAATGGCCATGAAACCATCAATTGTCTTTGTTAGGAATGGCCATGAAACCATCAATTGTCTTTGTTAGGGATGGGCATGAAACCATCAATTGTCTTTGTTAGGGATGGGCATGAAACCATCAATTGTCTTTTTATGGACGGGCATTAAGCCATCAGTTGTCTTTGTTAAGGATGGTCATGAATCCATCAATTGCCTTTAATAGGGATGGGCATGAAAGTATCAATTGTCTTTGCTAGGGATGGGCATGAAACCATCAATTGTCTTTGTTAGGGATGGGCATGAAACCATCAATTGTCTTTATTAGGGAGGGACATGAATCCCTCAATTGTCTTTGTTATGGATGGGCATGAAACCAATAATTGCCTTTAATAGGGATGGGCATGAAAATATCAATTGTCTTTGTTAGGGATGGGCATGAAACCATCAACTGTCTTTGTTATGAATGGGCATGAAACCATCAATTGTCTTATGGATGGGCATGAAACTATCAATTGCCTTTAATAGGGATGGACACGAAAATATCAATCGTCTTTGTTAGGGATGGGCATGAAACCATCAATTGTCTTTGTTAGGGATGGGCATGAAACTATGAATTGTCTTATGAATGGGTATGAAACCATCAATTGTCTTTATTAGGGATGGGCATGAAACCATCAATTGTCTTTGTTAGGGATGGGCATGAAACCATCAATTGTCTTTGTTAGGGATGGGCATGAAACCCTCAATTGTCTTTGTTAGGGATGAGCATGAAACCATCAATTGTCTTTGTTAGGGATTGGCATGAAACCATCAATTGTCTTATGAATGGGTATGAAACCATCAATTGTCTTTATTAGGGATGGGCATGAAACCATCAATTGTCTTTGTTAAGGGTGGGCATAAAACCATCAATTGTCTTTGTTAGGGATGGACACGAAACCATCAATTATCTTTGTTAGGGATGCTTATGAAACCATCAATTGTCCTTGTTAGGGATGGGCATAAAACCACCAATTGTTATTGTTAGGGGTGGGCATGAAACCGTCCATTGTCATTATAAGGGATGGGCATGAAACCATCAATTGTTTATGTTTTTAGATAGGCATGATGCCATCAATTGTCTTTGTTAAGGATAGACTTGGGTTTGGGCCAAACCCTAGCTCGTCCCATGTTATGACTGCAGCAGATGGACAGAGTTGTGAACTCTGATGGTGGTATCTCAATATCAGAAGCCAGAAGTGGAGTTGGCCATTAATTAAACTAACATGCTCATTACACACAGCACTGTTCTACCTGCTTGGTTAGCAGCAGCAGATCAGGTAATCAATAGGGAAGCTTGTATCCCTGTTTGGTGTGGAATTTTTTTTTCTTCAAATTTTCAGTCCATAAACACCTCCAAGCATCTTAATTAGGCCATGCAATGATTAGAAAGCCAGCTGAGGACATTGGGGCAGCACAGTAGTTTGATAGTTAGCCTTGTAACACTGGGAACCTCAAATTGAATTCTATCCAGGACATCCTCTGCCTGGAGTTTGCATGTTTTGCTTGTGTTAGTTTCCTCCAAGGACATGCAGGTAGGATATTCTGCTCCTGCCTAAACTGGTGCTAGTATTAGTGTGTATGGCTAAAAATAACCCCGCCTCCTTCTTCAGGCACAGAAATCACAGAACAGTCTCTATGTGTATATTGAGTCTTACCGTGGTACAATTATTAGTGCAGAGTGAAAGATCGGCATAGAGATAGACGGTGTTAGAATTGGCAATCTGGAAGACTTTCATAGCAAACCGAGATTCAATGTTGACTCCATTGCTGTCCACTGTTAGCTGGTCAGAAGATATTTGGCTGGATGGGCACCTGGATACAGAAACCTTTGATTATTTTTTAGTTACTGTAATCTAAAGTTTAGAACACAATACCGGCACATACTAATACAGCTGAACAATATATTGGGTGTGTTCATTATATATACAGTACGGTATATACTGTAATTTATAGAACGACAATACATGGCATATCTTCATTATTTATATGTATATTATAGCTGAACAAGTCCAGGCATGTGTTCATTATATTGTTTCTGTTATTCAGCATTAAAGTCTTTAATTTACATTTCAATGGAGTGGATTTTAGTGGAGTGATTGTGCCATACCCAAGAAGTGAATACCTGTGCTGTGACCCATAATTATTCACACCTCACACCTACATGATTTTCTCCTTAATGCATTGAGACGAATGAAATACATCAATTTGAATTTTATTAAATGTATTTTATCCAATGCTGACCTACATATTGCTGTGAACTGGGCCTATCGAGAAACAATGGATTGTCAATGTGTTGGGCCTGCCTTGAGCAAAGTAGCCCGTCAACAGGTGGTGCGAAAGGGCCCTTCAATAAGAAACATATCAAGCAAAAATGTAAATGTTAATTCAAGGCTGCACTGAAACTTGGCATAATTGTGAAAGAGCTCTGTAGTTCTAACATTTATATTATAATTAATGTATAGTGTGGGGAAGAGTTAGATCCCCTGCAGGGCTGTCTTAATGGCATCATGAGCCCCTGGGCAAAGTAATACTCTGGGGCCCCTACCAGCCTGCCCTAATTTATGCACCTGCTCTTAAGAATTAAAGTATAAATCGTTGATAGATATAAAACATATACAGTATTTATTTGTACTTCGATTTTAAACAATAAGAAAACACACCATAAATCAAAGACTAATTAAAACAAAGGGCACAGAACCGGGAGGGAAGCAGAAGGGCACAATACTGGGATCAGGAGGGCACAGTACCGGGAGGGAAGCAGAAGGGCACAATACTGGGATCAGGAGGGCACAGTACCGGGAGGGAAGCAGAAGGGCACAATACTGGGATCAGGAGGGACACAGTACCGGGAGGGAAGCAGAAGGGCACAATACTGGGATCAGAAGGGCACAGTACCGGGAGGGAAGCAGAAGGGCACAATACTGGGATCAGGAGGGCACAGTACCGGGAGGGAAGCAGAAGGGCACAATACTGGGATCAGGAGGGCACAGTACCGGGAGGGAAGCAGAAGGGCACAATACTGGGATCAGGAGGGACACAGTCCCGGGAGGGAAGCAGAAGGGAACAATACTGGGATCAGGAGGGACACAGTAACAGGAGGGAAGCAGAAGGGCACAATACTGGGATCAGGAGGGCACAGTACCGGAAGGGAAGCAGAAGGGCACAATACTGGGATCAGGAGGACACAGTAACAGGAGGGAAGCAGAAGGGCACAATACTGGGATCAGGCGGGCACAGTACCGGAAGGGAAGCAGAAGGGCACAATACTGGGATCAGGAGGGACACAGTACCGGGAGGGAAGCAGAAGGGCACAATACTGAGATCAGGAGGGACATAGTACCGGGAGGGAAGCAGAATGGCACAATACTGGGATCAGGAGGGCACAGCACTGGGAGGGAAGCAGAATGGCACAATACTGGGATCAGGAGGGCACAGTACCGGGAGGGAAGCATAAGGGCACAATACTGGGATCAGGAGGGCACAGTACCAGGAGAGAAGCAGACGGGCACAATACTTGGATCAGGAGGGACACAGTACCGGGAGGGAAGCAGAAGGGCACAATACTGGGATCAGGAAGGACACAGTACCGGGAGGGAAGCAGAAGGGCACAATACTGGGATCAGGGGGGCACAGCACTGGGAGGGAAGCAGAAGGGCACAATACAGGGATCAGGAGGGACACAGTACTGGGAGGGAAGCAGAAGGGCACAATACTGGGATCAGGAGGGCACAGTACCGGGAGGGAAGCAGAAGGGCACAATACTTGGATCAGGAAGGCACAGTACAGGTTCAGGGATGCCGCCCTGGACACAGCCATTCCAGGACAGATTAGTAAAAAGCATGACTATCTCTGCAAATCCAGGACGGTTAGCAAGTGTGATGTTATGCAAGATTATCTTGGGTCCCCAATGCTCCTTGGGCCCCTGGGCAGTGTCCAGGGTTACCCATGCATTAAGATGGCCCTGATCCACTGTTAGGTATGTATTGCTTGCTGTCTAAAGCAGCTGGGAAACCCATGAACAAAGATTGTTGGATTGTTCACAAATCATCACCCTAGTCCAGCACCTCTGCATATACCCAAGTTCCTGGAGTCCTGATAAAGGTGGACTCCTTATACCCCTGAATTGTATTGGCACTTTCCTATTTTCCACACCTAGACCCTTCTCAAGGCTTGTATTGCTGTCCGAGGCAAAATTTCCTTTCACATCCTGTACTGGTGACACCAAAAATACAGGGCCATGAAATGATGGAAGATCTCTCCCTAGTGAGGACATAGACAGTGAGCAGTGTGGTGAAGAGTAGTAACCTCTTGGCTGGTTTTAATTGCTGTCAGTGTTCATAATGACCCCATATCCTCAGTTCTAGTCCTAATTTCACAAGCATGGATCAGTAACCAGAAAGTGCCTCAAAGTAGCCACAGACACCTCACAAGGGTTCCAACCCTTCCCCATTCTAAAACTGAACAAAATGTAGACTTGAGTTGGGCTGTAAAGATGAACTCCAGGAATGATATCACTTTAGAAAGTTGGCTTGTCCAGATTAGTTCAGAACTTCATGCCAACACTTCAGCAATGTACTCTTAAGCCAACCATAGACATTTCGAATCTCAAAACATGTATGGGCAGGCTAAATGTACCCAAGTTGATCGATCAACTTGAGTACAACCGGGCTGTCGGATTTTACATGCAATTATTGCTAACGGCTGTTTTTAACGAGGGTTTTCCTTGTTAACACTGTCTGTTTGAAGAATAGAAATTTGCTCCATCTCTGGCCGGCCTTAAGGTGGTACGGAATATTGTTCTGTGTATTTAGTGAATTATTTCTGTAGTCAAAATGTACAAAGAACACATAGCATTCATAACCAGTGTACTATGTACTTACCCGTTCTGAAGAAGATAGTACTTTTGGATACTTGAATTAGTAGGAGAGGCATAAATATTCACCACTTTGAGTTTAGAGGTGTTAACATCCAGATCTGGTACTCGTACTGAAAGGTATATAGTATCTTCCACATACAGGGAGTCATCTTCTGAGAGAGGGGTTGTATATGTGTTATCTTTAAAGGCCATCATTACAGCTGCAAAACTTCCATTTCCTGTAGGGCCGGTTATTTCTGTGGTCCTGGAAAATAAACACATGACAAAGGTTACCTACCTAGAAACCCTTGCAGGTATATGGCCATGCATCAATAATGTTATACAGAGAATTGTCATTATTTATTTGTACTAAGGATAAAGAAGAGCAAACCTTTTAGATATCTTCCTCAGCTCTGTGTATATTGATGAAAGCAATAAAGCTGATATACAATGCCAAGTGCACCACAAAGGTTTAAAATGAGCGAGTATGAAAAAGCGAAATTAAAATAATTTAGGATAAGTACACCAAAAGCATTTTTTTGTCCATACTTCTCTTGTGGGTCACAGGAGTGCACATACTCACTCTCCCGTTAACCAGATTTCCCGCTATCAGCTGGCATGGCAAGGCCTCTCTAGGCTCTGGAAAGTTCCCACCATTGCCACCAATATTGTCAAGATCCATTTGACTGCCTGATTGACAGCTGGATTCACCTCTTAACATTGAGCTGAGAGCTAGAGCCAGCTGCACCCACCCCCTCCCCTGCCCAGTGCTCCTGTGAGTGCTGGAGGAGCAGAGCAGAGAACGGTAACTGACAGTCACTGCTCTCCACTCGGAGAAGACCGAAAACTGAGCAATAAGTAGCCATGTGACTGCTCAGTTCTGGGCCTTAGAGCTCACAGGTGACCACTGCAGAATCACATAGATACTGTATGATACTGATAGAGTATGTATGTTTATTTCTTTTTTTTTAAAACCCATATTTCTCTTTTAGGTGACCTTGTTAGGTTGGGAAAAAAATGAAGAAGAAATGTTCCTACAATAGAAGAGCTTTTATACTCATCTGTCAGGCAGCCCATATCTCCTACCCATTGGTCCAGTGCTTCAGCCTCCACCAGACTCTTCAGTATTCAACATTTTTGGAAGTGCCTCCCAGCGCATGCCATGGTTTTTTTTTCCTCTGACCCCAATGTCACTACAGGATTTAGCAGCGTCGTAGGGTGAGGAGGAAGAAACCATGCGGTGTGGCAGGGGATGCACAAGCATTGAATGCCAAAGACTCTCATGGAGGCTGCAGCACTGAAGCAGAGGGAAGGTAGGAGACAAAGGCCTTAAAAAGTCTTACACTGTGGGAACATTAGGTCACAGGGTGACATGGTTACTTGAAAACACTTGGCCCAAGTTGCTTACACCCATGTATCCTCAGAGAGTTGAGCTCAGTTATATCTAAGCTTTTTTTTTTTCTAATTTACTGAGACTTGGCACAAGAAGTTTAATCCAACTTTGAAGTTTAACCTAACTTTTAACCTGTTATCTCTAATAAAGAGTTAATGCACATTTTTCTATATGATTTTCTTTTTGGATCCCTTAACCACTTAAAATCACGTATCTGTACGGCATTTTGTTAAAGTGGTTGTACTGGGGGTGATGCCTGCAGCCAGAGGCATTACCCCGGTATCGTTTTTTAGAGTGGACGGTCGGCTTTCATGTGGTAGCAACCAATGTGTCTAAATAGCTGCCCAGCTGTCATCACAAGCAGTGGGAGGGGATGTCCCTTCCACCGCTCCGCCCAGGTCTCCTGTCCCACCTGGAGACCAGAGCGACCAGCCGCCATGTCCACCGGCTGGTCGGAGTCCCGAACAAAACTAGAATCAGCTTTGATTGGGTCTCCGATGTAGTAATCTGGAAGCGACATCACAATGTCACATCTGGTTTACTCTGCAGCCAACGGCGCTGATTTTAAAAATTCAAAGTATTTAAAAATGCTAATTTTGGCGTTTTGAAAACTTTGAAGTGCAGAAGAGGGGTTTGAGGTCTTTTAGACCCCAGATCCCTCCATAAAGAGTACCTGTCACTGCATATTACTGTCACAAGGGATGTTTATATTTCTTGTGACAGCAATAAAAGTGATCAATTTTTTTTTTTAATAGGTACAGGGTACAAAAATAAATAAGAAAAAAAAATATTTTTAAAGCACCCCTGTCCCCATGTGCTCACGCACCAAAGAAGACGCATATGTAAGTCGCGCCCACAAATTTAAACAGTGTTAAAATCACACATGTGAGGTATCGCCGCGACTGTTAGAGCGAGAGCAATAATTCTAGCAAAAGACCTCCTCTGTAAATCTAAACTGGTAACTGCTAAAAATGTTAACGCGTCGCCTATGGAGATTTTTAAGTACCATAGTTTGTCGCCATTCCACGAGTGTGCGCAATTTTAAAGTGTGACATGTCAGGTATCTATTTACTCAGCATAACATCATCTTTTACAATATACAAAACATACATATACATACATAAAAAACAATTGGACTAACTTTACTGTTTAGTTTTTTAAATTCAGTGAAGTCTATTTTTTCCCCTAAAAAATTGCATTTAAAAGACCGCTGCGCAAATACCGCGTGACAAAAAATATTGCGACAATCGCCAATTTATTTTCTAGGGTCTTTGCTAAAAAATTATATATAATGTTTGGGGGTTCTAAGTAACTTTCTAACTTTAACTTAGACTTGCTCTTGAAGTGGTTAATATTGTGTAATGCTTACATGTTGGACGGACTTATGAGATTTGCTTTTATAATATATATTCACCCATGTGTCCTCAGAGAGTTGGGCTCAGTTATTTTCACCCATGTGTCCTCAGAGAGTTGGGCTCGGTTATATTTAAAGGGAACTAAAACTATTTAAAGCGGTGTTCCAGCTGTGGAAAAAAAAATAAAAGTCAGCAGCTACAAATGCTGTAGCTGCTGACTTTTATTATATAGACACTTATCTGTCCAGGGAGCCCACGATGTCAGCACCCCAGCTGATTTTCAGATCGGCTGCCTGGTGCTGCCGCCACCATTCCCTCTAAGGGAAACTGGCAATGAAGCCTTTTCAGCTTCACAGCCGGTTCCCTACTGCACATGCGCGAAGCATGCTGCACATTCTCATTGGCTCAGCGGCAGGGGAAGGAGAAAGGGGACGGAACCTCCAAGGGACAGCGCTGCGCTGCTGTCTCTCAGAAGTTGGGAAGGGTACCTGTCAAAAACAGGAACCCCTTTCCCCCTCCCCACTGAAAGGTGCCAAATGTGGCTACGGAGGGGGGAAGGAAGCAGATGAGCAGAAGTTCCACTTTTGGGTGGAACTCCGCTTTAAGTTTTTGTTTCTGTTGAAGCTTGGCACAAGCCCATTTTAGTACCTTCATTAAAGTTCAATCAGTAACTACAGACCTGTAAGTTTAACATCTACTGTATGGAAGATAGAAGAGTAGACACTAGAATATAATATCGTAACAGATAGCCAGCATTGGCCCTGAAAGTATGCAATAATAATTACCCAAGTATTGGGCGCAGCGTCACATTAAGAGCGACATTCATATATAGCGGGTAAGAACAGGAAACATTCAGGACAACGTCATTTGTTATTCGGATCGGATCCGTTTTGCCAAAAATATACAGCTGATTTGTGTACATAACATGGGTTGCACTCATCTGTAGAGAGAGGAAGCACAGAAGTCATTAGACAAGGTCAGAAAACTTACCGCCATACAGTAATCCACACATGAGCAGATAGTTACTTTTAATGTCAGTGTATTCTCTGAAGGATCAAAAAAGAAGGCTCTAATTTTCATAAGGCAGAACTTCAGCCCAAAACAACCAGATAAAAATAAATAGCATATCATAGGATTAAATAACAAAAGTAGCTTTTTCGGCAATATTCAACTTCAACTGCCGTTTGATGTCCTCAGTCTAATGACCACTACCATTCAACCGACTTTATCTAAGTCATGGTACCCTTGGACCCCCCCCCCCCCACCCCAAGCCTGTGACTGGACAGTGAAAGGAGAAGCAGAGGCTTCATCTCTCTTTCACTCTGTTCTCTCCTCCTATCAAAATAATGTGTGTTAGCGCATGAACTACTTGGCTATATGTGAAGAAAAAGGGGGAAAAGATAACCCCCAGGAGTGATGGGACTTTTAAAGCATCCACTAGTTAATCTCATAAAGAAATGTACATTCCTTAAACGTATAAATACATACAAAATTTATTCTGATAACATATTAAAAATTCTCAGTACATAAAAACCATCACATAAATGAGTGAGCACAACAGTGCTAAGCAACATGCTTCTGAGCGAGAAGAACCCATAAGTGGTCCAACATGTAGCAGGGTCTGTGTCTGAAGACCATCAAGATGGCTGACCTCCTATGCCCGGCTCAGAAGGGTTCTATTGTGCAAGTTTGCCAATGGATCGCTACGTGTTTCGCTATGCAGCTTCTTCAGGTGATCCTATTGGTGTTATAATGGGGGGGGGGTGAAGGGTACCCAATATTCTCTTGGATGGAGGCTGTGAAGTAAGAGGAGCCACAGCTCATATGGATGCCGATCCAATCAGGATCGATACCCCCTCCGGCAGGGAGACAGTGGAGATGTCCCCAAACAGCTGTGGCTCCTCTACAGGAAGGATATATACTGTACATATAGTGGTTAATTCCAGTAGGAACAATTCTAGTACCACTATTACTTCACAGCCTCCATCCAAGAGAATATTGGGTACCCTCCACCCACCATTATAACACCAATAGGATCCCCTGAAGAAGCTGCATAGTGAAACGTGTAGCGATCCATTGGCAAACTTGCCTATTAGAACCCTTCTGACCCGGGCATAGGAGGTCGGCCATCTTGATGGTCTTCAGACACAGACCCTGCTACATGTTGGACCACTTATGGGTTCTTCTCGCTCAGGAGAATGTTGCTCAGCACTGTTGTGCTCACTCATTTACGTGATGGTTTTTGATGTACTGAGATTTTTTAATATGGTTTTACTATAAATTTTGCATGTATTTATACATTTAAGGATTGTACATTTCTTTTTGAGATTAACTAGTGGATGCCTTAAAAGTCCAACCACTCCTGGGGGTTATCTCTCCCCCCTTCTTTTTTTCATTTATATACTGGATGTGGTACCACTATATCCAAGATCATGTCTCAGTCTTCTTTTATATATATATATATATGTATATATATATATATATATTTACATATATACAGTGCTTTAAGTGGGCCGGTATGCACTGGTACTCAGTACCGCCACTTCCAAATATGGCTTGTGAGCATACTGCCACCTCTCCGTGCGCCTTAGCGTACCAGTACGCTCATTTTGGACATCTGCGCCCTCAATTCCCCCCCACCCCCCCAAGATTATTTCCCACTCCAGAGCCAGACCAGTCACCACCAGTGAGTCCCCCTGCTCCGGAGTCCCAGCCCAGGCCAGGGGGGGGGTGCTCTCTGGGGACCCTGATGTGGGGTGGGGGGGGGCAACAAAATTTATAGGCTATAATAGAGTACCGGCACCTCTTTTGGGCCACTTAAAGCACTGTATATATATAATTGTCTATATGTGATGCTTCTCCTTCTCCCAGTCTGAGCTGTGCTGTACAGAGACTGTAAGAGGCTGAAACCAGGTCACATTTATATTGATGCATTTAAAAAAAATATATATATATTATTTGATGCATTAGTGAATACAGAGCTGTGTTATTTGTGTCTTTTATGGCTGCCTGGGCTTCAGCTCCTTTTTATGGGTGTCTCCTTTAACTAGCCGGCTTCTAAGGGGACACCCATGAATGTGTGCCCTTGACTGGGGCTGTGTGTGTCTATTCAAACACAAAGCACCCAGCAACCCCCACCCCTGATCCCTCCTCCCAGACAACTGCAGGAGCCAATTACACCTCTTCCCTTCTCTATCTCATCTGCAACCAGGAAGTTCAGGGAACAGTGCTGACTTGGAGGACCTGGTAAAAGGCACAAGGGATACCAGGTATGTGTTTGAGGATGGGGAGTTGTCAATGTAGCAGGGCATGTTGTCCATTAATGTTGTAAAAGCATGAAAAATGAGGGTAAAACAAACACTTACAGTCAGGACCATGTCAGAAGAACTTACCACAGGAACTGTGTTACAGTCAGAACTTATTAATGGACGATAAATGGTTATCTCTGATTTTCCATCCACAACCTCCCTTCCTGCCAAACACTCGGGGCTGGTGCTGTTCAGCCTTATATCCGACGTATTATAACCATTTTTTTCCAACCAACATTTTGACACTTGTATATTGAATTTTGCTCCAGTACAAGTAAGATTTACAGATGGAGTGGCTCCTGAAAAAAACATGAATTTTATTCGGCATATCTGAGATGGGAAGGTGACAGGGATGTAATTGATACAATATAGGGGTTTTCTATATATACCCACTTTAGGGGGGCAAGAGTGGCCAGAGAGGGGAGAAAGTTGCCATTGAGTCAAGGAGTTAAAGCTTCCAATTTACATACAAAACATTGACTGTTGGTGATCAGTGTAGCTCTACCTTACATTAGTGGTCAGTGTATCGCCCCCTATATTGGGGGTTAGTGTAGTTCCCCCTTACATTGATGGTTGGTGTAGTGCCCACTTACATTGGTGGTCAGTGTAATGCCCCCTATATTGGTGGTCAGTGCAGTGCCCCCTTATATTGGTGGTCAGTGTAATGCCCCCTTACATTGGCGGTCAGTGTAGTGTCCCCTTACATTGGTGGTCAGTGTAATGCCCCCTTACATTGGTGATCAGTGTAATGCCCCCTTACATTGGTGATCAGTGTAATGCCCCCTTACATTGGTGGTCAGTGTAATGTCCCCTTACATTGGCGGTCAGTGTAGTGTCCCCTTACATTGGTGGTCAGTGTAATGTCCCCTATATTGGTGGTCAGTGTAATGCCCCCTTATATTGGTAGTCAGTGTAGTGCCCCTTATATTGGTGGTCAGTGTAATGCCCCCTTACATTGGTGGTCAGTGTAATGTCCCCTATATTGGTGGTCAGTGCAATGTCCCCTATATTGGTGGTCAGTGTAATGTCCCCTATATTGGTGGTCAGTGTAATGTCCCCTATATTGGTGGTCAGTGTAATGTCCCCTATATTGGTGGTCAGTGTAGTGCCCCCTTACATTAGTGGTTACTGATTATGGGTAAACCTTATACCATAAACCCATGTTTTTTCGTTGTTAGGAGGACTGGACTGAAAGGGAGGGAGCATTTGTCTTTTAGACACACGCCCCCTTCAATGACACTGCAGTGAGAGGAGAGCCTCCACTGCAGCATTTTTTATTGGACAGCTTGGACTTGTGAAAGGGTCCCGCTGTGGGACTGTAATAGAGGGCCCCAGGCTTGAAGGGAAGGGCCCCAGCCAGGAGTCTGG
>NC_138779.1:12319058-12439058 GCF_965119305.1 Pelophylax lessonae
AAACAAAAAACAAAAAAAAAAACAATATTTTTCACATTCTGTTATATAACATTCCCAATAATAAAAAAATAATAATATCATTTTAGACCAATTTGTACTCTGCTCCATATTTTTGGTAAAAAAAAAATCCCAATAAGTGTATTTTGATTGGTTTGCTCAAAAGGTATCACGTCTACAAACTAGGAGAAAGATTTATGTAATTTTTATTTATTTATTTTTTTTTTACTAGTAATGGCGGTGATCTGCGATTTTTAGCGGGACTGCGACATTGCGGCGGACAGATCGGACCCTTGACTGACATTTTTGACACTTTAGGGGGGACCAGTGACATTACTACAGTAATCAGTGCGCGGTCGTGCGAGGCTGTACCTAAATAAAATGAGTGTCCTTTTTTCCCACAAATATAACTTCCTTTTGGTGGTATTTGTGCGATTTTTATTTTTTTGAGATATAAACTAAAAAAGAGCGACAGTTCTGAAAAAAAAAATATATATATATTTTTCACTTTCTGCTATAAAACATCCCCAATAAAAAAAAAAAACTTTTTTTTTATCATTTTAGGCCAATTTGTATTCTGCTACATATTTTTGGTAAAAAAAAAAATCCCAATAAGCGTATTTTGATTGTTTTGCGCAAAAGTTATTGCGTCTACAAACTAGGGGAAATATTTATGTCTTATTTATTTATCTATTTTTTACTAGTAATGGCGGCAATCAGCGATTTTTAGCGGGACTGCGACATTACGGGGGACAGATTGGACCCCTAACTGACATTTTTTACACTTTTGGGGGGGACCAGTGACATTACTACAGTAATCAGTGATAAAAATATTACTGTACTAATGACACTGGCAGGGAAGGGGTTACCCCAGGGACGATCAAAGGGTTAAATGTGAGCCTAGGGGGTGTTTTCTAACTGTGAGGGGGATGGGTTTATGCAATCAACACAGAGACCTGTGTTCCTAAATAGGAGGAGCTCTGTATTGATTCCAGAGAGAACAACGGTCTGCTGTGTTTACAACAGCAGAGAGGCGTTCTCTCTTCATAGGGAGCGGTCGCGGTCACAGGCCCCGTGGATCGGCTTCCCCTCTGGCTGGTGGGCGCCCCCAGGATCGCTCCTGCGCACCGCCGTACAGGTACAGCGATTCACGGGAACCTGCTGCTAGATATCTGCAGCGCCTAGGTCGCCACGTGGTTAATCTTTCTACTATTTTACATACTTTGTGGTTAATTTTGTATGTTTCCGCCGCGCTATGGATGTGACTAATATATAAAGCTGCTAAGACTAAGTACCGTAATAGTGTCCAATAAGTGAAGTTGAAAAGGAGAGCGGGTATTGGCGCTGCTCTGTGCTACCTCGCAGTGTTAGACTGAATTTAAATGCAGTACGCCATAACTTATTTGTTGTACATATACAGTTGTGCTCATAAGTTTACACACCCTGGCAGAATTTAAGATTTCTTGGCCATTTTTCTGAGAATAGGAATGATAACACAAAAACTTTTCTTTCACTCATGGTTAGTGTTTGGCTGAAGCCATTTATTATCAATCAACTGTGTTTACTCTTTTTATATCATGATGACAACAGAAACTCCCAAAATGACCCTGATCAAAAGTTTACACACCCTGGTGATTTTGGCCTGATAACATGCACACAAGTTGACACAAAGGGGTTTGAATGGCTATTAAAGGTAACCATCCTCACCTGTGATCTGTTTGCTTGTAATTAGTGTATGTGTCAATCAGTTTCTGGACTCCTGACAGACCCTTGCATCTTTCATCCAGTGCTGCACTGACGTTTCTGGATTCTAAATCATGGGGAAAGCAAAAGCATTGTCAAAGGATCTTTGGGAAAAGGTAGTTGAACTGCATAAAACAGGAAAGGGATATAAAAAGATATCCAAGGATAATAAACTCTATATCAAACTCTAATCAAAAAGTGGAAAATGAGGGGTTCTGCTGAAACCAAACCACGGTCAGGAAGACCAACTAAAATTTCAGCCACAACTGCCAGGAAAATTGTTTGGGATGCAAAGAAAAACCCAGAAATACCTTCAGGTGAAATCCAGGACTCTCTGAAAACATGTGGTGTGGCTGTTTCAAGATGCACAATTAGGAGGCACTTGAAGAAAGATGGGCTGCATGGCCGTGTCGCCAGAAGAAAGCCATTACTACTCAAATGCCACAAAGTATCCCACTTACAATACGCCAAACAGCACAGAGACAAGCCTCAAACCCTCTGCCACAAAGACATTTGGAGCGATGAAACCAAAATTTAGCTTTTTGGCCACAACCATAAACGCTACATATGGAGAGAAGTCAACAAGGCCTTTGATGAAAGGTACATCATTCCAACTGTGAAACACGGAGGTGGATCGCTGATGTTTTCGGGATGTGTGAGCTACAAAGGCACAGGAAATTTGGTCAGAATTGATGGCAAGATGAATGCAGTTATCAAAAAATCCTGGAGGAAAATTTGCATTCATCAGCCCGGAAGCTGCGCATACTTGGACATTCCAACATGACAATGATTCTAAACACAAGGCCAAGTCCACCTGTCATTGGCTACAGCAGAATAAAATGAAGGTTCTGGAGTGGCCATCTCAGTCTCCTGACCTCAATATCATTGAGCCACTCTGGGGAGATTGCAAACGTGCCGTTCATGCAAGGCAGCCCAAGAATTTACAGGAACTGGAGGCTTTTTGCCAGGAAGAATGGGCAGCTTTACCATCTGAGAAGATAAAGAGCCTCATCCACAAATACCACAAAAGTCTTCAAGCTGTCATTGATGTTAAAGGGGGCAATATACGGTATAAGGAACTGGGGTGTGTAAACTTTTGATCAGGGCCATTCGGATAGTTTCTGTTGTCATTATGATTCAAAAAGAGTAAACACAGTTAATTGATAATAAATGGCTTCAGCCAAACACTAACCATGAGTGAAAGAAACGTTTTTGTGTTATCACTCATATTCTCTGAGAAATGGCCAGAGTAGGAGATAGTCGGACAGATTGGGGCAGAGAGCAGGAGGTCTTGGTACGAAGGAAGACGATTTGGTTGGGATTTTGAGACCAGGTTGGTGATGGGTGGCTTTGTAAGTTATTGTTAGTAGGAGGTCTTGGGAGGAAGGAAGACGATTTGGTTGGGATTTTAAGACCAGGTTGGTGATGGATGGCTTCGTAAGTTATTGTTAGTAGGAGGTCTTGGGAGGAAGGAAGACGATTTGGTTGGGATTTTAAGACCAGGTTGGTGATGGATGGCTTTGTAAGTTGTTGTTAGTAGGAGGTCTTGGGAGGAAGGAAGATGATTTGGTTGGGATTTTAAGACCAGGTTGGTGATGGATGGCTTTGTAAGTTGTTAGTAGGAGGTCTTGGGAGGAATGAAGACGATTTGGTTGGGATTTTGAGACCAGGTTGGTGATGTAGCTGGGGACCAAGGTGTGGATGGCTTTGTAAGTTGTTGTTAGTAGGAGGTCTTGGGAGGAATGAAGATGATTTGGTTGGTATTTTCAGACCAGGTTGGTGATGGATGGCTTTGTAAGTTGTTAGTAAGAGGTCTTGGGAGGAATGAAGACGATTTGGTTGGGATTTTGAGACCAGGTTGGTGATGTAGCTGGGGACCAAGGTGTGGATGGCTTTGTAAGTTGTTGTTAGTAGGAGGTCTTGGGAGGAATGAAGACGATTTGGTTGGTATTTTCAGACCAGGTTGGTGATGGATGGCTTTGTAAGTTGTTGTTAGTAGGAGGTCTTGGGAGGAACGAAGACGATATGGTTGGGATTTTGAGACCAGGTTGGTGATGTAGCTGGGGGCAGATTTATTGACAGCTTTGTAAGTTGTTGTTAGTAGCAGGTCTTAGGAGGAACGAAGACGATTTGGTTGGGATTTTGAGAACAGGTTGGTGATGTATGGCTTTGTAAGTTATTTTTAGTAGAAGGTCTTGGGAGGAACGGAGATGATTTGGTTGGTATTTTGAGACCAGGTTGATCATTGATGGCTTTGTAAGTTGTTGTTAGTAGGAGGTCTTGGGATGATTTGGTTGGGATTTTGAGACCAGGATGGTGATGTAGCTGGGGGGCAGAGTTATGGATGGTTTTGTAAGCTGTTGTTAGTAGGAGGTCTTGGGAGGAATGAAGATGATTTGGTTGGTATCTTGAGACCAGGTTAGTGATGGATGGCTTTGTAAGTTGTTGTTAGTAGGAGGTCTTTGGAGGAACGAAGATGATTTGGTTGGGATTTGGAGACCAGGTTGTTGATATAGCTGGGGGTAGATTTATTGATGGCTTTGTAAGTTGTTGTTAGTAGGAGTTCTTGGGAGGAAAGAAGATGATTTGGTTGGTATCTTGAGACCAGGTTGGTGATGGATGGCTTTGTAAGTTGTTGTTAGTAGGAGGTCTTGGGAGGAACAAAGATGATTTGGTTGGGATTTTGAGACCAGGTTGGTGATGTAGCTGGGGGCAGATTTATAGATGGCTTTGTAAGTTGTTGTTAGTATCTTGAATTGAATTTGTTGGGTGAATGGAAGCCAGTGGAGGGATTAGCAGAGAGGAGTAGCAAATACGGAGCTGTTGGTAAGGTGGATGAGTCTGGCAGCAGCAGTTAAGATGGACTGAAGGGGGATAGCCTATTTAAAGGTAAGCCAATGAGGAGGGAGTTGCAGTAGTTGAGCAAGAGATGACCAGGGAGTTAATTAGGAGCTATGTGGTGTCATTGATAAGGAAGGAACAAAATAACGGGGTGGGCAACTACATGGCAGATGAGATTTAATGTTGAAAAATGTAAAGTAATGCACTTGGGGGCCAGAAACCAGAAAGCAAGCTACTCACTAGGGGGGGAACCTCTGGGTGAGTCTAGGATGGAAAAGGACCTGGGGGTACTGGTAGACAACAGGCTTGGCAGTGGCATGCAATGCCAAGCCGCCGCAAGCAAAGCCAACAGAATACTGGGATGTATAAAAAAGGGGATTCACTCCAGAAATAAAGAGATTATTCTTCCACTCTACAAGACTCTGGTCCGGCCACATCTGAAGTATGCTGTCCAGTTCTGGGCACCAGTCCTCAGAAAGGATGTGCTGGAACTGGAGAAAGTCCAGAGAAGGGCAACAAAAATAAAAATGAGGAAAGACTACAAGCACTGGACCTATTCTCTCTGGAGAAGAGACGATTGAGGGGGGATATGATATCAATGTACAAATACTGTACTGGCGACCCTAGCATAAGGAACAAACTATTCCGAGAAAGGGAATACAATAAGACACGTGGCCACTCACTAAAACTTGAGGAAAGGCGGTTTAACCTTAAAGTGCGTAAGGGGTTCTTCACTGTAAGAGCGGTAAGGATGTGGAATTCTCTTCCACAAGCAGTCGTATCAGCAGGGAGCATTGATAGTTTCAAAAAACTATTAGATGGACACCTTAAAGACCACAACATACAGGGGTATACAATGTAGAACATACAGGGGTATACAATGTAGAACATACAGGGGTATACAATGTACAACATACAGGGGTATACAATGTACAACATACAAGGGGTATACAATGTACGGTTAAAAGCAAACACACACATACATCATAGGTTGAACTGGATGGACTGATGTCTTTTTTCAACCTCACTAACTATGTAACTATGTAACTATGTAACTATGTAAGGGGCGTATCTTGGAGATGTTGCGGAGGTTGAGGCGGTAAGCTTTGGACAGTAATTGGATGTGGGGCCAAAAAGATAGATCAGAGTCCAGGATATGACCTAGAACCTTGGCATGGGGGGACGGATTGATAGCTGAGCTGTTGATTTTGAAAGGGAAATCGGCAGGAACTTGTAGTTTTCCCATTCACAGAGCCCTGCGAATGAATGACGTGGCCCGACATGGGGAGTAAAAAGGGGACTTGGGGGGAGTGTGGGGGCCAGTGCATTTGTAACATGTTACATGTTACACTCATAATATACAGTATCTCACACAAGTGAGTACACCCCTCACATTTACAGTATGTAAATATTTTGTTAGATCTTTTCATGTGACAACACTGAAGAAATGAAACTTTGCTACAATGTAAAGCAGTGAGTGTACAGCTTGTATAACAGTGTAAATTTGCTGTCCTCTCAAAATAACTCAACACACAGCCATTAATGTCTAAACTGCTGGCAACAAAAGTGAGTACACCCCTAAGTGACAATGTCCAAGAAAATTACTCAGAACCCCCTCAGAATGTTTTTTTTTTTTTTTTTTTTTTAGCAGTGGAACTCTCTTCCACAATTGGTGGTAACTGCGGGAAATATGGCTACTTTTAAAAGACTCTTGGACGTACATCTCCAAGATCAAAACATACAGGGGTGTGGGAAATGAATTCACCTACACGGGTTGAACTGAATGGACTGTTATCTTTATTCAACCTCAACTACTATGTAACTATGTAGCAGAGACCCTGGGGAATAAAATGGTGGTTGTTGAAACTTTTTATGTCACACGGTATTTGCACAGCAATTTTTCAAACACCTCTGTTTTGGGAAAAAAAACTTTCATGAATTGGAAAAAAAAAACCAAAACACTAAAGTTAGCCCAATTTTTTTGTATAATGTGAAAGATGATGTTACGCCAAGTAAATAGATACCCAACATGTCACACTTTAACCGCTTGCCAATCGCGGCACGACTATTTACGTGAGCGGTCAGCACCTCACAGGCAAAGTGACGTAGGACTACGTCGCTAGCGTGTGAGGCTCTAGGGAGCGAGCGCGCGCCACCGGAGGCGCACTCCCACTCCCGCTCACTCATGGACCCCCCGCGCATGTGCCCGGTGGACCCGATGTCCGCCAGGCACTCGCTATCGTCCGTTAGAGCGGGAGAAAGGCAGGCGGCTAATGTAAACACAGCCGCCTGTCATTCTCCCCTGTGTAAGAATGGAGATCATACGGTTCTACTATGTAGGACTGTTAAACTCTGTTCTTACACCAGTAGCCACAGCCAATCACAGTTAGAAACACGCCCCTAGGACACACTTAACCCCTCCCTCTCCAATAAAGTTAACCCGTTCCCTCCCAGTGTAATTTTTACAGTAACAGTGCATATGTATAGCACTGATTACTGCAGTAATGTCACTGGTAACCCCAAAAGAGTAAAAAATGTCAGTCAAGGGTCCGATCTGTCCGCCGCAATGTCGCAGTCCCGCAAAAAAAATCGCAGATCGCCGCCATTACTCGTTAAAAAAAAAAACAACAAAAATGACAAAAATCTTTCCCTTAGTTAGTAAACGCAATAACTTTTGCGCAAACCAATCAAAATACACTTTTGCAATTTTTTTTACCACACATATGTAGCAGAAAACAAATTGGCCTAAAATGTTAAAAAATTTTGATTTTTAAATTTTTTGGGGGGGAATTTCATATAAAAAAATGTGAAAAATATTGGTATTTTTGCAAAATTTACGCTCTTTTTTTGTTTATAGCGCATGATCAAAAAATTGCACAGGTGATCAAATACCGCCAAAAGAAAGCTCTGTTTGTGGGAAAAAAAGGACATCAAATTTGTTTAGGTACAGCGTCACACGACTGCGCAATTGTCCGTTAAAGCAACGCAGTACCGAATCGCAAAATAAGACCTGGTCAGGAAGGGGGTAAAATCTTCCGGGGCTTAAGTGGTTAAAATTGCGCACACTCATGAAATGGTATCCATAGGTGACGTTTTAAAAATGTTTACAGGTTACCAGTTTAGAGTTACATATACGTTCATTTCTGCATGCGAGGACACGGAGACGGGGGCGCTTTAAATTTATTATTTTTTTTTAATTGTTTATTTTATTTTTCTATTTTTACACTTTCCCTTAAAAAAACTTTTTTGATCGTTTTTTATTCCTATTACAAGGAGTGTAAACATCCCTTGTAATAGGAATAGAGCATGACAGGTCCATCTGGGGTCAATAAGACCTCACATCAGGAAAGACTGAGATAAAAAAAAAAACGATCTTGGCCTTTACAGCCGAGTACACGGCAGTGTTTACATCTGCTGGGCCAGATGTGACATCATAACATCACGCCCCGGCCCCCCAAAGGTCATAGAGACTGCCGGGGACCATCTGGTCTCTGGTAATTCTCTATGGTGAACTTCTGCCGCCGGCAGATTCCTTTTCCGGCTCGCCTATCGCACAGGTGAGCCGGTAGAAGCACCGGAGGGCAGCCCCTAAAAATGATCAAGCGGCTGAACAGCCACTATGATTGTTCTTACGGTGTTTGAAATCGCAGGCTGAAAAAGATGATATCTGTATGATGCCTGCAGATATCCCCACTCAAAGTCCAGGACGTCATATGACGGCCTCGGGCCAGAAGGAGTTAAATCAGTATTTTTTTTTGCTAGAAAATTACAACATTCAACAACTCCAAACATTGTTTTTTTTTTTTAATTTATTTTATGTCACACAATATTTTTGCAGCGGTCTTTCAATGCAATTTTTTTTTTTTTTTTTTGTAAAAAGACACTTTTTGGGGGGAATTTCATATAAAAAAAAGGGAAAAATATTGCTATTTTTGCAAAATTTACGCTCTTTTTTTGTTTATAGCGCGTGATCAAAAAATCGCACAGGTGATCAAATACCGCCAAAAGAAAGCTCTGTTTGTGGGAAAAAAAGGACGCCAAATTCGTTTAGGTACAGCGTCGCACGACCGCGCAATTGTCTGTTAAAGTCACGCAGTGCCGAATCGCAAAATACCCTCTGGTCGTTTAGCAGCCAAATCCTCCGGGGCTTAAGTGGTTAATGAATATTAAAAAAAAAAAACCCACAATTATCACCCCAATCTTTTTTATATAATGTGAAAGATGATGTTATGCCGAGTAAATAGATACCTAACATGCCCCGCTTTAAAATTGCGTACGCACGTGGCAACAATGGCGACAAACTACTGTACTCAAAAATCTCCATAGGTGACCATTTAAAAATGTTTACAGGTTACCAGTTTGTGTGCTGGAATTATTGCTCCCACTCCAACCATTGCGGCGATACCTCACATGTGTAGTTTGAACACCGTTTACATATGCATGTGCGACTTACTTTTGCGTTCACTTCTGTGTGCGAGCTCAGAGGAATGAGGTTTTTGAATTTTTTTATTATTATTTATTTTTTTTTATTTTTTCCCAGTCCATTTTTAATGTGCGACTTATGTATGCATTCGCTTCTGTGTGCGAGCTCGGAGAGATGGGGTGTTTACATTTTTTTTATTATTTATTTTTTATTTTTTCACTGTCCCTTTATAATGTGCGACTTACGTATGCGTTCGCTTCTGTGTGCGAGCTCAGAGGGATGGGGTGTCAATTTTTAATATTATTTATTTTTTATTTTTTCACTGTCCTTTTATATTGTGCGACTTACGTATGCGTTCGCTTCTGTGTGCGAGCTTGGAGGGATGGGGTGTTTAAAAATGTTTTTATTATTTATTTTTTATTTTTACACTGTCCCTTTATATTGTGCAACTTCCGTGTGCGAGCTTAGAGGGATGGAGGTGCTTAAATTTTTTTTTTTATTATTATTATTTTTTTTTTTTCCCAGTCCCTTTTATAATGTGTGACTTACGTATGCTTTCGCTTCTGTGTGTGAGCTCGGAGCAATGAGGTGTTTAAAAATGTTTTAATATTTATTTTTTATTTTTTCATTGTCCATTTTTAACATGCGACTTACGTATGCATTCACTGGGATGGGATGTTTAAATTTTTTTTATTATTTTTTTTTTCACTGTCCCTTTATAATGTGCGACTTACGTATGCGTTCGCTTCTGTGTGCGAGCTCGGAGGGATGGGGTGTCAATTTTTAATATTATTTATTTTTTTATTTTTTCACTGTCCCTTTATATTGTGCAACTTACGTATGCGTTTGCTTCTGTGGGAGGAGGGATGGGGTGTTTAAAAATGTTTTAATATTTATTACATTTTTTTTACACTGTCCCTTTTTTTTTTTTTTTTTAGTTTATTTATTTTTTTAATCACTTTTATTCCTATTACAAGGAATGTCAACAACTAATGACACTGGCTAGGAGGGGGTTAACATCAGGGGCGATCAATGAGTTAAAAGTGTTCCTAGGGGGTGTTTACCTGTACCTGGTTCTGCGTGGAGGGGCCGCCGCCCCTGCAATAAATGTACATATGACGAGGTATGAGGTACGAGGTAATCTATAATGTTTTTATATAGACAAGTTCTGTTCTAGTGTGTCACCGGTCTGAGGGAGGGGCCATTTTAGGAATTCTTTTTTACGTAGAATAGCGATGTAATACTCACCAGGGTGAAACTTTCTAAAATTCCAAAATTCTGAATAACATCATGTGACCGAAGAAATACCGGCAGCCGCATGGCTAAACTCAATGTGAGTACATAGAACCTAAAGTGGTATTAACCAGTTCTGGACCGGAAGATTTTTCCCCCATAATGACGAGGACATTTTTTGCGATTCGGCACTGTGTTACTTTAACGGGCAATTGCGCGGTCGTTAGACGATGTACCCAAATAAAATGGATGTCCGTTTTCTCCCCACAAACAGAGCTTTCTTTTGGTGGTATTTGATCACCTGTGCGATTTTTATTTTTTGCTCTATAAACAAAAAAATAGCGACAATTCTGAAAAAAAAAAAATATATATATATATATATATTTATATACTGTATATATATATTTTTTTTTTTTCACTTTCTGCTATATAACATTCCCAATAAAAAAAAGAAAAAAAATCTAATTTTTTTCACCATTTTACGCCAATTTGTTTTCTGCTACATATTGTTTGGTAAAAAAAAAAATCCCAATAAGCGTATCTTGATTGGTTTGCGCAAACGTTATCGCATCTACAAACTAGGGGAAAGATTTGTCATTTTTATTTAAATATTTATTTTTTTACTAGTAATGGCGGCGATCTGCGATTTTTAGAGGGACTGCGACAGATCGGACCCCTAACTGATATTTTTGACACTTTTGGGGGGACCAGTGACATTACCATACCTCCCAACTTTTTTAGATAGGGATGAGGGACACCTATTAGTAAAAGTATGTAGGCATAGGACACACCCCCTGCCACGCCCCCTTAACCACCTCTGGACCGGAAGGTTTTACCCCCTTAATGACCAGGTCTTTTTTTGCGATTCGGCACTGTGTTACTGTAATTGACAATTGCGCGGTCGTGTGACGCTGTACCCAAATAAAATTGATGTCCATTTTTTCCCCACAATTAGAGATTTCTTTTGGTGGTATTTGATCACCTGTGCGATTTTTACTTTTTGCACTATAAGCAAAAAAAGAGCGACAATTTTGAAAAAAAAAAAAACAATATTTCTTACTTTCTGCTATATAACATGATTGGCTCCCACAGTAGCGAATTGGCACACACGCATGCCTCCACTATCGGTACGGGTACGTAATTTCGCAGGATAGAGCCGACCTGCCGCCGTAAAACTATGGCAGCTGGTTGGCAAGTGGTTAATAATTTTTTACATTTTTTTTATTATTTTATTTTATTTTACAATGTTCATGTGCCTGGGCCCCCTGGAGGAGGACTGGTAGTCCCCCCCCCCCCCATCAGCGGCCCTGCTGCTTTAGTTTCCTTTTTTAGTCTTTTTTTATAGAATAAAGCTGGGGAAACCAAACACTACAATATTCCAAGGTAATAGGATGTCAAAGGGTGCTGCATGTCAACGCGTTTCACATGCTGTGCTTCTTCAGGAGGCCGCTTAGGTGAACTGATCAGTACAAAAAAACAAGTGGCACTGTTATATCATGAGGAGAGGGGGGGGGGGGGGGAAGGGCAGCAAACAGTGCATCACCCCAGATTCCTGGCACCCAACATTGGTAGGTCCATAAACGGAAAAAAAAATGCATATACAGTACATGTATACACAGTATCTCACAAAATTAAGTACACCCCCTCATTTTTGTAAATATTTTATTCTATCTTTTCATGTGACAACACTGAAGAAATGACACTTTGCTACAATGTAAAGTAGTGAGTGTACAGCTTGTATAACAGTGTAAATTTGCTGTCCCCTCAAAATAACTCAACACACAGCCATTAACCACTTAAGCCCCAGAAGATTTTACCCCCTTCCTGACCAGGGGGTATTTTGCGATTCGGCACTGTGTGACTTTAACGGACAATTGCGCGGTCCTGGGACGCTGTACCAGAATTAAATTGACGTCCTTTTTTTCCCACAAATAGAGCTTTCTTTTGGTGGTATTTGATCACCTGTGCGATTTAAATTTTTTGCGCTATAAACAAAAAAAGAGCGACAATTTTGCAAAAATAACAATATTTTTCACATTTTTTTATATGAAATTCCCTCCAAAAAATGTAAAAATCTTAATTTTTTAACATTTTAGACCAATTTGTTTTCTGCTACAAATATTTGGTAAAAAAAAATCGCAATAAGCGTATTTTGATTGGTTTGCGCAAAAGTTATTACGTTTACTAACTAAGGGAAAGATTTATGTCATTTTTATTGTTTTTTTTTTTTAACGAGTAATGGTGGCGATCTGCGATTTTTTGCGATTTTTTGTTTTGCGGGACTGCAACATTGCGGCGGACAGATCGGACCCTTGACTTACATTTTTGACACTTTTGGGGGTACCAGTGACATTACTGCAGTAATCAGTGCTATACATATGCACTGTTACTGTAAAAATGACACTGGCAGGGAAGGAGTTAACCTTATTGGAGAAGGAGGGGTTAAGTGTGTCCCTAGGGGCGTGTTTCTAACTGTTATGGGATGTGGCTGTTTGTGTAACTACAGAGACATACAATACTACATAGCAGGACCGTATGATCTCTGCTGTTACACAGGGGAGAATGACAGGCGGCTTTGTTTACATTAGACGCCTGCCTTTCTCCCTCTGCAACGGACAATCACAGTGAGCGAGCTGGGGCGGTATCGCGCCTCCGACGACGCGCGCTCGCCCCCTATTGCTTTGCTGGCAAGTGACGTACTCATAAGTCACTTTGCCTGCACGGGGCTGACCGCCGCAGTATATGTACTTGCGGCGGTCGGCAAGCGGTTAATGTTTAAACCGCTGGCAACAAAAGTGAGTACACCCCTAAGTGTAAATGACTAGATTGGGCCCAATTAGTCATTTTCCCTCCCTGGTGTCATGTGACTCGTTAGTGTTACAAGGTCTCAGGTGTGAATGGGGAGCAGGTGTGTTAAATTTGGTGTTATCACTCTCACTCTCTCATGCTGGTCACTGGAAATTCAACATGGCACCTCATGGCAAAGAACTCTCTGAGGATCTGAAAAAAAGAATTGTAGTTCTACATAAAGATGGCCTAAGCAATAAGAAGATTGCCAAGACCCTGAAACTGAGCTGCAGCATGGCGGCCAAGACCATACAGCGGTTTAACAGGACAGGTTCCACTCAGAACAGGCCTCGTCATGGTTGACCAAAGAAGTTGAGTTCAGTGCTCAGCGTCATATCCAGAGGTTGTCTTTGGGAAATAGACGTATGAGTGCTGCCAGCATTTCTGCAGAGGTTGAAGGGGTGGGGGGTCAGCCTGTCAGTGCTCAGACCATACGCCGCACACTGCATCAAATTGGTCGGCATGGCTGTCATCCCAGAAGGAAGCCTCTTCTAAAGATGATGCACAAGAAAGCCCGCAGTTTGCTGAAGACAAGCAGACTAAGGACATGGATTACTGGAACCATCTCCTGTGGTCTGATGAGACTAAAATAAACTTATTTGGTTCAGATGGTGTCAGGCGTGTGTGGCAGCAACCAGGTGAGGAGTACAAAGACAAGTGTGTCTTCCTACAGTCAGGCATGGTGGTGGGAGTGTCATGGTCTGGGGCTGCATAAGTGCTGCCTGCACTGGGGAGCTACAGTTCATTGAGGGAACCATGAATGCCAACATGTACTGTGACATACTGAAGCAGAGCATGATCCCCTCCCTTCAGAGACTGGGCCGCAGGGCAGTATTCCAACATGATAACGACTCCAAACACATCTCCAAGACAACCACTGCTTTGCTAAAGAAGCTGATGGTAAAGGTGATGGACTGGCCAAGCATGTCTCCAGACCTAAACCCTATTGAGCATCTGTGGGGCATCCTCAAATGGAAGGTGGAGGAGCGCAAGGTCTCTAACATCCACCAGCTCTGTGATGTCATCATGGAGGAGGGGAAGAGGACTCCAGTGCCAACCTGTGAAGCTCTGGTGAACTCCATGCCCAAGAGGGTTAAGGCAGTGCTGGAAAATAATGGTGGCCACACAAAATATTGACACTTTGGGCCCAATTTGGACATTTTCACTTAGGGGTGTACTCACTTTTGTTGCCAGCGGTTTAGACATTAATGGCTGTGTGTTGAGTTATTTTGAGGGGACAGCAAATTTACACTGTTATACAAGCTGTACACTCACTACTTTACATTGTAGCAAAGTATCATTTCTTCAGTGTTGTCACATGAAAAGATAGAATAAAATATTTACAAAAATGTGAGGGGGTGAACACACGAACAAATGTGGCCCTTGGCGGGAAGTTCGCCCGCCAATAAGCGCCCCATAATGCACTGCATTAAGTGCTTGTGATTGGCCAAAGCACCTGACCTGTATGCTTTGGCCAATCATAGCACAATGTCTGGTCAGAGCCATAATTGGCTAAAGGCAGGGTGCCTTTAGCCAATCATGGCTCGGAGGCTAAGTCCACGCCCCACACTATAAAAGGCTGCTTACGCAGCAGCCATATGTAGTGTGTCAGTGGAGATTAGGAGTGGAGATTAGGCAGGTAGTTTGTAGATTGTGCTTTCATATTTAATGCAGTCAGTGTAGTGTAGAATAGTGTAGGGCAGTGGCGGCCGGTGCATAGGGGGCGCCAGGGCGCCGCCCCCCCTGAAAAAAGGAAGAAAAAAAAAAAAGATAAAAAAAAAAAAAAAAGATTGCAAAACGAGCAATAAAGTTTGAAAAAAAAAAAAAATTGCGTTCGCCGCCGCCGCCGCCAGCCGATGTGGAGGGGGTGGGGGGGTGGGGTTACCACCCAGAAGAGGCGCCGATTGGCTGCCTTCTGGGGGGCGAGGGGGGCGTAACCTGGGCGCAAGGCAGATTCCTTGGAAACCCCCACTTCGTGGATTCCTGGCTGTGATTGGTCCAGCCTCCAGCCTGGACCAATCACAGCATCCAGGACATCCAACGCTGACCCCGCTGACGTCACTCGTAGCAGTGGACCGGACCGCGGGCGATGGAGTCGGGTGGACACCGGACGGGAGTGACGGCGGCACCGGAGAGGAGACCAGACCACCGGAGGTCATCTGCTGGAAGAAGACATCACCACCGGTGAGTCCTCGTGGTCCTCCTGTCCTGTCAGTCCTCCATGACCATCCATCCAGCTTTTCCACCGCCATCCCCCTATGCTCTGCCTCATCCCATGAGTCATGGGATGAGGCAGAGCAGAGGGGGATGGCGGTGGAAAGGCTGGATGGATGGTCATCATGGGCCATGACCATCCATCCATCCATCCATCCATCCAGCCTTTCCACCGCCATCCCCCTCTGCTCTGCCTCATCCCATGACCATCCCTCCCACCGCCATCCCTTTGCCTGATCCCATCTCTCCCAATGCCATACCTCTGCAGGGGGCATGTATACTGGTCACTACATTGAATGGGGGCATGTACGCTGGTCACTGTATTGAAAGGGGGCATGTACGCTGGTCACTACATTGAATGGGGGCATGTACGCTGGTCACTACATTGAAAGGGGGCATGTACGCTGGTCACTACATTGAATGGGGGCATGTATGCTGGTCACTACATTGAAAGGGGGCATGTATGCTGGTCACTACATTGAAAGGGGGCCTGTATACTGGTCACTACATTGAATGGGGGCATGTACGCTGGTCACTACATTGAAAGGGGGCATGTACGCTGGTCACTACATTGAAAGGGAGCATGTATACTGGTCACTGCATTGAATGGGGGCATGTACGCTGGTCACTGTATTGAAAGGGGGCATGTACGCTGGTCACTGCATTGAAAGGGGGCATGTACGCTGGTCACTGTATTGAAAGGGGGCATGTACGCTGGTCACTGTATTGAAAGGGGGCATGTACGCTGGTCACTGCATTGAAAGGGGGCATGTACGCTGGTCACTGCATTGAAAGGGGGCATGTACGCTGGTCACTGTATTGAAAGGGGGCATGTACGCTGGTCACTACATTGAAAGGGGGCATGTACGCTGGTCACTGCATTGAAAGGGGGCATGTACGCTGGTCACTGCATTGAAAGGGGGCATGTACGCTGGTCACTACATTGAAAGGGGGCATGTACGCTGGTCACTGCATTGAAAGGGGGCATGTATACTGGTCACTACATTGAAAGGGGGCCTGTATACTGGTCACTACATTGAAAGGGGGCATGTACGCTGGTCACTGCATTGAAAGGGGGCATGTACGCTGGTCACTACATTGAAAGGGGGCATGTACGCTGGTCACTACATTGAAAGGGGGCATGTACGCTGGTCACTGCATTGAAAGGGGGCATGTACGCTGGTCACTGCATTGAAAGGGGGCATGTACGCTGGTCACTACATTGAAAGGGGCATGTACGCTGGTCACTACATTGAAAGGGGGCATGTACGCTGGTCACTGCATTGAAAGGGGGCATGTACTGTGTGGTCTGTGCTAGGGGGTCTGTACTGTGGGGTTTGTACAAGGGGCCTGTACTGTGGGGTTTGTGCCACTCTGTCAGTGTATCCCATAATAGGGCCCCTGCTCCCTATTATGGGATATACTAGTACTGATGGAGCCCTTAATATGTGATATATTGGGAGAATTGGTTCACGCAAGCAAAATACAGGGGACAAAATGGGTGGGGTCTATAAGGGGTGTGGCTTCTGAGAAATGGGAGGGGCCAAAATAGAAGGGCGGGGTCTTGCGCCCCCCCATCTTAAAACTTCACCAGCCGCCACTGGTGTAGGGCTGATTCTTGTGTAACACAGTGTATTGCAGTCAGTGCTGTGCTGTGCTGTGATTATTGTGTAACAGTGTAGTGGGGCCTCTGATGTGTTGGTGTATACATATCTTTATTGATATATTTTTTTTCTTATTAATTTTTAATTTTTTTGCAGCATCAGGTTTTCTTGCTGCAATATTCGTACTCCCCCTTCTGTGTCGCAGGTGCTATTCCTTCTGCGTCAGCAGTGGGGGGTTTTTTTGTGGTGCAGCAGCACTAATTTTTTTTTAGGGCATAATTGCTGTCCCCCCTTTTGTGTCGCAGGTGCTATTCCTTCTGCGTCAGCAGTGTTTTTTTTTTTTTGGTGTGCAGTAGCACTAATTGTATTTAGGGCATAATTGCTGTTCCCCCTTTTGTGTCGCAGGTGCTATTCCTTCTGCATCAGCAATGTTTTTTTTTTTTTGGGCGTAGTAACACTAATTGTATTTAGGGCATAATTGCTGTTCCCCCTTTTGTGTCGCAGGTGCTATTCCTTCTGCGTCAGTAGTGTTTTTTTTGTGGCGCAGTAGCAGTAAATGTATTTAGGGCAAAATTGCTATTCCCCTTTTGCTTCACAGGTGCTATTCCTTCTGTGTCAGCAGTGGGTTTTTTTGTGGTGCAGTAGCACTAATTGTTTTTAGGGCATAATTGCTGTCCCCCTTTTGTGTCGCAGGTGCTTTTCCTTCTGTGTCAGTAGTGTTTTTTTTATGGCGCAGTAGCACTTATTGTATTTAGGGCATAATTGCTGTCCCCCAGGGACGATCCCAGGCGGGTTCTTAGGGTGCAGTGCGCCCAGGCGCCGCCTGGTGGGGGGCGCACTATCCTCTCCCGACCGCAAGTCTCTCACTGCAGCCTCGGAGCTGCCTGCTATATTCTTTGTAGTTGTGAGCTGAGGGGAGGGGCGACAGTGGGGGAGGCAAATTGACACCCACATTTTTTTCTAGCAGTTTTGTGTGCAGGGCCGCTTCTATTAGTGCACATAAGTCAGGGGCGCCGGAGGTGCCCCCTCCTCATTGTCCGGGGTTAGGGACAGCAGAAGGAAAAGGGACTTCTGGACCGACAAGCTCCATGTCTCCCCCCCCCCCCCGTCCAGGCGGGCAGATGGTGCATCCCAGTGAGCTGGGACACAAAGCAGCATCAGCAGATGGGCTGTCTTTGGAGCCCGGCCGGGGGGCGGAGACTAAAGGTCAGCTGACTCGTGAGGGCTGAATGTGGAGGGCTGGAGCTGATCTCGGCAGAGGTGTCACTGCTGCTAGTGTCAGACACCACGGAGCCAAAGTGAGTACTCCTAGGCGTGCACACACTAATCATCTCATGCATGTTACATACTTGCCCACAGCAGTGACTGTCCCACTACAGCTCTCAAACTCTTTTTTTCTATCTTCCCCAGAAATCTCTGTACATTCTATCTGTTCCCTGATTTTCTTAGATTCCCTCCATCTCAGTGTCTGCTCAGAGAACCTGGAGGTGGGTTCTGCTGACACTGTGCAAGGAGGGGGTGAGCTGATGTTCTAAGAAAAGTAAATTTAGGGAGATAAGCTGCCCGTTTTACATCAGCACTAATCAGGAGGATTTGATTGCAGGGAGATGAGAATGATAGAGCTATTACTACATACACCCCCCCCCCCCCACACACACTCTGTGTATGTCCAGATAATGTGAAGAAACTTTATGACCATTCCATTAACCCTCTGTTATCAAAGTTTAATTCCCCACACTACCTAACCACTCAATACAAGTTAACTGTCCTCAATCAATAGAGCAGAGCACAGTGTTCACGGCCATTTACACGGTAGTGCAATTCTATGAACACTACATATTTGGAGAAAATCTGTTATTTTGAATTTACACAGTTTAGCTTTTTTTTTTGCACACAAGCGCAGGTGTGGTTTTTATGCATCACATGTAGGGTTGCCCATTCATGAGCAACATGGAAAAGAAGTCCCTTCCCCATCCCCCACCAGCACTGCCACTGATCCCACTGTCATATACTACCCTAGCCTGTCTGTATACTACCCTACCTAGCCTGTCCGTATACTACCCTACCTAGCCTGTCTGTATACTACCCTATCTAGCCTGTCCGTATACTACCCTATCTAGCCTGTCCGTATACTACCCTACCTAGCGTGTCTGTATACTACCCTATCTAGCCTGTCCGTATACTACCCTATCTAGCCTGTCCGTATACTACCCTACCTAGCCTGTCCGTATACTACCCTACCTAGCCTGTCTGTATACTACCCTACCTAGCCTGTCCGTATACTACCCTATCTAGCGTGTCCGTATACTACCCTACCTAGCGTGTCCGTATACTACCCTACCTAGCGTGTCCGTATACTACCCTACCTAGCGTGTCCGTATAATACTACCCTACCTAGCCTGTCCGTATACTACCCTACCTAGCGTGTCCGTATAATACTACCCTACCTAGCCTGTCCGTATACTACCCTATCTAGCCTGTCCGTATACTACCCTATCTAGCGTGTCCGTATACTACCCTACCTAGCGTGTCCGTATACTACCCTATCTAGCCTGTCCATATACTACCCTACCTAGCGTGTCCATATACTACCCTACCTAGCGTGTCCGTATAATACTACCCTACCTAGCCTGTCCGTATACTACCCTATCTAGCCTGTCCATATACTACCCTACCTAGCGTGTCCATATACTACCCTACCTAGCCTGTCCGTATACTACCCTATCTAGCGTGTCCGTATACTACCCTACCTAGCGTGTCCGTATACTACCCTATCTAGCCTGTCCATATACTACCCTACCTAGCGTGTCCATATACTACCCTACCTAGCGTGTCCGTATACTACCCTACCTAGCGTGTCCGTATACTACCCTACCTAGCGTGTCCGTATACTACCCTACCTAGCGTGTCCGTATACTACCCTACCTAGCGTGTCCGTATACTACCCTACCTAGCGTGTCCGTATACTACCCTACCTAGCGTGTCCGTATACTACCCTACCTAGCGTGTCCGTATACTACCCTACCTAGCGTGTCCGTATACTACCCTACCTAGCGTGTCCGTATACTACCCATTATGGAAGTGTATGTGTAGTGTACTACATTACATGGTCTAAGGCTCGGTTTCCACTAGTGCGACTTGACACATGTCAAGTTGCACAGCAAGTCAAAAGCCATTGTTTTCAATGGGGCCCGTTTCCATTGCCGCATCTTGAGTTGCGGCGACTTCAAAAGTAGATTGTGCACTACTTTTGAGCCGCCTTCAGTGCGACTTCCCTCTATAATGAGGGACAAGTCTCACTGAAAGCCGCAAACAACTTAAGCTACGAAGTCGCGCTAGAAGTAGCATGACTTCGTAGCCGCACTAGTGGAAACCGAGCCTGACTGTAACTTAGACTGAAGTTTAATGCATAGTAAAACGTTTTAGGCTTATGGAAGTGTATGTGTACTAATAATGCGCATTGTGCCGCACATTCACGAGCATATAGGGGGGGGGGGGCAGCAATTTTTATTTTGCCTAGGGCGCCAAAAAACCTTGCACCAGCCCTGGAGAGGAGGAGCCGTACAGAGGAAGCAGCGGCTTTGCTCTCTACTGCAGCCGCCTGCTTTCTCTGTACGGCTCCTCCTCTCACAGGCGGAGTGCATTTGATATCACTCCACCTGTGAGCCGGGACTATGGAGGCGCCGTTCTCACAGTGACAGCCGCAGCCCCGCTGAGATATCACACAAGAGCCCAGCACACCACAGAGCCCAGCACACCATTTTTCTATTGTTTGGTGACACTCTAATGTAGTCTCTCATCGGGGATGGAGGGGACTCTTTCTATCAGAGACTCTCCAATAGGCACAGAGAGGGCCTCTGTAAGATAAACCCCCCTCCAGGTCCCATTAGACTCCGTTGTAGTCTCTAATGGGGCCTGGTGGGGGGTCTTTCTAACATAGACTTTAAAATGCACACAGAGATGACCTCTGTTCGAGAGACTCCCCTCCAGGTCCAATGATACAACCCCATTGTAGTCTCTAATGGGGCCTGGTGGAGGCTCTTTCTAACAGACTCTCTAACAGAGGCCCTCTCTGTGTTCCTTGGAGAGACCCCCTCCAGGTCCCATTAGGAAAGGGGAGGAGTTAGTAAGATGACCACGCCCACACGGGGGGCGCCATAAATATTTCTGCACCCAGGCGTCTGTTACCCTAGGATCGGCCCTGCTGTCCCCCCTTTTGTGCCGCAGGTGCTATTCTTTCTGCGTCAGCAGTGGGCTTTTTTGTGGTGCAGTAGCACTAATTGTATTTAGGGCATAATTGCTGTCCCCTTTTGCGTTGTAGGTGCTATTCCTTCTGCATCAGCAGGGGTTTCCTTTTTTTTGGCTTTATAAAAAAAAAATTTATATAATAAATGGTTTATAGTGCACAGAGTACAAAGGTATTGCACCCAAGCACCATATTCCCTTCCCACACTCTATAATTAATAAAAAGTTATAAAAATCCCTGCCAAAAAATAAAAACAATAATAAAAGGGTTTATAGTGCACCAAGCACAAATGTATTGCACCCAAGCATCATATTTCCATTCCACATTCTATAAAAAAAGTTATAACCCCCCCCCCCCCATAAAAAAAAAAGAAATCCCAATCATTTTAATTTTTTTTTTTTTATTTTGTAATAAAATACCTTTTTTTTTCTTTTGTCTGCTGCACTTCCTGGTGCCTCCGTCTAGACCAGTGATGGCGAACCTTGGCACTCCAGATGTTTTGGAACTACATTTCCCATGATGCTCATGCACTCTGGAGTGAAGTTGAGCATCATGGGAAATGTAGTTCCAAAACATCTGGGGTGCCAAGGTTTGCCTTCACTGGTCTAGACGATTACATCACTAGGCAATTTGCAAGGGCTCCGGGAATAGCGGCGTCATGTATCCCAGGAGTCCTTGTGAATCGACTAGTGATGAAATCTCACATTATTTCCAGACTGGAAATGATGCGCACAGGAGGACCGGAATGTCATAATTGACTGGTTGCCATAGCAACGGGGCGGGAACTTTCGCCGACACTGCCATTGCTGTAGCAAAGTGTCAGGAAGAAGGAGCGCCGCACGGTGACATTATTATGCAGGCGTGAGAACGGGAGGTGCATGCTGGGTAGCCAGCTGCACCTTATCCCAGAAAAAGTTACTAGAGGGCTTCAGATGCCCACAGTGGACATGGACTCTGCCAGCTTCCGAGATCAAGGTAGTTGTTCTTTATTTAGACAGAAACTTAAAGGAATACACTAGACACCAGCTAAATGTGGTATATAAAGTTGATCAAATTACAGCGGAGTTGAAAAAAAAAATGTGATTTGGAGACTGGAACTCCGCTTTCAAAATAAACTTTTGTTTTTTTTTTTTTTTACCCCTCCTTCATTTGTATATACGATTGATTTATGAGATCCCATTACAATGAATTGATATATCTACAGACCACAGCACCATCTTGTGGTCACTTTTTAATATAGCGCTCTGGTTTTCGTCTTTCTTTCTTCAATTTCTGAGGGATATTGCACTTTGTAATTTTAAAACCCCAGAGTTGGCGAATGGGGTAAAATTTCATTTTGCAAAAAAAAAAAGGCAATCATGTGCAAAGAAAACAGTCTTGTGTCTGCACCTGATTGGATAATGGAAGTCTTTAGAGCTTTACATCATTCACTAAGCTCTGGGGAAAATTCCCGTTCAAAGAGCAACTTCCCATGCAAAGTGAACATTATATTTGCCTTAGAGGTGGGGGTGGATGTGGCTTTGGTGAAATCTTACCAAAATTAACAGTTTAGCAGGTAACAAGCTTCTATCCTTCATACTCTCTAATGTCTAACTGTAAATAAGGTGCAAACTAGACCTCAACCACTAAAGGTTCCCATAGATATTAGATGATCATTGCCCAATTACAGTCAGATTGGGAAATTATTGTGTCAGTAAGCTTTTTCTGTCTTCTGCAAATCCTCCTAAGCTGGTCATTTAGATTCCTATTAGGGTTGTACTGATATGGATACCGGTACTGACCCATTACTAAGCATTTGCACTGATATCGTTATTCGTGCAAATGCTCCAATACCTGACACTGATACTTTCAGGCTCGGTTCTTTCAGCTGACAGCGGGATTCCCCCACTGACAGCTGAAATGTAAAAAAAAAAAAAAAAAAAGTCAGCAATTATCGGTTATTAAGGAGCGAGGCCGCTGCGTCCTTAAAGCGGAGTTCCACCCAAAAGTGGAACTTCCGCTTTAGGGAGTCCTGACCCCCCGACATGCCACATTTGGCATGTCATTTTTTGGGGGGGGGGAGCGGGTACCTAGTTTTGACAGGTACCCGCTCCCACTTCCGCTCGGAGCGCCGCGGCGCCCTGAGCGGAAGTTCTCCTCTCCCCCTCCCTCCCTGCAATCTTCTGGGACACGTCAGAGGTCCTAGAAGATTGCCGGCCAATCACGGCGCGCAGCGCGACTCGCGCATGCGCAGTGGGTACCCGGCTGTGAAGCCGCAAACTGTAACAGCCGGGTGCCCACAGCAGTGATGCCGGCGCCGAGGGAGAGGATCGAGGCTTCCGGCGGCCGCATCGCTGGACCGTTGGACAGGTGAGTAAATGGCTGGAACTCCGCTTTAACAGCCGATGACTCATTCAGCTGTCAGTGGGCTTCCCGTTGACAGCTGAAGTGTAAACAATGTCCCGGCAATTGGAGCTGTCAAAAAGAAAAAGAAAAGCAGCCTCATCCGTGCCAGATCCATACCTCATCCGTACCCACCCATGCCACCTCAGTGCTCATCTGTGGTTCATCCATGCCACACCCGTGCTCATCCATGCCACATCAGTGCTAATACATGCCACGTCAGTGCTAATACATGCCACGTCAGTGCTCATCAGTGCCACATTAATGCCACATCAGTGCTCATCCGTGCCACATCCATGCTACATCAGTATTCATCTGTACCACATCCATGCCACGTCAGTAGTCATCCTTGCCTCATCCATGCCATATCAGTACTCATCTGTGCCACATCCATGCCATGTCAGTGCTCATCCATACCACATCCATGCCACGTCAGTGGACATCCATGCCTCATCCATGCCATATCAGTGCTCATCCGTGCCACGTCAGTACTCATCCATGCCACATCCATGCCACGTCAGTGCTCATCCGTACCACATCAGTGCTCATCCGTGCCACATCCATGCCACATCATTGCTCATCTGTGCCACATCCATGCCACATCAGTGCTCATCCATGCCACATCAGTGCTCATCCGTGCCACATCCATGCCACGTCAGTGCTCATCCATGCCCCATCCATGCCACATCAGTGCTCATCCATGCCACATCAGTGCTCATCCGTGCCACATCCATGCCACATCATTGCTCATCTGTGCCACATCCATGCCACATCAGTGCTTATCCATGCCACATCCATGCCACATCAGTGCTCCTCCGTGCCACATCAGTGCCACAACAGTGCTTATCAGTGCCCTACAGTGCCTCACAATATTGTAATGGGAAGTCAGGAAATGATGGTGCTCCCTGCATGTTGGGCCTCTGTATGTGGCCAGGTTGTGGAAAAGTGTCACATATGTGGTATCGCCATACTCAGGAAGAGTAGCAGAATGTATTTTGGGGTGTAATTTTTGCTATATACAAGCTATGTGTTAGAAATATCTTATAAATGGACAACTTTGTGTAAAAAAAAAAAGCGTTTTCATTTTCTTTCCACATTTTCCAAAAACTTGTGGAAAAAAAATGACATATTTAAAAGACGCATTATGTCTCCTAGATTATGTGTTGGGGTGTTTGCTTTCCAAAATGGGGTCATTTTGTGGGTGTTTCCATTGTCCTGGTGCTCCAGGGCCTTCAGAAGTGTGATAGGTTGTCAGAAATTATATGTGTAATTTTTGCTCCTAGAACGCCTGACGGTGCTCCTTGGATGTTGGGCCTCTGTATGTGGTCAGGCTGTGACAAAGTCCCACATATGTGGTATTGCCATACTCAGGAGGAGTAGCAGAATGTATTTTTGGGTGTAGTTGCAAGTATGCCTATACAGTGTGTGAGAAATAACTTGGTAATATGACCATTTTGTGAATAAAAAAAAAAAAATCTTCATTTTGCAAAGATTTTTGAAAAAAAATTACAACTTCAAAAAAATCACCATGCCTCTTACTAAATACCTTGGAATGTCTGCTTTCCAAAAAGGTGTCATTTGGGGGGTATTTGTACTGTCCTGGCTTGTTAGGATCTCAAGAAATGAGTCGGTACATCAGGTGTGATCAATTTTCAATGATTGGTACCATAGCTTGTAGACTCTATAACCTTCACAAAGACCAAATAATATATAGTTATTTGGGTCATTTTTACCAAAGATAAGTAGCAGTATAAATTTTGGCCAAAATTTATGAAGAAAAATTACCAAATTTGCCAAATTTTAAAACCGAGAAAAAGTAAAATAACATTTTTTTACAAAATTTTCGGTCTTTTTTTTTTCATCTATAGCGCAAAAAATAAAAAACCTAATGATGATTAAATACCACCAAAACAAAGCTCTGTTTGTGTGGAAAAAAGGATGAAAATTTCATATGGGTACAGTATTGCATAACTGAGTAATTGTCATTCAAAATATGAGAGCACTGAAAGCTGAAAACTGGTCTGGTTAGGAAGGGGGTTTAAGTGCCCAGTGAGTAAGTGGTTAAAGCAACCTGTCAAATAAAACAATTTTTCTTTTTTATTAAATGTTCCTCTGTTTAATCCCTTATTAACCCCTAATTTACTCTAATCAGCCTTAGTTAACACCTTATTCTCCTCCATTTAATTATTATTTTCCTGCGGATTATTTATTTATTTTATTTTTTTTGTTTACTTCTATTTTATAAATTATTAATAATTAAAAACTTTTTTTTTGTTTGCTTTGTTTGTTAATTTTTTCACACCTTCAACATATGTTTACACGTTTCACATTAAAAAAACAGCGCAAAATTTAAAACAACGTCCCCAAACTGTTCTCAGAAAGTTGAGAGCATGAAATTGTCCAAAATGTCTTGGTATGCTGATGCCTTAAGAGTTCCCTTCACTGGAACTAAGGGGCCAATCCCAACCCCTGAAAAAAAAAAACCCACACCATTATCTCCCCCCCCCCCCTCCACCAAATGATTTGGACCAGTGCTCAAAGCAAGGTCTATAAAGACATGAATGAGCGAGTTTGGGGTGGAGGAACTTGACTGTCCTGACCTCAGCCTGTTAGAACACCTTTGGGATGCATTAGAGCGGAGAATGCGAGCCAGGCCTTCTCATCCAACATCAGTGCCTGACCTCACAAATGCGCTTCTGGAAGAATAGTCAAACATTCCCATAGACATACTCCTAAACCTTGTGGACAGCCTTCCCAGAAGAGTTGAAGCTATTATAGATGCAAAGGGGGGGCCAACTCAATATTGAACCCTACGGACTAAGACTGGGATGCCATTAAAGTTCATGTGTGTGTAAAGGCAGGCGTCCCAATACTTTTGATAATATAGTGTATATCCTATAGTTTGTGGACTCTATAACTTTCCTACAGACTAAATAATATACACTGATTTGGGTTATTTCAACCAAATAAATATATCAGAATACATTTTGACCTAAATCCACGAAGAAAAATTATTTATTTGCAAAACTGTATAACAGAAACAAAGGAAAACGTGTTTTGTTTTTTTTTTTTATTTTTTTGGTCTTTTTCGTTATTCAGCAAAAAATAAAAAACCCAGTGGTGATTAAATACCACCAAAAGAAAGCTCTATTTGTGTAAACAAAATGATAAAAATGTAGTTTGGGTACAATGTAGCATGACTGCCAATTGTCAATAGAGTGTGACAGCGATGAAAGCTGAAAATTGGCCTGGGCAGGAAGGGGGTAAAAGTGCCAGATATTGAAGTGGTTAAAGTGTACGCATATTTATTATTATTATCTCTGGATCAGAAGAGAGTGCCCCCTGTCCTCTGTGATGACCTTAAGGGGAATAACTCAACACTGAGTTTACTATATGGACCCCTTTATACATGGAGATCATATCCCCCCTTATGTATTTATACATGGTAATCATATCCCCCCTTATGTATTTATACATGGAGATCATATCCCCCCCCTTATGTATTTATACATGGAGATCATATCCCCCCTTATGTATTTATACATGGAGATCATATCCCCCCTTATGTATTTATACATGGAGATCATATCCCCCCTTATGTATTTATACATGGAGATCATACCCCCCCCTTATGTATTTATACATGGAGATCATATCCCCCCCCCTTATGTATTTATACATGGAGGTCATATCCCCCCTTATGTATTTATAAATGGAGATCAAATCCCCCCCCCCCTTATGTATTTATACATGGAGATCATACCCTCCCCCTTATGTATTTATACATGGAGATCATATCCCCCCCTTATGTATTTATACATGTTGATCATATCCCCCCCCCCTTTATGTATTTATACATGGAGATCATATCCCCCCTTATGTATTTATACATGGAGATCATATCCCCCCTTATGTATTTGTACATGGTGATCATATCCCCCCCTTATGTATTTATACATGGGGATCATATCCCCCCCTTATGTATTTATACATGGTGATCATATCCCCCGCCCCTTAATCTCCTCTTCTCAAGAGAGAATAAATTCAGTTCCTCTAACCTCTCCCCATAGCTGAGCTCCTCCATGCCTCTTATCAGTTTGGTTGCTCTTCTCTGCACTTTCTCCAGTTCCCTGATATTCTTTTTGAGAACTGGTGCCCAAAATTGAACTGCATATTTCAGATGAGGTCTTACTAACGATTTGTATAGAGCAGCCCAGATCCTCCTGTTCTCAGGTCCCACACTGGTGCTCCTGGCCCCTCCCTCCTGCCCCCAGAGCAAGCAGCTTACTATGGGGGCATCCAAGCAGGCTCGCTCCCGAGCCACTGCTCTGTATGTTCATTCACACAGAGCAACGTCTCGGCCCGCCCCCTCTCTCCTCATTGGATGTGATTGACAGCAGTGGGAGCCAATGACCCACTGCTGTCTCAGCCAATGAGGAGGGAGAGTCACTGGAGAGCCTCAGCTCTTGTGCACATCGCTGGATCGCGTGGGGTTGGAGGGCTGCTGCACACAGAAGGTTTTTTAGAATGCATGAAGGTAAAAAACCTGAAGCCTTTACAAACACTTTAGGCTTATGATCTACCAGAACCCCCGGATCCTTCTCTACCATTGGTTCTCCCAGTTCTACTCCCCCTAGTATGTATGATGCATGCATATTCTTACCCCCAAGTGCATAACTTTACATTTATCAACATTAAACCTCATTTGCCCCATAGTTGCCCAATGAAACCGTGCATTGAGGCCAGCTTGTAAGTTGGAGACATCCTGTAAGGACGTTGATCCACTGCAAAGCTTGGTGTCATCTGCAAAGACTGAAATCTCAGACCCCCCATCATTTATAAATATATTAAAAATGAAGGGTCCCAACACTGAACCCTGAAGTACACCACTGATAACACTGATCCTTGGGGTACCCCACTGATAACACTGATCCTTGGAGTACACCATTAATAACACTGAACCATTGTACACCACTGATAGCACTGAACCCTGGGGTACACCACTGATAACACTGAACCCTGGGGTACACCACTGATAACACTGAACCTTGGGGTACACCACTGATAGCACTGAACCCTGGGGTACACCACTGATAGCACTGAACCCTGGGGTACACCACTGATAACACTGAACCCTGGGGTACACCACTGATAACACTGAACCTTGGGGTACACCACTGATAACACTGAACCTCGGGTTCACCACTGATAATACTGAACCTTGGGGTACACCACTGATAACACTGAACCTCGGGTACACCACTGATAAAACTGAACCCTGGAGTACACCACTAATAACACTTAACCTTGGTGTACACCACTAATAACACTGAACACTGGGGTATACCACTAATAACACTGATCCTTGGAGTACACCATTAATAACACTGAACCTTGGTGTACACCACTAATAACACTGATCGTTGGGGTACACCACTGATAACACTGATCCTTGGAGTACACCACTGATAACACTGATCCCTGGGGTACACCACTGATAACACTGAACCTTGGGGTATACCACTGATAACACTGAACCCTGGGGTACACCACTAATAGCACTGATCCTTGGGGTACACCACTGATAACACTGAACCTCGGGTACACCACTGATAATACTGATCCTTGGGGTACACCACTGATAATACTGAACCTTGGGGTACACCACTGATAACACTGATCCCTGGGGTACACCACTGATAACACTGAACCTTGGGGTATACCACTGATAACACTGAACCCTGGGGTACACCACTGATAATACTGAACCTTGGGGTACACCACTGATAACACTGATCCTTGGGGTACACCACTGATAATACTGAACCCTGGAGTACACCACTAATAACACTTAACCTTGGTGTACACCACTAATAACACTAAACACTGGGGTATACCACTAATAACACTGATCCTTGGGGTACACCACTGATAACACTGATCCTTGGAGTACACCATTAATAACACTGAACCTTGGTGTACACCACTAATAACACTGATCGTTGGGGTACACCACTGATAACACTGATCCTTGGAGTACACCACTAATAACACTGAACCTTTTGGTACATTACTAATAACACTGAACCTTGGGGTACACCACTGATAACACTGAGGAAGAGGCTGGGCCTCGAAACGCGTCAGCCGTCATCTCATCGGTCATGGACGATTATATGGACTGACCCAGACATTTGAGCAGTTTAGCTCGATATGCTTTACTTTCTTCTATGTCTGTGAGTAGCCATTTTTAATGTTACACAATAAAGCCTGTTATTGAGGATAATGCCCTAGGTCGGTGCGCCCTCTCTTTGTTTTCTTTGCTTCTAGTATCGGTGGACTACCCCAGTCCGTTTTGGGCAGCACATCTGAGAAGCCAGGTGTGAGTCCCGTGAGGAGTGTGGTAGAGGGGCTGGGATACCAAGCGCAGGAGAAAGGTGGTCACACCTTATTGTCTTTTGGAGCACTGATAACACTGAACCCTGGGGTACACCACTGATAGCACTGATCCTTCGTGTACACCAGTGATAACACTGATCATTGGGGTAGAGCACTAATAACACCAAACCTTGGGGTACACCACTAATAAACATGAACCCTGGAGTACACCACTGATAACACTGAACCTTGGGGTACATCACTGATAACACTGAACCCTGGGTTCACCACTGATAACACTGAACCCTGGGGTTCACCACTGATAACACTGAACCCTGGGGTACACCACTGATAACACTGAACCTTGGTGTACACCACTGATAACACTGATCCCTGGGGTAGACCACTGATAACACTGAGCCATGGAGTACACAACTGATAACACTGAACCCTGGGGTAGACCACTATTTGTGACTGGTGAGTATCTTGGTGACTGGTTAGTATATTAGCGACTGGTGAGTACCCCAGGTTTAGTACCAGGGGAGACAGGGGTAGTGTAGGTAAGGAAGAGCAGGTCGTTAATATTATCCCCTTAGAGTAGTGGGTAATAATGTCCGACAGGATTGGGGATGCCACTCAGTGCACTTCTTGCTGCATGTATGAGTTCCTTGATGAACCAATCGAGGATGAATACTGCTGTGCAAGATGTGAGCGACTTGTTGCTCTGGAAGCCCACATCGTGGATCTAGAAAACACAGTGGCAACACTGCGTAGCATCAACAACCTGGAAAGGAGCTTGGACATTACACATCAGGCGCTGGCAGGGGCCAGCATAGAGGAGGGAGGAATAGAGGAGACGCAAGCAGCAGAGGTACGCAGTTGGGTGACTTTTAGGAAGGGTAGAGGGATGAGGGCCAGGTAGGCCAGTCCTGAGTTGGTACACCCTAACAAATTTGCCGAGTTGCAGGTTGAGGGGGATATCAACTCAGGGGTGGCAGTGCTGGAGCATGCGCCCTCCCCCAGCTGCCAGGGGAGGGGCGGCTCCAGGAAGAAGGGGGGTCATGACTCAGGAAAGGTTAGACAGGTTGTGGTAGTGGGGGACTCAATTATCAAGAGGACAGAGAGGGCAATCTGTAAAAAAGATCTCGGTAACCAAACAGTATGTTGTTTACAGGGCGCCCGCGTTCGGCACATCGCAGATCTGGCAGACAGATTATTGTGCAGGGCTGGGGATGACCCAGCGGTCATGGTGCATGTGGGCACTAATGACAAAGTAAAAGGTAGGTGGAGGATCCTAAAGAACGATTTCAGGGACTTAGGTAATAGATTGAGGAATAGGACCTCCAAGGTGGTTTTCTCTGAAATACTGCCTGTACCTCGAGCCACACAAGAGAGGCAGAAGGAGATTAGGGAACTTAAGAAGTGGCTGAGGAACTGGTGTAGGAAGGAGGGGTTTGGGTTCCTGGAAAACTGGGCTGACTTCTCAGTCGGCTACCAGCTCTTTAGTAAGGATGGGCTGCACCTTAATGGGGATGGTACAGCTCTTTTCGGGAGAAAGATGGCCACCAAGTTGGAGGGGCTTTTAAACTAGGAGACGGTGGGGAGGGCTTAGAAGTAGAGTCAGTCATGAGGGAGCAAAGGACTGAAGACATAACGTCAATTGGTAGGTCTGTGCGGGAAAACCTCAGACCAAACAGGAATAAACATAACCGCCAATCACGTTTAACTTCCGTAAAACTAAGAGGGGTATATGCTAATGCCAGGAGCCTAGCTAATAAAATGGATGAGTTGGAAATGTTAGTACATGAGGATGACATAGACCTTGTGGGAATAACAGAGACTTGGTTCGACCCCTCACATGACTGTCTGGCCAATATCCAAGGGTATTCGGTGTACCGGAAGGGCAGGGTAGGAAAAAGAGGGGGAGGGGTATGTCTCTATGTCAAGAACAATATAAAGGTGATAGAGAGGAGTGACATTACGGAAGGGATGAGTATGGAGTTAGAATCTGTGTGGGTTGAACTCCATAGGGAAGGAGAAAAGGGAAAAGTAGTTGTGGGGGTTTGCTATAGGCCACCTAACCAAGGGGAGGAGGTAGAGCTGGAATTTTTAGCACTAATGGGTAAAGTGGCAAAATTGGGATCAGTCATCGTATTGGGGGACTTCAATTATCCCGACATTGACTGGGAAGAGGGGACTGCACACTCACAGAAGGCCCGTCTATTCACGGAAACCTTACAGGATAATTACATGTCACAGTTGGTGGATTCTCCTACTAGAGAAAACGCAGTCCTGGATCTATTGATCACTAATGACCCAGACCTAATCTCGGAGGTAGGAGTCCAGGACAACCTGGGCTCTAGCGATCACAAGATGATCGCATTTAGTATAAATAACAATATAACAAGGCAAGTGGGGAACATAAGAACCCTAAACTTCAGAAGGGCAGACTTTCCAAAATTGTACTCATTGATGGAAAGGGTAAACTGGGACCAAACCCTGGGATCACTGACCACAGAGGAAAAATGGGAATGCTTTAGGACCACATTAAGCAAATGCATCTTGCAGTGCATTCCTATGGGAAATAAATTTAGAAGAGACAAAGCCAAACCTGGCTGGCTAAACCGTAGCATTAAAAAACTTATTAGGGGAAAAAAATTGGCCTTCAAGAAATATAAAGCAGAGGGCACAGTATTGGCTTTCATACAATACAAGGAGGCAAATAAGAAAAGTAAACAAGAAATCAAGATGGCTAAAATCAACTTTGAGAGACAAATAGCGGAGGATAGTAAAAAAACCCAAAGAAATTCTTTAAATATATCAACAGCAAAAAAGCTAGGGCAGAGCATATTGCACACATAATTAACGATGATGGGAGGATGGTTACAGAGGACACTGAAAAAGCAACCGTGCTGAATGCTTTTTTCTCGTCAGTCTTTACACAGGAAAAGGAGGGGTACACTGACCATGACTGTATGGGGTACACTGACCATGACTGTATGGGGTACACTGACCATGACTGTATGGTTAGCAGTGATACACAGGACTTGCCACTATGGCTTACAGAGGGTGTAATCAGGGAAAGGCTGGATAAAATTAACACAAACAAATCACCAGGCCCGGATGGCGTACATCCGAGAGTACTCAAGGAACTCAGTATGGTTATATCCAGACCACTGTTCCTGATCTTTGCTGACAGTATTAGGACAGGAGATGTACCAGGGGATTGGAGGAAAGCCAACGTGATTCCAATATTCAAAAAGGGCCAGAGGCATATCCCGGGAAATTATAGGCCTGTCAGTTTGACATCAGTAGTATGCAAACTTCTGGAGGGGATGATTAGGGACTATATCGTAGAGTTTGCTAAAGACAACATCATCAGCAGTAATCAGCACGGGTTTACAAATGGGCGATCTTGTCAAACCAATCTATTAGCATTCTACGAGGAGGTGAGCTGTGAGCTAGATAGGGGCAGACCAGTGGATGTGGTGTACTTGGATTTCGCTAAGGCGTTTGATACAGTTCCCCATAAGCGCTTAATTTATAAGATAAGGTCTGCAGGTATCGACCGCAGGGTTTGCTCTTGGATACGGAACTGGCTAAAGGGGTGTGTCCAAAGGGTGGTAATAAACAGCGCATACTCAGACTGGTCTGGGGTGGTAAGTGGGGTCCCCCAAGGCTCAGTCCTGGGACCAACCTTGTTCAATTTATTCATAAACAGCATTGAGGACGGGATCAGTAGTTCTATATCAGTTTTTGCAGATGACACAAAATTGGCCAGGGCAATAACTTCACAGCATGAAGCAGATATCCTACAGAATGACCTGGACAAAATAACGGAGTGGGCAACGACATGGCAAATGAGGTTTAATGTTGAGAAGTGTAAGGTTTTGCACTTGGGGACTAAAAACATAAAAGCACAATACACGTTAGAAGGGGAACCCTTGGGGGAATCAAAAATGGAGAAAGATCTGGGAGTCTTGGTTGATGATAGATTAGGCAACAGCATGCAATGTCAGGCGGCAGCTGCCAAAGCCAGCAGAATATTAGCATGCATAAAGAAAGGGATGTATTCCAGAGATAAGACTATAATCCTTCCACTTTACAAAACACTGGTCCGACCGCATCTGGAGTATTCTGTCCAGTTCTGGTCACCAGTCCTCAGGAGGCATGTGTTGGAGCTGGAGAGAGTCCAGAGAAGGGCAACTAAACTGATTAGGGGATTGGAGGACCTTGATTATGAAGAGCATCTGCAATCGCTTGATTTATTCTCCCTGGAGAAGAGACGCCTGAGGGGGGACATGATAGCAATTTACAAATATCTCAATGGGGATCTCAGCTTAGAAAAAAAGCTGTTCAATCGAAAGGGATTGCACGAGGACTCGAGGGCATACAATGCGATTAGAGGAGAAGCGTTTTAACCTCAGGCAACGTGGGGGGTTCTTTACTGTGAGGGCTACAAGATTGTGGAATTCTCTACCACAAGAGGTGGTTTCTGCGGGAAGTATGGTGGCTTTCAAAAGACTCTTAGAAGTACATCTCAAGGATCAGAACATTCAGGGCTATGTGAGATGATTACAGCCACACACACCTACACAGGTTGAACTGGATGGACTATTGTCTTTATTCAACCTCAACTACTATGTAACTACCCGTAACTATGGTATCTGACAGAGCTTGAGATATTTTGCAAAAAGAAGAATGGGCAAAAATGTCCTCTCTAGATGTGCAAAGCTGGTAGAGACATCCCCAAAAAGACTTGCAGCTGTAATTGCAGGGAAAGGCGGTTCAACAAAGTATTGACTCCGGAGGGGGTCACAGATTTATTTGTAAAAAATGTTGAAGGCCATTTATCATTTTCCTTCCACTTCACAATTATGTGCTACTTTGCATCGGTCTATCACATAAAATCCCAATAAAATACATTTATGTTTTTGGGTGTAATATGAGAAAATGTGGAAAATTTCAAGGGGTGTGAATACTTGTTCAAGACACTGTATTTGAGAATAAGAAATTGCTCATTGCTCAAGGAACCCCTAGCAGCCTCTGGAGGAACCCTGGTTGAGAAACCCTGACTTAAAGCAGGGCCCTCTTTTCGAATGGGCGCGCCCGGCAGTTGCCCGGGAGCCCCACTTGCCAAGGGGACCCCCAAACACAGGGTGACAATTTACATACCGACCTGTCCCCCCCCCCGGCCAGATTAGTTTACCTGGTGGTCTAGGACACCCCCCCCCCCCCCCGTTGTCCACCAGGAGCGGGCGCCGGTTGTTTTGGTGTGGCTCTGAGTCTCCGCTGCACTGGTTGCTAGGAAGGCCAGCCGACTGGCATCCAACAACCAGTAAAGTTCTGAGGAGTACCCATCATGCACAGCGGAGGAGGATCCTCCTCGTTGGCTCGTCCTCCTCCACGCCTAGAAGAATGGCTCCACCCACCTCCTCCCTTCATGTGCTGTGCGGCCGGTGGAAGGTAAACTAATCAGACTGCTGCAGGCTGCTTGTTTTTTTTTCTCTCTCTCTCTCCATTGACTGTCTGTGCCATCCTTTTCCTGCCATATACATCCTCTGTGTGCCATCCTCTGTGTGTGTGCCATCCTCTGTGTGTGTGCCATCCTCTGTGTGTGTGCCATCCTCTGTGTGTGTGCCATCCTCTGTGTTCCATCCTCTGTGTGTGTGCCATCCTCTGTGTGTGTGCCATCCTCTGTGTGCCATCCTATGTGTGCCATGTACATCCTCTGTATGCCACCCTCTGTGTGACATGTACATCCTCTGTGTGCCACCCTCTGTGTGCCACCCTCTGTGTGCCACCCTCTGTGTGCCATCCTCTGTGTGACATTTACATCTTCCGTGTGCCATCCTCTGTGTGCCATGTACATCCTCTGCGTGCCATGTACATCCTCTGTGTGCCACCCTATGTGTGCCACCCTTTGTGTGCCATCCTCTGTGTGCCATGTACATCCTCTGTGTGCCATCCTCTGTGTGCCATGTACATCCTCTGTGTGCCATCCTCTGTGTGCCATGTAAATCCTCGGTGTGCCATCCTCTGTGTGCCATGTACATCCTCTGGGTGCTATCCTCCGTGTACCATGTACATCCTCTGTGTGCCATGTACATCCTCTGTGCACCATCCTCTGTGTGCCATGTATATCCTCTGTGTGCCATCCTCCGTGTGCCACGTACATCCTCTGTGTGCCATCCTCTGTGTGCCATGTACATCCTCTGTGTGCCATCCTCTGTGTGCCACCCTCTGTGTGCCATCCTCTGTGTGCCATGTACATCCTCTGTGTGCCATCCTCTGTGTGCCATGTACATCCTCTGTGTGCCATCCTCTGTGTGTCATGTACATCCTCTGTCTCTGTGCCATCCTATACCTGTCATGTACATCCTCTGTGTGCCATCCTATATCTGCCATGTACATCCTCTGTGTGTCATCCTATATCTGCCATGTACATGCTCTGTGTGCCATCCTATACTTGCCATGTACATCCTCTGTGTGCTAGCCTATACTTGCCATGTACATCCTCTGTCTTTGCCATCCTATACTTGCCATGTACATCCTCTGTATGTGCCATCCTATACTTGCCATGTACATCCTCTGTGTGCCATCCTATACTTGCCATGTACATCCTCTGTCTCTGTGCCATCCTATACCTGTCATTTAGATCCTCTGTGTGCCATCCTATATCTGCCATGTACATCCTCTGTGTGCCATCCTATATCTGCCATGTACATCCTCTGTGTGTCATCCTATATCTGCCATGTACATCCTCTGTGTGTCATCCTATATCTGCCATGTACTTCCTCTGTGTGCCATCCTATACTTGCCATGTACATCCTCTGTGTGCTAGCCTATACTTGCCATGTACATCCTCTGTCTTTGCCATCCTATACTTGCCATGTACATCCTCTGTATGTGCCATCCTATACTTGCCATGTATATCCTCTGTGTGCCATCCTCTGTGTGCCATCCTATACTTGCCATGTACATCCTCTGCCTGTGCCATCCTATACCTGCCATGTACATCCTCTGTCTGTGTCATCCTTTACCTGCCATGTACATCCTCTGTGTGCCATCCTATACTTGCCATGTACATCCTTTGTCTGTGCCATCCTTTACCTGCCATGTACATCCTCTGTGTGCCATCCTCTGTGTGCCATCCTATAGTTGCCATGTACATCCTCTGTCTGTGCCATCCTATACCTGCCATGTACATCCTCTGTCTGTGCCATCCTTTACCTGCCATGTACATCCTCTATGTGCCATCCTATGCCTGCCATGTACATCCTCTGTCTGTGCCATCCTTTACCTGCCATGTACATCCTCTGTGTGCCATCCTTTGTGTGCCATCCTATACTTGCCATGTACATCCTCTGTCTGTGCCATCCTATACCTGCCATATACATCCTCTGTCTGTGCCATCCTTTAACTGCCATGCACATCCTCTGTGTGCCATCCTATACTTGCCATGTATGTCCTCTGTCTGTGGCCGTGCCATCCTATACCTGCCATGTACATCCTCTGTGTGCCATCCTATACCTGCCATGTACATCCTCTGTCTGTGCCATCCTCTAAATGCCATGTACATTCTATTTGTGCCCTCCTGTGTGCCATCCTATATCTGTCCTGTACATCCTATGTGTGCCATCCTCTGTGTGCCATCCTATATCTGTCCTGTACATCCTCTGTGCCATCCCATACCTGCCATGTACATACTCTGTCTATGCCATCCCATGCCTGCCATGTACATCCTCTGTGTCATCTCATACCTGCCATGTATATACTCTGTCTATGCCATCCCATACCTGCCATGTACATCCTCTGTGTGCTATCCTATATCTGTCCTGTGCATCCTCTGTGTGCCATCCTATACCTGTCATGTACATCCTCTTGTGTGCCATCCTATACCTCACATGTACATTCTGTGCCATGTGCCCTCCTGTACCTGTCCTGTAAGTCAGCTCACTGTGCCATCCTATATCTGTTATGTACATCCACTGTATGCCATCCTATACCTGTCATGTGCCTCCTCTGTGTGCCATCCTATACCTGTCATGTGCATCCTCTGTGTGCCATCCTTTACCTGTCATGTACATACGCTGTCTCTGCAATCCTATACCTGCCATGTACATCCTCTGTGTGCTTCTCTCTCTCTCTCTGTCTCTCTCGTTGTGTTAATGTTTAACTACCTCAATACTGGGCACTTAAACCCCCTTCCTTCCCAGACCAATTTTCAGCTTTTAGCACTGTTGCAATTTGAATGACAATTGCGCGGTCATGCAACATTGTACCTAAACCAAATTTGTGTCATTTTTTCCCCACAAATAGAGCTTTCTTTTGGTGGTATTTGATCACCGTCAGGTTTTTTCTTTTTTGGTGCACAAATAAAAAAAGACTGAAAAGTTTGAAAAAAAAAAAAAAGTTTTTTTGTTTAGGTTATAAAATTTTGTAAATAGATATGTTTTTTCCTGCACTGATGAGCACTGATGATGCCGCACTGACAGGCACTGATGAGGAGACACTGATGGGGTGGCACTGATGGGGTGGCACTGATATGCAGCACTGATGGGCACTGATAGGTAGCACTGATATGCAGCACTGATGGGCACTGATATGTGGCACTGATAGATAGCACTGATATGCAGCATTGGTGGGCACTGATAGGCAGCGCTGATGGGCACTGATTGGCGGCACTGATGGGCACTGATTGGCGGCACTGATGGGCACTGATGGGCACTGATAGGTGGCACTGTTGGGCGGCAATGATCGGCACTGATCGGCACTGATGGGGGGCACTGATCGGCACTGATGGGGGGCACTGATGGGCACTGATAGGCGGCACTGGTGGGCAGTAATGGGCACTGGTGGGCGGCACTGATAGATGGCAATAACGGCACGGGTGGGCAGCCCTGATAGAAGGCATTGGTGGGCAACACTGATAGGGATGGCACTGGGGGGCTCTCTGAGCCCTGCTTGCCATCCCTGGTGGCCATGGTGGGCATCCCTGGTGGTCATGGGTGGGCATCCCTGGTGGCTTAGTGGCACCCCTCCCCCCCCAAGGCTGCACTGGTAATCAATCATCTGATTACCAGCACAGACCCCCCCTGTGATAAGGGAGTAATTAGAAATACTCACTGATCACCCCAGCAGCAGCACCGATCCCCTTCTCTTCTCCTCACTGACAGGATCTGTCAGTGAGGAGAAGAGATCAAAGCCGTTATAACGGCTGTGTTTACGTTACATGACGGCTGTGATTGGACACAGCCGTCATGTGATCAGGAAGGCCAATCACAGGGCCCTCCTGCCGAATGATGTTGCTCTGTGTCCGAGGGACACAGGCACATCGAGATCGCGCCGCTGCGCGTGCCCGCGGCGGCGCGATCTCACTCCTTCTGAAGGACGTTCCGGAACGTCCATTCAGAAGGACGAGACTCCCGCCCGGCCGTATATCTACAATGGCCCGGGTGGGAGGTAGTTAAACACTGATTTTGTTGGAGGTACCAATAAATATTGCCTTATCGATAATTTGCATTTTTATTCTCGTGGGTGATTGTGTAGGCGAGGCCCCAGTGCACTGCATTTCCCGGGGACCTATACGGCTCTTAAGATGGCACTGACTTAAAGAGACCAGTGCCTACAAGGCCTAGAGAAATCTGCCCCAATGCACTTTAGCAGCAGCACTTCCTAAACTTTTGCTATTACAGCTAAAGCACATTATCAAAATGACTGCCTGGGATCCAAATTGTTATATTGAAGCGGTCGACTTATTTAAAAGCCCCCTTAATGACCCTTCTGAACCATCTGAGCTAAGTTTGAAGGCCATGAAGTGCATTATGTTTAGTTGTTCACTATGAGAAAAAAATGACGCATTAGTTGGGCAGGTCCGTGAACCAGGAGTGGGCACCTAACACCCATGATATACCCAAACCTGAATCTCCTTCCTAGTCAGGAGTGTATACCACACAGATTGCAGGGGTCAGGAGTATGTCAAGCACAGAGTGAAGAGATCAGGGGATCGATAGCACAAAGAGTTCAGGGGTCAGGAGTATATAACTCACAGAGCACAGGGGTCAGGAGTAAATAGCTCACAGAATGTAGGGGTCAGGGCTATATAACTGTAACACACAGGCAAAAAAAGACAACCACAAAATCACTGTACCCCCCCCCCCCCTCACCGCCAAGCACAAACCTTTCCTTACCCAAAGATCCCCTCACCCTCTGTACTCCACAGCCAACAAAGATCTGCAAAATGCAACCACTACATCTAAGCTACAATATATAAAATGTTGGGTTTTGGATTTATCTATGCCTTAGGAGCCTCCTTTTCCTGACCATAGCACCTGAAATAACGGAATATAAATGCAAAGAAACAATTTGAATGACATTACTTTGCAGTTTATTATATATTAAAGATCAATAAAAAGTACATAGTGTGCTCTCCAGTGATACAAAATATCTATATATTGTCTACTCCATTAACAATTCTTACTGTTCAATAAATTACAATACAATAAATAGTTCAAGTATAAAGCAGGCTTTAAGACAAAAAGCAGGATATCAGCTCTGTACAAAATGAGATAATCAGGACGCATAGCAGCAAGGTTTTCTTAGGTAGCGTTATATAAGATGCAGCCAATACCATTCACAGAAAATGAACTAGATACAAGATTCCTTCATAACTTCTCTCTGCTGAGAGCATTGGGGTTGACGTTACAACAAAGTCTCATGGTGCCGGGATGGTCGGTTCTCTGAGGGTTTACATCATCTTCATCAAGATCCAGGAGGAGATCAGAGCAGACAAAGTCCAAGGCATGGAGAAACCTGGAACAACACACAAGAGATATTAGGAATGGAGCGGGAAGGGCTGTCTTTATGGAAGATGCATTGTAGTTTCAATATAAAGAAAGCCAACTTTTACACCAGATTGTGACATTGTGAGAATTTAAAGGGTATTTCCAACCAAAATTTTAGTTTTTTAATAATTTCATAGCTTGGCGGCATTTGAGAGATTTACCCACATATACTGTTAAGGTGACAACAGTTTTACCAGATATAAAGTGAGGGAAAATCTGTTACAAAAAAAAACTGTCAGGTATATTGGCCTTTCCATACTCTCTAAAAATGGTTTCTGTCTGTGTAGCTGTTGGAGATTTTCTCTCACTTCTTGTTCGGTGAAACTGTTGTTTCTAGGACAGTAAGCAAAAGGAAAATGTCTCTAACATATCCCAAAATGGCAATAAAGGCCCAAAATAGGTCATTATCCTTCTGGACTAATTCCAAAGCTACAAAGAAAAAAGAAAATTGGCTGGATGTACACTTTAATAGAGAGATTACAAAAGAAATGGAAGGATGAATAGGACTTTAAAGGTAGCCACTGGTAATCCCATAACGAAGTACTCAACAGATAAAAAATTATAAAATGTATTATGACAACATGATAAAAGTAATAAAACCATATCATATGGAAAAAATATATAGGTGGACGTATCCCGAGTTCTCCATGGGGTATCTCACGGCGAGGATCGGCACAAGTAGGAGCGTAGCTCCATTTTCCAGAAGAGAGAAGTTGTGACACTCCCTACATTGGACAGACGACCGTGTTACCATCCACTACAAGTCGGAATCCATCTGCCATTTGTGGCTACTTTGCAGATTTGTATGGCCCTAGGACAGAACTCTTGCTGTTTTGGCTATAGAGTATTTGATGTACACATTCCACTTTGGAACTGATGTGTGTGGGACCTTTCCTTATGCCATTATGCTGGTCTGGGTGCTTCATGTACTCCCTTTGTTTCCCCCTGGGGGTCAGGTACCAATAGGATCTCCTGAGGAGGCTGTAAGCGAAACACGTAGCGATCCATTGGCTTATGATGCTTGAGATTCCTATTTGGCCCAGATATCCAAAAGATTATCGTAGATTCTGTGTTCCTTTATACAAGATCTTAGTTTGATACGAGCATGTAACAGGTTCTTGTGCTATATAGCCACCTCGTCTGGGGAGATACTGTACTGTATGTACTAGGGATTGACCAATTATCGGCGAAGCCGATATATCGAGGGGCAGTCTGCACTTTCCCCGATATATCGAAATCGGCCCCTGAGGTTACCGATATTGCCGATATTTCAGGAAAGTGCTTGTACTGGACTAATGCCTGCAGCTAGAGGCATCGACCTGGTACCGGCGTCCATAGCCAAGGGTCGGCTGACTTGTAATGATAACCAATGCGGCTGAGAAACCTCTCGGCTGTCATTACAAGGAGCGGGAGGGGACGTTTCCCCCCCCCCTCCTGCCGCCTTCCGTGGCTGGTCTTGGTCTCCCGTCCCACCAAGAGACCAGGGCAACCAGCCTGCATGGCCGCCGAAGACCCGATCAAAGCCGCATTCATCTCTGTTCGGGTCTCCATGCAAAAACCGGAAGTGATGTCATGACATCCCTTTCCGGTACTGGCGCCAGATTTTAAAAATGACAGCATTCAAAACAGCCAAACTTGGCGTTTTGAATGCTTTTAAGTGCAGAGGAGGGTTTGGGGTCTTTTACCCCCAGATCCCTCCACAAGAGTACCTGTCAAGAAAAAAAAATGAAAAATATATTTTTTGTAAATGTACGAAAATATCGGCCGATACCGATATGCATTGGCCAAAATATCGGTATCGGCAACGAAAAACCGATATCGGTCGATCACTAGTATGTACCATATATATTTTTTTTCCATATGATATGGTTTTAATATTTTTGTTATCACGTTGTCATAATTAGTTTCATATTTTGTATCTGTTGAGTACTTGGTTTTCCTTATGGGATTCCCAGTAGTTATCTTTAAAGTCCTATTCATCCTTTCATTGTAATGTTTTTTTTAGATGTGGTGCCACATATCTCTGTTGCGTTTAATAGAGAGATCCCCCTCTACTTTATTTTGAAGTTGACCACAAAGGAAGTAATGGGAAATCTGTTCAGTAGGGGGAATAAATACAACCAAAAAATATTTATTACAGGATATAAATCTATGATGTTGGTGTTACAGAACGTTATGTGTTTTCCGAAGACAACACAACAGAAGCTGTTTGCCTTCAGACTGTCTCTCTAACTGAACATCTCAGTCAGTGCTGATAATCTGCATATAATTGGAGCTCAAAGAGAAAAAAATTGACTTTATGGGCACAGTGCCTATAAAGTCCATTATTTTTCTCTTTGAGCTACAATTATATGCAATTTATAGTATGTGGCACAGCTAAAATGAGGGTGCTTACTAGTCACCAAGGGCACCAAATTCATCTACATTATTCATTGCTGATAACCCTCCACCCTATTGCTTTTATAATAAAACTAATATCAATAGATATTTAGATAAATACAATGTATGTAGGGAAATATAGGGATAGATAATAACCTCTAGTCATTGTCATTGTTAGAATTAGGCAGATGAAATGGGGCGAAATAGAACATTTTACATATCTCTTTGGGGGAGTTTATTATTTTTGTGGCCAGTAACCTGAATCTACAAAAGCTCAAAAGGAGACCTTGGAGAGAAAAAAAAAAAGGAGACAATATTTTTGCAGTATAAGTACTTGAATGTGCCCTGGTATCGGCCTCCTGCAGTCCCTGTACAGCAGGGCTAGAATGTGAGAGGAAGAAACAGCACAAGGATTGGGTACCAATCATGTGTTGCATGTAAATGTGTTAAAAGGAACATGCTGATAGAATGAGAGAGCAAATTGATCAGGGAGATTACCTAATCAGTTTGTTACTGCTCCTTCACTGCCCAATCAGCAGACTAGGGTGGAAGGAGGACATGAGAGAAAATGGTGTCACCCTCCTGGCTGTGCTGTGTGCCAATGCTGTGAAAACTGCAAGACTGGACTGACAGAAATACAAATCCTTTGGCAGGTAATATGGTAACCCTATTGGTTTTTTACCTGGAAACTTATAAGATTTAATATAACTCAGCTTTAACCCCTTTATACTAGTGGGAGCTGGTGGTTTAAATGGGCCCTGATATCCAACGGCCAGTAGGAGGGTCTCCGGATCATGCTGCGCTGTAGTTGGCTGCACAGTGCTGACATCATCCAAAGTCAATCCTACCATCTGCTGATTGTCAGCAGTTGACTGTTAGCTGTTGGTGACAGCTCAGTCACAGTTCTGGGGGTACCGGTGGAGCACTCCCCAAACAAGACAGCATTGCATATATGCAGGGGCTGGATGTTGAGGTCAACCAGCCCTGCCCCCACATATAAGGGTATTGTTGCTGTAAAGGGGTTAAACATGTTTAGCTACACCACTTTATACCATTAAAATTCTCAATGTAAGAGATTACTTACCTCTAGTAGATCCGTTATCTAAATAGTAATTGGTATCAGCTGGAAATAAAGAAAAACATATCTGTTAATTGGAGACCTCAACCGGACTGATACTCATTCTTCTGGATATATCGTATGATATTCACATTCACTGTAGGCTGATATAATTGTGTAGTGGAAGTGAAAGCATTTGTAATCCCTGACAATAAATCCTAACAATGGACAACGTGCTGCCTTTTTGGTCTGGTAAATACAGGTGACGCATGGAGCAATAAATATTTTTTTTCTATATTATGATGGTAAAGGGTTGGAATCTCTGCAGGCTTTTACTGCTTTGTCCCCTCTGGGACATTCTCCTTACTTCCTGGTCGGGTGACAGGTGTCAGACAGAAGAGGAAGTGAGGGAAAATCCCACCCAAAGGGAACAAAGACAGCAGTTAAAAATTGATAGAAGCTTTAAGCCTTCCTCTGCATTATCCAAAACGAAAAAATAAATGTTTTGTCTGGAATTGGACTTCAATATATGTGACTGAAGGAACACATAAAATTACTGTAACAAAACTGTGAACATGACTTGACTTACCTGCATCCAAAAAGATGCCGACTCTTCCTGCAATGGTCTGGGAATCTCCTGATTTGGATTGAGAGCTGCAGGTCTGTAGGAAAATAAAAGTAATTCAACAAAAATTCCAGACAGGTGAAATTGATGAAGGAATTGCAAATTGTATCCAAGAAACACCCCAGCTATGCTAAAGTCACATCATCCACTTCATGTTCCTTTATCTGGAAACAGTGGAGAATGCGGGCACACAGGGTTCTTCTTTCACTCCAATAATGAGACTTCCCTGGAATAGTTTGCATTTCCCCTCCACATTGGTTTCAGTCTCTCTGAGCCCTATTCCCCAATGACCTATTTATTCTACATTTTACCAGGGCAGCATGGCACCAACAATTATCTATATTAGAGATGAGTGTGACACCATCAAATGTCTTTCTTAGGAATGGCCATGAAACCATCAATTGTCTTTGTTAGGGATGGGCATGAAACCATCAATTGTCTTTGTTAGGGAGGGGCATGAAACCATCAATTGTCTTTTTATGGACGGGCATTAAGCCATCAGTTGTCTTTGTTAAGGATGGTCATGAATCCATCAATTGTCTTTAATAGGGATGGGCATGAAAGTATCAATTGTCTTTGCTAGGGATGGGCATGAAACCATCAATTGTCTTTGTTAGGGATGGGCATGAAACCATCAATTGTCTTTATTAGGGAGGGACATGAATCCCTCAATTGTCTTTGTTATGGATGGGCATGAAACCAATAATTGCCTTTAATAGGGATGGGCATGAAAATATCAATTGTCTTTGTTAGGGATGGGCATGAAACCATCAACTGTCTTTGTTATGAATGGGCATGAAACCATCAATTGTCTTATGGATGGGCATGAAACTATCAATTGCCTTTAATAGGGATGGGCACGAAAATATCAATCGTCTTTGTTAGGGGTGGGCATGAAACCATCAACTGTCTTTGTTATGAATGGGCATGAAACCATCAATTGTCTTATGGATGGGCATGAAACCATCAATTGTCTTTATAAGGGATGGGCATGAAACCATCAATTGTCTTTGTTAGGGATGGGCAAAAACCACCCATTGTCTTTGTTAGGGATGAGCATGAAACCATCAATTGTCTTTGTTAGGGATGGGCATGAAACCATCAATTGTCTTTGTTAGGGATGGGCATGAAACCATCAATTGTCTTTGTTAGGGATGGGCAAAAACCACCCATTGTCTTTGTTAGGGATGAGCATGAAACCATCAATTGTCTTTGTTAGGGATGGGCATGAAACCATCAATTATCTTTGTTAGGGATGGGCATGAAACCATCAATTGTCATTATGAGGAATAAGCATGAAACCATCATTTGTCTTTGTTAGGGATGAGCATGAAAACATCAATCGTCTTTGTCATGGATGGGCACGAAACCATCAATTATCTGTGTTAGGGATGGGCATGAAACCATTAATTGTCCTTGTTAGGGATGGGCATAAAACCACCAATTGTTATTGTTAGGGATGGGCATGAAACTGTCCATTGTCATTATGAGGGATGGGCATGATGCCATCAATTACCTTTGTTAGGGATAGACTTGGGCTTGGGCAAAACCCTAGCTTGTCCCATGTTATGGCTGCAATAGATGGACAGAGCTGTTAATTCTGATGGTGGTATCTCAATATCAGAAGCCAGAATAAGATTTTATTCACCATTTCTGTGTGGAGTTGGCCATTAATTAAGCTAATATGCTCATTACACTCAGCACTGTTCTACCTGCTTGGTTAGCAGCAGCAGATCAGATAATCAAGAGGGAAGCTTGTATTCTTGTTTGGTGTGGAATTTTTTTTGTTCTTCAAATTTTCAGTCCATAAACACCTCCAAGCATCTTAATTAGGCCATGCAATGATTAGAAAGCCAGCTGAGGACATTGGGGCAGCACCGTAGTTTGATAGTTAGCCTTGTAACACTGGGAACCTCAAATTGAATGCTATCCAGAACATCCTCTGCCTGGAGTTTGCATGTTTTGCTTGTGTTAGTTTCCTCCAAGGACATGCAGGTAGGATATTCTGCTCCTGCCTAAACTGGTGCTAGTATTAGTGTGTATGGCTAAAAATAACCCCGCCTCCTTCTTCAGGCACAGAAATCACAGAACAGTCTCTATGTGTATATTGAGTCTTACCGTGGTACAATTATTAGTGCAGAGTGAAAGATCGGCATAGAGATAGACGGTGTTAGAATTGGCAATCTGGAAGACTTTCATAGCAAACCGAGATTCAATGTTGATTCCATTGCTGTCCACTGTTAGCTGGTCAGAAGATATTTGGCTGGATGGGCACCTGGATATAGAAACCTTTGATTATTTTTTAGTTACTGTAATCTAAAGTTTAGAACACAATACCGGCACATACTATTACAGCTGAACGATATATGGGGTGTGTTCATTATATATACAGTACAGTATATACTGTAATTTATAGAACGACAATACATGGCATATCTTCATTCTTTATATGTATATTATAGCTGAACAAGTCCAGGCATGTGTTCATTATATTGTTTCTGTTATTCAGTATTAAAGTCTTTAATTTACATTTCTATGGAGTGGATTTTAGTGGAGTGATTGTGCCATACGCAGGAAGTGAATACCTGTGCTGTGACCCATAATTATTCACACCTCACACCTACATGATTTTCTCCTTAATGCATTGAAACAAATGAAATACATCAATTTGAATTTTATTAAATGTATTTTATCCAATGCTGACCTACATATTGCTGTGAACTGGGCCTATCGAGAAACAATGGATTGTCAATGTGTTGGGCCTGCCTTGAGCAAAGTAGCCCGTCAACAGGTGGCGGGAAAGGGCCCTTCAATAAGAAACATATCAAGCAAAAATGTAAATGTTAATTCAAGGCTGCACTGAAACCTGGTATCATTTTGAAAGAGCTCTGTAGTTCTAACATTTATATTATAATTAATGTATAGTGTGGGGAAGAGTTAGATCCCCTGCAGGGCTGTCTTATAATGGCATCATGAGCCCCTGGGCAAAGTAATACTCTGGGGCCCCTACCAGCCTGCCCTAATTTATGCACCTACTCTTAAGAATTAAAGTATAATTCGTTGATAGAAATAAAACATATACAGTATTTATTTGTACTTCGATTTTAAACAATAAGAAAACACGCCATAAATCAAAGACTAATTAACACAAAGGGCACAGTACCGGGAGGGAAGCAGAAGGGCAAAATACTGGGATCAGGAGGGACACAGCACCAGGAGGGAAGCAGAAGGGCACAATACTGGGATCAGGAGGGACAAAGCAATGGGAGGGAAGCAGAAGGGCACAATACTGGGATCAGGAGGGACACAGTACCGGGAGGGAAGCAGAAGGGCACAATACTGGGATCAGGAGGGACACAGTACCGGGAGGGAAGCAGAAAGACAGAATACTGGGATCAGGAGGGCACAGTACCAGGAGGGAAGCAGGAGGGCACAATACTGGGATCAGGAGGGCACAGTACTGGGAGGGAAGCAGAAGGGCACAATGCTGGGATCAGGAGGGCACAGTACCGGGAGGGAAGCAGAAGGGCACAATACTGGGATCAGGAGGGACACAGTAACAGGAGGGAAGCAGAAGGGCACAATACTGGAATCAGGAGGGCACAGTACCGGAAGGGAAGCAGAAGGGTGCAATACTGAGATCAGGAGGGACATAGTACCGGGAGGGAAGCAGAATGGCACAATACTGGGATCAGGAGGGCACAGCACTGGGAGGGAAGCAGAATGGCACAATACTGGGATCAGGAGGGCACAGTACCGGGAGGGAAGCAGAAGGGCACAATACTGGGATCAGGAGGGCACAGTACCAGGAGGGAAGCAGAAGGGCACAATACTGGGATCAGGAGGGACACAGTACCGGGAGGGAAGCAGAATGGCACAATACTGGGATCAGGAGGGCACAGCACTGGGAGGGAAGCAGAATGGCACAATACTGGGATCAGGAGGGCACAGTACCGGGAGGGAAGCAGAAGGGCACAATACTGGGATCAGGAGGGCACAGTACCAGGAGGGAAGCAGAAGGGCACAATACTGGGATCAGGAGGGACACAGTACCGGGAGGGAAGCAGAATGGCACAATACTGGGATCAGGAGGGCACAGCACTGGGAGGGAAGCAGAACGGCACAATACTGGGATCAGGAGGGCACAGTACCAGGAGGGAAGCAGAAGGGCACAATACGGGGATCAGGAGGGACACAGTACCGGGAGGGAAGCAGAACGGCACAATACTGGGATCAGGAGGGACACAGTACCGGGAGGGAAGCAGAAGGGCACAATACTGGGATCAGGAGGGCACAGCACTGGGAGGGAAGCAGAAGGGCACAATACAGGGATCAGGAGGGACACAGTACTGGGAGGGAAGCAGAAGGGCACAATACTGGGATCAGGAGGGCACAGTACCGGGAGGGAAGCAGAAGGGCACAATACTTGGATCAGGAAGGCACAGTACCGGGAGGGAAGCAGAAGGGCACAATACAGGGATCAGGAGGGATACAGTACTGGGAGGGAAGCAGAAGGGCACAATACTGGGATCAGGAGGACACAGTACCGGCAGGGAAGCAGAAGGGCACAATACTCGCATCAGGAAGGCACAGTACAGGTTTAGGGATGCCGCCCTGGACACAGCCATTCCAGGACAGATTAGTAAAAAGCATGACTGTCTCTGCAAATCCAGGACGGTTAGCAAGTGTGATGTTATGCAAGATTATCTTGGGTCCCCAATGCTCCTGGGGCCCCTGGGCAGTGTCCAGGGTTACCCATGCATTAGGATGGCCCTGATCCACTGTTAGGTATGTATTGCTTGCTGTCTAAAGCAGCTGGGAAACCCATGAACAAAGATTGTTGGATTGTTCACAAATCATCACCCTAGTCCAGCACCTCTGCATATACCCAAGTTCCTGGAGTCCTGACAAAGGTGGACTCCTTATACCCCTGAATTGTATTGGCACTTTCCTATTTTCCACACCTAGACCCTTCTCAAGGCTTGTATTGCTGTCCGAGGCAAAATTTCCTTTCACATCCTGTACTGGTGACACCAAAAATACAGGGACATAAAATGATGGAAGATCTCTCCAGTGAGGACATAGACAGTGAGCAGTGTGGTGAAGAGTAGTAACCTCTTGGCTGGTTTTAATTGCTGTCAGTGTTCATAATGACCCCATATCCTCAGTTCTAGTCCTAATTTCACAAGCATGGATCAGTAACCAGAAAGTGCCTCAAAGTAGCCACAGACACCTCACAAGGGTTCCAACCCTTCCCCATTCTAAAACTGAACAAAATGTAGACTTGAGTTGGGCTGTAAAGATGAACTCCAGGAATGATATCACTTTAGAAAGTTGGCTTGTCCAGATTAGTTCAGAACTTCATGCCAACACTTCAGCAATGTACTCTTAAGCCAACCATAGACATTTCGAATCTCAAAACATGTATGGGCAGGCTAAATGTACCCAAGTTGATCGATCAACTTGAGTACAACCGGGCTGTCGGATTTTACATGCAATTATTGCTAACGGCTGTTTTTAACGAGGGTTTTCCTTGTTAACACTGTCTGTTTGAAGAATAGAAATTTGCTCCATCTCTGGCCGGCCTTAAGGTGGTACGGAATATTGTTCTGTGTATTTAGTGAATTATTTCTGTAGTCAAAATGTACAAAGAACACATAGCATTCATAACCAGTGTACTATGTACTTACCCGTTCTGAAGAAGATAGTACTTTTGGATACTTGAATTAGTAGGAGAGGCATAAATATTCACCACTTTGAGTTTAGAGGTGTTAACATCCAGATCTGGTACTCGTACTGAAAGGTATATAGTATCTTCCACATACAGGGAGTCATCTTCTGAGAGAGGGGTTGTATATGTGTTATCTTTAAAGGCCATCATTACAGCTGCAAAACTTCCATTTCCTGTAGGGCCGGTTATTTCTGTGGTCCTGGAAAATAAACACATGACAAAGGTTACCTACCTAGAAACCCTTGCAGGTATATGGCCATGCATCAATAATGTTATACAGAGAATTGTCATTATTTGCACTAAGGATAAAGAGCAAACCTATTAGATATCATCTTAAGCTCTGTGTATATTGATGGAAGCAATAAAGCTGATATACAATATCAAGTGCACCATGAAGGTTTAAAATGAGCGTTTATGAAAAAGCGAAATTAAAATAATTTAGGATAAGTACACCAAAAGCATTTTTTGTCCATACTTCTCTTGTGGGTCACAGGAGTGCATGTACTCACTCTCCCGTTAACCAGATTTCCCGCTATCAGCTGGCATGGCAAGGCCTCTCTAGGCTCTGGAAAGTTCCCACCATTGCCACCAATATTGTCAAGATCCATTCGACTGCCTGATTGACATTGAGCTGAGAGCTAGAGCCAGCTGCACCCACCCCTACCCCTGCCCAGTGCTCCTGTGAGTACTGGAGGAGCAGAGCAGAGAATGGTGACTGACAGTCACTGCTCTCCACTCAGAGAAGACCGAAAACTGAGCAATAAGTAGCCATGTGACTGCTCAGTTCTGGGCCTTAGAGCTCACAGGTGACCACTGCAGAATCACATAGATACTGTATGATACTGATAGAGTATGTATGTTTATTTCTTTTTTTTTAAAACCCATATTTCTCTTTTAGGTGACCTTGTTAGGTTGGGAAAAAAATGAAGAAGAAATGTTCCTACAATAGAAGAGCTTTTATACTCATCTGTCAGGCAGCCCATATCTCCTACCCATTGGTCCAGTGCTTCAGCCTCCACCAGACTCTTCAGTATTCAACATTTTTGGAAGTGCCTCCCAGCGCATGCCATGGTTTTTTTTTCCTCTGACCCCAATGTCACTACAGGATTTAGCAGCGTCGTAGGGTGAGGAGGAAGAAACCATGCGGTGTGGCAGGGGATGCACAAGCATTGAATGCCAAAGACTCTCATGGAGGCTGCAGCACTGAAGCAGAGGGAAGGTAGGAGACAAAGGCCTTAAAAAGTCTTATACTGTGGGAACATTAGGTCACAGGGTGACATGGTTACTTGAAAACACTTGGCCCAAGTTGCTTACACCCATGTATCCTCAGAGAGTTGAGCTCAGTTATATCTAAGCTTTTTTTTTTTCTAATTTACTGAGACTTGGCACAAGAAGTTTAATCCAACTTTGAAGTTTAACCTAACTTTTAACCTGTTATCTCTAATAAAGAGTTAATGCACATTTTTCTATATGATTTTCTTTTTGGATCCCTTAACCACTTAAAATCACGTATCTGTACGGCATTTTGTTAAAGTGGTTGTACTGGGGGTGATGCCTGCAGCCAGAGGCATTACCCCGGTATCGTTTTTTTAGAGTGGACGGTCGGCTTTCATGTGGTAGCAACCAATGTGTCTAAATAGCAGCCCAGCTGTCATCACAAGCAGTGGGAGGGGATGTCCCTTCCACCGCTCCGCCCAGGTCTCCTGTCCCACCTGGAGACCAGAGCGACCAGCCGCCATGTCCACCGGCTGGTCGGAGTCCCGAACAAAACTAGAATCAGCTTTGATTGGGTCTCCGATGTAGTAATCTGGAAGCGACATCACAATGTCACATCTGGTTTACTCTGCAGCCAACGGCGCTGATTTTAAAAATTCAAAGTATTTAAAAATGCTAATTTTGGCGTTTTGAAAACTTTGAAGTGCAGAAGAGGGGTTTGAGGTCTTTTAGACCCCAGATCCCTCCATAAAGAGTACCTGTCACTGCATATTACTGTCACAAGGGATGTTTATATTTCTTGTGACAGCAATAAAAGTGATCAATTTTTTTTTTTTAATAGGTACAGGGTACAAAAATAAATAAGAAAAAAAAATATTTTTAAAGCACCCCTGTCCCCATGTGCTCACGCACCAAAGAAGACGCATATGTAAGTCGCGCCCACAAATTTAAACAGTGTTAAAATCACACATGTGAGGTATCGCCGCGACTGTTAGAGCGAGAGCAATAATTCTAGCAAAAGACCTCCTCTGTAAATCTAAACTGGTAACTGCTAAAAATGTTAACGCGTCGCCTATGGAGATTTTTAAGTACCGTAGTTTGTCGCCATTCCACGAGTGTGCGCAATTTTAAAGTGTGACATGTCAGGTATCTATTTACTCAGCATAACATCATCTTTTACAATATACAAAACATACATATACATACATAAAAAACAATTGGACTAACTTTACTGTTTAGTTTTTTAAATTCAGTGAAGTCTATTTTTTCCCCTAAAAAATTGCATTTAAAAGACCGCTGCGCAAATACCGCGTGACAAAAAATATTGCGACAATCGCCAATTTATTTTCTAGGGTCTTTGCTAAAAAATTATATATAATGTTTGGGGGTTCTAAGTAACTTTCTAACTTTAACTTAGACTTGCTCTTGAAGTGGTTAATATTGTGTAATGCTTACATGTTGGACGGACTTATGAGATTTGCTTTTATAATATATATTCACCCATGTGTCCTCAGAGAGTTGGGCTCAGTTATTTTCACCCATGTGTCCTCAGAGAGTTGGGCTCGGTTATATTTAAAGGGAACTAAAACTATTTAAAGCGGTGTTCCAGCTGTGGAAAAAAAAATAAAAGTCAGCAGCTACAAATGCTGTAGCTGCTGACTTTTATTATATAGACACTTATCTGTCCAGGGAGCCCACGATGTCAGCACCCCAGCTGATTTTCAGATCGGCTGCCTGGTGCTGCCGCCACCATTCCCTCTAAGGGAAACTGGCAATGAAGCCTTTTCAGCTTCACAGCCGGTTCCCTACTGCACATGCGCGAAGCATGCTGCACATTCTCATTGGCTCAGCGGCAGGGGAAGGAGAAAGGGGACGGAACCTCCAAGGGACAGCGCTGCGCTGCTGTCTCTCAGAAGTTGGGAAGGGTACCTGTCAAAAACAGGAACCCCTTTCCCCCTCCCCACTGAAAGGTGCCAAATGTGGCTACGGAGGGGGGAAGGAAGCAGATGAGCAGAAGTTCCACTTTTGGGTGGAACTCCGCTTTAAGTTTTTGTTTCTGTTGAAGCTTGGCACAAGCCCATTTTAGTACCTTCATTAAAGTTCAATCAGTAACTACAGACCTGTAAGTTTAACATCTACTGTATGGAAGATAGAAGAGTAGACACTAGAATATAATATCGTAAGAGATAGCCAGCATTGGCCCTGAAAGTATGCAATAATAATTACCCAAGTATTGGGCGCAGCGTCACATTAAGAGCGACATTCATATATAGCGGGTAAGAACAGGAAACATTCAGGACAACGTCATTTGTTATTCGGATCGGATCCGTTTTGCCAAAAATATACAGCTGATTTGTGTACATAACATGGGTTGCACTCATCTGTAGAGAGAGGAAGCACAGAAGTCATTAGACAAGGTCAGAAAACTTACCGCCATACAGTAATCCACACATTAGCAGATAGTTACTTTTAATGTCAGTGTATTCTCTGAAGGATCAAAAAAGAAGGCTCTAATTTTCATAAGGCAGAACTTCAGCCCAAAACAACCAGATAAAAATAAATAGCATATCATAGGATTAAATAACAAAAGTAGCTTTTTCGGCAATATTCAACTTCAACTGCCGTTTGATGTCCTCAGTCTAATGACCACTACCATTCAACCGACTTTATCTAAGTCATGGTACCCTTGGACCCCCCCCCACCCCAAGCCTGTGACTGGACAGTGAAAGGAGAAGCAGAGGCTTCATCTCTCTTTCACTCTGTTCTCTCCTCCTATCAAAATAATGTGTGTTAGCGCATGAACTACTTGGCTATATGTGAAGAAAAAGGGGGAAAAGATAACCCCCAGGAGTGATCAGACTTTTAAAGCATCCACTAGTTAATCTCATAAAGAAATGTACATTCCTTAAACGTATGAATACATGCACAATTTATTGTGACAACATATTAAAAATTCTCAGTACATAAAAAACCATCACGTAAATGAGTGAGCACAACAGTGCTGATCAACATGCTCCTGAGCGAGAAGAACCCATAAGTGGTCCAGCATGTAGCAGGGTCTGTGTCTGAAGACCATCAAGATGGCCGACCTCCTATGCCCAGCTCAGAAGGGTTCTATTGAGCAAGTTTGCCAATGGATCGCTACGTGTTTCGCTATGCAGCTTCTTCAGGTGATCCTATAGGTGTTATAATGGGGGGCGAAGGGTACCCAATATTCTCTTGGATGGAGGCTGTGAAGTAAGAGGAGCCACAGCTCATATGGATTCCGATCCAATCAGAGTGGGATACCCCCGCCGGCAGGGAGACAGTGAAGATGTCCCCAAACAGCTGTAGCTCCTCTAAGGGAAGGATATATACTGTACATATAGTGGTTAATTCCAGTAGGAACAATTCTAGTACCACTATTACTTCACAGCCTCCATCCAAGAGAATATTAGGTACCCTTCATCCACCATTATAACACCAATAGGATCCCCTGAAGAAGCTGCATAGCGAAACGTGTAGCGATCCATTGGCAAACTTGCCCATTAGAACCCTTCTAACCCGGGCATAGGAGGTCGGCCATCTTGATGGTCTTCAGACACAGACCCTGCTACATGTCAGACCACTTATGGGTTCTTCTCGCTCAGGAGCATGTTGATCAGCACTGTTGTGCTCACTCATTTACGTGATGGTTTTTTATGTACTGAGAATTTTTAATATGTTGTCACAATAAATTGTGCATGTATTTAAACATTTAAGGATTGCACATTTCTTTATGAGATTAACTAGTGGATGCCTTAAAAGTCCGATCACTCCTGGGGGTTATCTCTTCCCCCTTTTTTTCCCATTTATATATTGAATGTGGTACCACTATATCCAAGATCATGTCTCAATTTTTTCATATATATATAATTGTCTATATGTGCTGCTTTTCCTTCCCAGTCTGAGCTGTGCTGTACAGGGACTGTAAGAGGCTGAAACCAGGTCAGATTGATATTGATGCATTTAAAAAATATATATTTCATGATGCATTAGTGAATACAGAGCTATGTTATTTGTGTCTTTTATGGCTGCCTGGGCTTCAGCTCCTTTTTATGGGTGTCTCCTTTAACTAGCCGGCTTCTAAGGGGACACCCGTGAATGTGTGCCCTTTACTGGGGCTGTGTGTGTCTATTCAAACACAAAGCACCCAGCAACCCCCACCCCTGATCCCTCCTCCCAGACAACTGCAGGAGCCAATTACACCTCTTCCCTTCTCTATCTCATCTGCAACCAGGAAGTTCAGGGAACAGTGCTGACTTGGAGGACCTGGTAAAAGGCACAAGGGATACCAGGTATGTGTTTGAGGATGGGGAGTTGTCAAAGTAGCAGGGCATGTTGTCCATTAATGTTGTAAAAGCATGAAAAATGAGGGTAAAACAAACACTTACAGTCAGGACCATGTCAGAAGAACTTACCACAGGAACTGTGTTACAGTCAGAACTTATTAATGGACGATAAATGGTTATCTCCGATTTCCCATCCACAACCTCCCTTCCTGCCAAACACTCGGGGTTGGTGCTGTTCAGCCTTATATCTGACGTATTATAACCATTTTTTTCCAACCAACATTTTGACACTTGTATATTGAATTTTGCTCCAGTACAAGTAAGATTTACAGATGGAGTGGCTCCTGAAAAAAACATGAATTTTATTCGGCATATCTGAGATGGGAAGGTGACAGGGATGTAATTGATGCAATATAGGGGTTTTCTATATATACCCACTTTAGGGGGGCAAGAGTGGCCAGAGACTGGGGAGAAAGTTGCCATAGAGTCAAGGAGTTAAAGATTCCAATTTACATACAAAACATTGACTGTTGGTGATCAGTGTAGCTCTACCTTACATTGGTGGTCAGTGTATCGCCCCCCTATTTTGGTGGTCAGTGTAGTTCCCCCTTACATTGATGGTTGGTGTAGTGCCCACTTACATTGGTGGTCAGTGTATGGCCCCCCTATATTGGGGGTTAGTGTAGTTCCCCCTTACATTGATGGTTGGTGTAATGTCCCCTATATTGGTGGTCAGTGTAATGTCCCCTATATTGGTGGTCAGTGTATGGCCCCCCTATATTGGGGGTTAGTGTAGTTCCCCCTTACATTGGTGGTCAGTGTATCGCCCCCCTATATTGGGGGTTAGTGTAGTTCCCCCTTACATTGATGGTTGGTGTAGTGCCCACTTACATTGGTGGTCAGTGTATGGCCCCCCCTATATTGGGGGTTAGTGTAGTTCCCCCTTACATTGATGGTTGGTGTAATGTCCCCTATATTGGTGGTCAGTGTAATGTCCCCTATATTGGTGGTCAGTGTATGGCCCCCCTATATTGGGGGTTAGTGTAGTTCCCCCTTACATTGGTGGTCAGTGTAATGTCCCCTTACATTGGCGGTCAGTGTAGTGTCCCCTTACATTGGTGGTCAGTGTAATGTCCCCTATATTGGTGGTCAGTGTAATGCCCCCTTATATTGGTGGTCAGTGTAATGTCCCCTTACATTGGTGGTCAGTGTAGTGCCCCTTATATTGGGTGTCAGTGTAGTGCCCCTTATATTGGTGGTCAGTGTAATGCCCCCTTACATTGGTGGTCAGTGTAATGTCCCCTATATTGGTGGTCAGTGCAATGTCCCCTATATTGGTGGTCAGTGTAATGCCCCCTATATTGGTGGTCAGTGTAATGTCCCCTATATTGGTGGTCAGTGTAATGCCCCCTTACATTAGTGGTTACTGATTATGGGTAAACCTTATACCATAAACCCATGTTTTTTCGTTGTTGTTAGGAGGACTGGACTGGAAGGGAGGGAGCATTTGTCTTTTAGACACACGCCCCCTTCAATGACACTGCAGTGAGAGGAGAGCCTCCACTGCAGCATTTTTATTGGACAGCTTGGACTTGTGAAAGGGTCCCGCTGCGGGACTGTAATAGAGGGCCCCACAACGGGAGTAAAGGGCTCCAGGATCAGTGGGAAGAGCCCCAGGCTTGAAGGGAAAGGCCCCAGCCAGGAGTCTGGGGGCCCTTCATGTTTTCTTGCACCGGGGGCCCTGAAGGTTCTAGTTACGCCTCTGGAACCAATCTCCTTCTGAAGCTGCAGGAGGAAAAAGGAGGACAGTGATTTCTCTATATGCTGCTCCCACCATCCCCCCCTATCCAGGTGTACAGGGGAGTCGCACAGGCACCCTGGAGCATGGGGCCCGGTTGCAATTGCAACCCCTGTAGTTACGCCCCTGGTACTATGTATGTTATGGGGACCTCATATGGTTTATGTGAAAATGCAATATTTGGTTTTAAAAGGCATGAGATCCATTGTAACCATTGTATGATATCATACCGTACCTCTGTATGGATAGAAAGTTGCATTGCACTGGCAGGTAGTGGTATTGGTGTCACAATACTCATCATCAGCACAGGTAACACTTCCACAGGTTACAGACGCAGCCACTGGAGAGACAGAAAAACACATTAAAGTCCATTCTGTGTTCCTGTGTGGAAGTCTAAACAGATCTCAAATCCAGCTACTATGTAACACAAGGATCAAAATAAATAATCAGAGATAATGTGAAGTTTATTTTGAATTGTTCCACAACAATCCAATTTGTGTCAAACTGTTGCAACTTGTAACCAAATATTCCAATATACAAAAGTGTTACAATTCATAAACAAAGTGTTCCTCACTCTTCCCCTGTGTTGTATTCACCCATGTTCATGAATAAGGTTAGGTTCACATACATGCTGGTGTGGGAAGATGTAAATCACACACATTCCCGCACCTGCAAGCAAACCACACTGCTATTTAGCAGCCACACAGGGCTGCCATTAATTCTTATTTCATTTTATTATATCTGTTGATCCTGCCAGAAATTCAGAGCTCTCCTGTGTACTCTGCAGTCTTATCTCAAACAGTGTTATCAGTCCTGCCCAGTTTTCATGTGTGAGCTACAGAACCCCTTCCTCCTATGTTATGCAGATGATGAAAGGTGGAGGTGTTTGTGGCCCTAAGCAATAACACTGCTTGGTCATAGATACAATACGGTAAATGAGCGATGTAACTGGAAGGCTGGAAGGATCACCAGGTGATGTGTAAAAAAAAGTCTGAAAAAAGAAAACCTAAGCAGCCTCCACTAAGGACCAGCAAGCTGCAATATATTATATTTTCATTCTTGGGCAGGGGCAGACTGGCAACTTTTGGCCCAGGGGGCAAGTACAAACCAGAGGCCCATGGTGCAGCGACTCGGCCCCCCCTCCCACTCTCCCTCCTCCTGACTCCCATTCCATGCTGAAGCTCCACTCCAGGTACTCTCTACCCACCGGCCGAATCCGGGTTCCCAAGCTGGCCAGCGGAGGCTGATTGGGGGGAGCTGGGAAAGCTCGGATGGGGCTGCCTGGGGGAGGAGAGTCTCCAGTGGGGCATGGAACCGGCCTCTGCACAGACATAGTTTACACCATCAATGCTGGGGGGAGGCCTGCGCTCTGTCCTTGTCTTCATCCCGCACTCAGTACGTCAGCAGTGGGGACTTTTTACTTCTCTCCACCAGGAATCCTTTAGGCATGTCTGTGGCAGAAGCAGTGCACCATTTTTATGGTGAATCAGAGCAGCCTGGGGGGCAATTGCCCCCCTGCTCCCTGGCCCAGTCCTCCCCTGTTCTTGGGTTTAGATACACTTCAATAAGAGTACGGATCTCCCTCGCTTTATTTTTGTTCATTTGGCCTTCCCCAATCATTCCCTCCAATCTCTGGGAATGATCGCTGTCTCTGTATTCCAGATGTGAGATTATAAGATAAAAGGAGATAAACGTCACTCACCTGCCATGGCAGCGCACAGTACAGATAGCAGTAGTGTTGTCTTCATGGTTATCAGAGACCCTAGAAAATATATCCTATATGAGCAACCAATTTCTGTTTGTAATTTAGCAAAAAAAAAAAAATAATAATATAAAAAAAAAAGTCCTACAGGGTTTCCCATTACCTTATATATAGTTTTTATACAGTCAAAATAAGACAAATAAACAAAAAAAAAACATCTATATATGTTACAATATTCATATATGTAATATAATAGACTTAACAATATTTGATCAGAAAAAAAGAAATAAAATAAAATAATTATATATATATATATATATACAGTGGGTACGGAAAGTATTCAGACCCCCTTAAATTTTTCACTCTTTGTTATATTGCAGCCATTTGCTAAAATCATTTAAGTTCATTCTTCTTCCTCATGAATGTACACATAGCACCCCATACTGACAGAAAAACACAGAATTGTTGACATTATTGCAGATTTATTAAAAAAGAAAAACTGAAATATCACATGGTCCTAAGTATTCAGACCCTTTGCTGTGACACTCATATATTTAACTCAGGTGCTTTCCATTTCTTCTGATCATCCTTGAGATGGTTCTACACCTTCATTTGAGTCCAGCTGTGTTTGATTATACTGATTGGACTTGATTAGGAAAGCCACACACCTGTCTATATAAGACCTTCCAGATCACAATGCATGTCAGAGCAAATGAGAATCATGAGGTCAAAGGAACTGCCTGAAGAGCACAGAGACAGAATTGTGGCAAGGCACAGATCTGGCCAAGGTTACAAAAAGATTTCTGCTGCACTTAAGGTTCCTAAGAGCACAGTGGCCTCCATAATCCTCAAATGGAAGACGTTTGGGACGACCAGAACCCTTCCTAGAGCTGGCCGTCCGGCCAAACTGAGCTATCGGGGGAGAAGAGCCTTGGTGAGAGAGGTAAAGAAGAACCCAAAGATCACTGTGGCTGAGCTCCAGAGATGCAGTCAGGAGATGGGAGAAAGTTGTAGAAAGTCAACCATCACTGCAGCCCTCCACCAGTCGGGGCTTTATGGCAGAGTGGCCCGACGGAAGCCTCTCCTCAGTGTAAGACACATGAAAGCCCGCATGGAGTTTGCTAAAAAACACCTGAAGGACTCCAAGATGGTGAGAAATAAGATTCTCTGGTCTGATGAGACCAAAATAGAACTTTTTGGCCTTAATTCTAAGCGGTATGTGTGGAGAAAACCAGGCACTGCTCATCACCTGTCCAATACAGTCCCAACAGTGAAGCATGGTGGTGGCAGCATCATGCTGTGGGGGTGTTTTTCAGCTGCAGGGACAGGACGACTGGTTGCAATCGAGGGAAAGATGAATGCGGCCAAGTACAGGGATATCCTGGACAAAAACCTTCTCCAGAGTGCTCTGGACCTCAGACTGGGCCGAAGGTTTACCTTCCAACAAGACAATGACCCTAAGCACACAGCTAAAATAACGAAGGAGTGGCTTCACAACAACTCCGTGACTGTTCTTGAATGGCCCAGGCAGAGCCCTGACTTAAACCCAATTGAGCATCTCTGGAGAGACCTAAAAATGGCTGTCCACCAACGTTTACCATCCAACCTGACAGAACTGGAGAGGATCTGCAAGGAGGAATGGCAGAGGATCCCCAAATCCAGGTGTGAAAGACTTGTTGCATCTTTCCCAAAAAGACTCCTGGCTGTATTAGATCAAAAGGGGGCTTCTACTAAATACTGGGCAAAGGGTCTGAATACTTAGGACCATGTGATATTTCAGTTTTTCTTTTTTAATAAATCTGCAACAATGTCAACAATTCTGTGTTTTTCTGTCAGTATGGGGTGCTATGTGTACATTCATGAGGAAGAAGAATGAACCTAAATGATTTTAGCAAATGGCTGCAATATAACAAAGAGTGAAAAATTGAAGGGGGTCTGAATACTTTCCGTACCCACTGTATATATATATATACACACACACATATATATATATACACAGTATATATATATATATATATATATATATATATATTTTTTTTTTTTTATTAATGTGTGCAATAATATATATATATATATATATATATATATATATATATATATATATATATATATATATATATATATATATATATATATATATATATGTATATATTATTGCATAAATTAATCTAAAAAACTTCAAATAAACAATACGATTCAAACCTGGAGTGTAATACAGTAAGAACCGGTTCACATATATGCAATGACAGACATTGCATGTGATTCGAAACACACTGCTCTGCAAATCACATGCGATGTCTGTGCGATGCAAATTCAGCCATACAGATTGTATGGCTGAATTTGCATCGCATTCGGCCCAAAGTCGCACAGGACCCTTTTTTGGGTCTGCTCCAGAATCAGATGGCATGGGTGTTCACATCTATGCGATCCGATTCATGTCCGAACTGACAGTTGGCACTGTGATATGCGATCTGATCTGGGGGTGTTGTTAACTTTATATTGACACCCCCAGCGATTCGCATATGGCAGTGTAAACTGCCTGTGGGTTGAATGCAATGCAGGAACCCGCAGTGAATTTGCATGTGCGAACCGGGACAAAAACCCAAAGTAAACTAAATAAATACAAAGAAAAAATACAACAAACATCCATAAATGTTACAATATTCATTATTTTTATTGACTATATAACATGCCAGACTTAAAGGAGATGTAAAAGGCACAAGTTTTTTTTTTTTTATATATCTTAATGCATTCTATACATTAAGATAAAAAAAACTTCTGTGTGCAGCAGCCCCTCTCCGCCCCCCAAATACTTACCTGAGCCCCATCTCTATCCAGCGATGTCCACAAGTCCCTCAGCCGCCAGGAACTCTCTCTCTCCTGATTGGCTGAGACACAGCAGTAGCGCCATTGGCTCCCGCTGCTGTAAATCAAAGTCAGTTAGCCAATCAGGAGATAGAGGGGGTGGGGGCCGAACGGCACCTCCATGTCTGAATGGACACACAGAGCTGCAGCTCGGGTCAGGTACCCCCATAGCAAGCTACTTGCTGTGGGGGCACTCAACAGGAACGAGGGACCCGAGAAGAGGAGTATCTAGGCTGCCCTGTGCAAATCCATCTGCGCAGAGGAGGTAAGTATAACAGGTTAGTTATTTAAAAAAAAAACACAAGACTTTACAATCACTTTAACAATATACAATATTTAGGGATAGATAGATAGATAGATAGATAGATAGATAGATAGATAGATAGATAGATAGATAGATAGATAGATAGATAGATAGATAGATAGATAGATAGATAGATAGATAGATAGATAGATAGATAGATAGATAGATAGATAGATAGATAGATAGATAGATAGATAGATAGATAGATAGATAGATAGATAGATAGATAGATAGATAGATAGATAGATAGATAGATAGATAGATAGATAGATAGATAGATAGATAGATAGATAGATAGATAGATAGATAGATAGATAGATAGATAGATAGATAGATAGATAGATAGATAGATAGATAGATAGATAGATAGATAGATAGATAGATAGATAGATAGATAGATAGATAGATAGATAGATAGATAGATAGACATATGTATAGGATTATATATATATATAACTACAAACAATAATACAAGGTTCTGCCTGACTCATTACAAATCGGATGCCTGGTAGTCCTTACGTTACATGGTTTTGGTAAATCTAAAGCTTAACACACACACGCTGACTGTTCAATCTCCATTAGAGATCAATCTCCAAATTCTGCTTTGATCGGGTCTCCGATGTAGTAGCCCGGAAGCGGCGTGATGACGTTACGGCTGAATTACTCGGCGGCTAAAGGCGCCGAATTTAAAAAACTGTCAGTATTCAAAAATGCAGATTTCGGCATTTTGAATACATTGAAGTGCAGTGGTGGGATTTGGTGTCTTTAAGACCCCCGATTCCTTACATAAAGAGTACCTGTCACTACATATTGCTGTCGCAAGGGATGTTGTGACAGCAACAAATTGATCAGATTTTTTTTTTTTTAAAACTGTGCTAAAATTTTAAACTTAAATAATAAAATAATAAAAAATAACAATTAAATATTAAATAAAATGTACATTTTTTTATATAAATAGGATTTTTTTTTTTTAAACTCCCCCTGTCGCCGTGAGTTTGCGAACGAAAGAAAATGCCTATGTAAGTTGTGCCCGCAAATTAAAGTGTTGTTAAAACCATGTGAGGTATCACTATCGACGCGATCGCCAGAGCGAGAGCAATAATTCTTAAAAAAAAAAAAAAAAAAGCTACTCTGTAACTCTAAACTGGTAACCATTAAAAATTTTTAAAGTTTCGCCTATGGAGATTTTTATGTACCATAGTTTGTGGCCATTCCACAGGTGTGCGCAATTTTAAACTGTAACATGTTGGGTATCTATTTACTCGGCGTGACATCATCTTTTACAATATACAAAAAAAATGGGCTAACTTTACTGTTTAGTTTTTTTTAAAATGCAGTGAAATGTATTTTTTCTAAGAAAAATGGTGTTTGAAAGACCGCCGAGCAAATACCACATGACAAAATATTGCAACGAACGCCATTTTATTTTCCAGAGTCTTTGCTAAATAAATAAATATATATATATAATGTTTGGGGGTTCATATATATATATATATTTATATTTTTTTTAATGTTTGGGGGTTCTAAGTAATTTTCTGGCTAAAAATACAGATTTTAATTTGTAAAGAACAAATGTCAGAAATGGACTCGGTCCGGAAGTGGTTAAGTAAGTCCTTATATTGCCATTAAACATGTTACAAAGGTAGCGACTCAGAGAGCAATGAAGCCAAAGAATAATCATGATAACCAGCCAACCAGCAATCAGAAAATGAAGAGTAACCAATGGCAGCCTCCGTCATTCTCTCATGATATTCCCTTCATAAAGGAGACAATCAGAATGACTTAGAAATCAAAGTTTTATACTGACCGACTAATGTGGTGTATAAATGTCCCGGGTCTGCAAGAGTCTTCCAACAACTTGATGTTCTTCCAACAAGTGCGCAAAGTTAGCTGTCAGTTGAGTTTTGCCACCTTTAGGAATGGTAGTTGGAGTGAGGTGGCGGAGGTTCTGAGTACAATTACCGATCACTCAGCTACTTATATACTCATTGGTTCTGATGGAATGCCATGCGTCTGTCTTGTGAAGAAACCAGAAGGTGGATATCAGGTGACATTATAATAACCGGGCCTCACCCAGGCAGGACTTAGCCCCGAGCGGTCACAGTTTAACATTTAAAGCAATCGTCACAGAATGATGTATTTTTCTGGAGGCATTTCATATTCATAGCTAAATGTCACCTTGTTCTATTACCAAATAAACCACTTCTGGAACTTTAAGGATTTTCCCCCTTAATGACCAGGCCATTTTTGCGATTCGGCACTGCGTTAATTTAACGGACAATTGCGCGGTCGTGTGACGCTGTACCCAAATAAAATCGATGTCCTTTTTTCCCCACAAATAGAGCTTTTTTTTGGTGGTATTTGATCACCTCTGCGATTTTTATTTTTTGTGCTATAAACAAAAAAAGAGCGACAATTCTGAAAAAAAAAAACAATATTTTTCCCTTTCTGCTATATAACATTCCCAATAAAAAATAAATACATTTTTTTATCATTTTAGGCAAATTTGTATTCTGCTACATATTTTTGGTAAAGAATAATTCCCAATAAGAGTATTTTGATTGGTTTGCACAAAAGGTATCACGTCTACAAACTAGGAGAAAGATTTCTATCATTTTTATTTATTTTTTTACTAGTAACGGCGGCGATCTGCGATTTTTAGCGGGACTGCGACATTGCGGTGGACAGATCGGACCCCTAACTGACATTTTTGACACTTTAGGGGGGACCAGTGACATTACTACAGTAATCAGTGCGCGGTCGTGCGAGGCTGTACCTAAATAAAATTGATGTCCTTTTTTTCCCACAAATAGAACTTCCTTTTGGTGGTATTTGATCACCTGTGCGATTTTTATTTTTTGAGCTATAAACTAAAAAAAGAGCGACAGTTCTGAAAAAAAAAATATATATATTTTTCACTTTCTGCTATAAAACATCCCCAATAAAAAAAAAAATTTTTTTTATCATTTTAGGCCAATTTGTATTCTGCTACATATTTTTGGTAAAAAAAAATCCCAATACGCATATTTTGATTGTTTTGCACAAAAGTTATCGCGCCTACAAACTAGGGGAAAGATTTTTGTCACTTTTATTTATTTTTTACTAGTATTGGCTGCGATCAGCGATTTTTAGCAGGACTGCGACATTACAGCGGACAGATTGGACCCCTAACTGACATTTTTGACACTTTTGGGGGGGGGGGGACCAGTGACATTACTACAGTAATCAGTGTCACTGTACTAATGACAGTGGCAGGGAAGGGGTTAACCCAGGGGCGATCAAAAGGTTAAATGTGAGCCTAGGGGGTGTTTTCTAACTGTGAGGGGGATGGGTTTATGCAATCAACACAGAGACCTGTGTTCCTAAATAGGAGGAGCTCTGTATTGATTCCAGAGAGAACAACGGTCTGCTGTGTTTACAACAGCAGAGAGGCGTTCTCTCTTCATAGGGAGCGGTCGCGGCCACAGGCCCGTGGATCGGCTTCCCCTCTGGCTGGTGGGCGCCCCCAGGATCGCTCCTGCACACCGCCGTACAGGTACAGCGATTCACGGGAACCTGCTGCTTAGAGCCAGAGTCTTTAATAGGCTAAGAAAAAGGGTGCGCCCTGAGCTCACCCAGTTGTGTGACAATAGTGAATGAATATTCGCTATTGTCATACGGATCCTCCTCCTGGCCAATCAGGAAGTGGGCCTGAGACCTGTTTCCCGATTGGCCGAAAGGAGAAGCCATGACATTGGCCATGGAGGAGGAGGGAGGAGATGCAGAAGACAAGGGGGAAGAAGCCGAAGCTGAAGCCGCAGCCGCCGTGTGCTGCTGCTGCCTGCCCTCCCTCCACATATCCAGGCAGGTTGAGTGAGCCAACGTTGGGGTAGGTATGGTGTGTGGCCTGGTGTGGTCAAGGGGGGGTAGTATGGTGCCGTCCATCTGCCACCCCCCCCCCCCCCCTCCGGCCCATGGAGCACCAGCCTCCACTGGTTCAAACTCTAATCAAAAAGTGGAAAAGTAGGGGTTTTGCTGAAACCAAACCACGGTTAGGAAGACCAACTAAAATGTCAGCCACGACTACCAGGAAAATTGTTCGGGATGCAAAGAAAAACTCAGAAATAACTTCAGGTGAAATACAGGACTCTCTGAAAACATGTGGTGTGGCTGTTTCAAGATGCACAACAAGGAGGCACTTGAATAAAGATGGGTTGCATGGTGGCATCACCAGAAGAAAGCCATTACTACGCAAATGTCACAAAGGATCCCACTTACAATACGCCAAACAGCACAGAGACAAGCCTCAAACCTTCTGCCACAAAGTCATTTGGAGCGATGAAACCAAAATTGAGCTTTTTGGCCACAACGATAAACGCTACATTTGGAGAGGAGTCAACAAGACCTATGATGAAAGGTACACCATCCCTACTGTGAAACACGGAGGTGGATCACTGATGTTTTCGGGATGTGTGAGCTACAAAGGCACAGGAAATTTGGTCAGAATTGATGGCAAGATGAATGCAGTTATCAAAAAATACTGGAGGAAGATTTGCATTCATCGGCCCGGAAGCTGCGCATGGGACGTACTTGGACATTCCAACATGACAATGATCCTAAACACAAGGCCAAGTCAACCTGTCATTGGCTACAGCAGAATAAAGTGAAGGTTCTGGAGTGGCCATCTCAGTCTCCTGACCTCAATATTATTGAGCCACTCTGGGGAGATCCCAAACGTGCCGTCCACGGAAGACAGCCCAAGAATTTACAGGAACTGGAGGCTTTTGGCCAGGAAGAATAGTCAGCTTTACCATCTGAGAAGATAAAGAGCCTCATCCACAAACACCACAAAAGTCTTCAAGCTGTCATTGATGTTAAAGGGGCCAATACACAGTATTAAGAACTGGGGTGTGTAAACTTTTGACCAGGGCCATTTGGGTAGTTTCTGTTGTCATTATGATTCAAAAAGAGTAAACACAGCTGATTGATAATAAATGGCTTCAGCCAAACACTAACCATGAGTGAAAGAAAAATGTTTGTGTTATCACTCATATTCTTGGAGAAATGGCCAGAGTAGGAGATAGTCGGACAGATTGGGGCAGAGAGCAGGAGGTCTTGGGACGAAAGAAGACGATTTAGTTGGCATTTTGAGACCAGTTTGGTGATGGGTGGCTTTGTAAGTTGTTGTTAGTAGGAGGTCTTGGGAGGAATAAAGATGATTTGGTTGGGATTTTAAGACCAAGTTGGTGATGGATGGCTTCGTAAGTTGTTAGTAGGAGGTCTTGGGAGGAATGAAAACGATTTGGTTGGGATTTTGAGACCAGGTTGGGGATGTAGCTGGGGACCAAGGTGTGGATGGCTTTATAAGTTGTTGTTAGTAGCAGGTCTTTGGAGGAACGAAGATGATTTGGTTTTTTATTTTGAGACCAGGTTGGTGATGGATGGCTTTGTAAGTTGTTGTTAGTAGGAGGTCTTGGGAGGAACGAAGACAATTTGGTTGGGATTTTGAGACCAGGTTGGTGATGTAGCTGGGGGCAGATTTATTGACTTCTTTGTAAGTTGTTGTTAGTAGGAGGTCTTGGGAGGAACGAAGACTATTTGGTTGGGATTTTGAGACCAGGTTGGTGATGGATGGCTTTGTAAGTTGTTGTTAGTAGGAGGTCTTTGGATGATTTGGTTGGGATTTTGAGACCAGGATGGTGATGTAGCTGGGGGGCAGAGTTATGGATGGTTTTGTAAGCTGTTGCTAGAAGGAGGTCTTGGGAGGAATGAAGATGATTTGGTTGTGATTTGGAGACCAGGTTGTTGATGTAGCTGGAGGCAGATTTATTGACTGCTTTGTAAGTTGTTGTTAGTAGGAGGTCTTGGGAGGAACGAAGATGATTTGGTTGGGATTTTGAGACCAGGTTGGTGATGGGTGGCTCTGTAAGTTGCTTTTAGTAGGAGGTCTTGGGAGGAATGAAGATGATTTGGTTGGTATCTTGAGACCAGGTTGGCGATGGATGGCTTTGTAAGTTGTTGTTAGTAGGAGGTCTTGGGAGGAACGAAGATGATTTGGTTGGGATTTTGAGACCAGGTTGGTGATGTAGTTGGGGGCCAAGGTGTGGATGGCTTTGTAAGTTGTTGTTAGTAGGAGGTCTTGGGAGGAACGAAGAGGATTTGGTTGATATTTTGAGACCAGGTTGGTGATGGATGGCTTTGTAAGTTGTTGTTAGTAGGAGGTCTTGGGAGGTACAAAGATGATTTGGTTGGGGTTTTGAGACCAGGATGGTGATGTAGCTGGGGGGCAGAGTTATGAATGGTTTTGTAAGCTGTTGTTAGTAGGAGGTCTTGGGAGGAACGGATATGATTTGGTTGGGATTTTGAGACCAGGTTGGTGATGGATGGCTTTGTAAGTTGTTGTTAGTAGGAGGTCTTTGGAGGAACAAAGATGATTTGGTTGGTATTTTGAGATCACGTTGGTGATGAATGGCTTTGTAAGTTGTTGTTAGTAGGAGGTCTTGGGAGGAACGAAGACTATTTGGTTGGGATTTTGAGACCAGGTTGGTAATGTAGCCGGGGGCAGATTTATTGAAGGCTTTGTAAATTGTTGTTAGTAGCAGGTCTTGGGAGGAACGAAGAAGATTTGTTGGGATTTTGAGACCAAGTTGGTGATGATGGCTTTGTAAGTTATTGTTAGTAGGAGGTCTTGGGAGAAATAAAGAAGATTTTGTTGGTATTTTGAGACCAGGTTGGTGATGGATGGCTTTGTAAGTTGTTGTTAGTAGGAGGTCTTTGGAGGTACAAAGATGATTTGGTTGGGATTTTGAGACCAGGATGGTGATGTAGCTGGGGGGCAGAGTTATGGATGGTTTTGTAAGCTGTTGTTAGTAGGAGGTCTTGGGAGGAAAGAAGATGATTTGGTTGGGATTTTGAGACCAGGTTAGTGATGGATGGCTTTGTAAGTTGTTGTTAGTAGGAGGTCTTGGGAGGAACGAAGACTATTTGGTTGGGATTTTGAGACCAGGTTGGTGATGAATGGCTTTGTAAGTTGTTGTTAATAGGAGGTCTTGGGAGGAATGAAGATGATTTGGTTGGGATTTTGAGACCAGGTTGATGATGTAGCTGGGGGAAGATTTATGGATGCTTTGTAAGTTGTTGTTAGTATCTTGAATTGAATTTGTTGGGTGAATGGAAGCCAGTGGAGGGATTAGCAGAGAGGAGTAGCAAACATGGAATTGTTGGTAAGGTGGATGAGTCTGGCAGCAGCTTTTTTGATGGACTGAAGGGGGATAGCCTATTTAAAGGTAAGCCAATGAATAAGGAGTTGCAGTAGTTGAGCAAGAGATGACCAGGGAGTTAATTAGGAGCTGTCATTGATTAGGAAGGGGCGTATCTTGCGGAGGTTGAGGCGGTAAACTTTGGACAGTAATTGGACGTGGGGCCAAAAGGATAGATCAGAGTCCAGGATATGACCTAGAACCTTGGTATGTGGGGACCCGTTGATAGATGAGCTGTTGTTTTTGAAAGGGAAATCAGCAGGAACTTGAAGTTTTCCCATTCACAGAGCCCTGCGAATGAATGACGTGGCCCAACATGGGGGGGGGGGGGCAAAAAGGGGCCTTGGGGGAGTGTGGGGGCCAGTGCATTTGTAACATGTTACATGTTACACCCCAGAAATACAGTATCTCACACAAGTAAGTACACCCCTCACATTTTGGTAAATATTTTATTCTATCTTTTCATGTGACAACACTGAAGAAATGACACTTTGCTACAATGTAAAGTAGTGAGTGTACAGCTTGTATAACTGTGTAAATTTGCTGTCCCCTCAAAATAACTCAACACACAGCCATTAATGTCTAAACCGCTGGCAACAAAAGTGAGTACACCCCTAAGTGACAATGTCCAAGAAAATTACTCAGAACCCCCTCAGAATATGTTTTTTTTTTTTTTTTAAGCAGTGGAACTCTCTTCCACAATAGGTGGTAACTGCGGGCAGTATGGCTACTTTTAAAAGACTCTTGTACATACATCTCCAAGATCAAAACATTCAGGGGTGTGGGAAATGAATTCGTCCACACACACCTACACAGGTTGAACTGAATGGACTGTTATCTTTATTCAACCTCAACTACTATGTAACTATATAGCAGAGACCCTGGGGAATAAAATGGTGGTTGTTGAAACTTTTTATGTCACACGGTATTTGCGCAGCAATTTTTCAAACACCTCTGTTTTGGGAAAAAAAACTTTCATGAATTGGAAAAAAAAAACACTAAAGTTAGCCCAATTTTTTTGTATAATGTGAAAGATGATGTTACGCCAAGTAAATAGATACCCAACATGTCACACTTTAACCGCTTGCCAATCGCGGCACGACTATTTACGTGAGCGGTCAGCCCCTCACAGGCAAAGCGACGTAGGACTACGTCGCTAGCGTGTGAGGCTCTAGGGAGCGAGCGCGTGCCACCGGAGGCGCACTCCCACTCCCGCTCACTCATGGACCCCCCGCGCGTGTGCCCAGTGGACCTGATGTCCGCCAGGCATTCGCGATCGTCCGTTAGAGCGGGAGAAAGGCAGGCAGCTAATGTAAACACAGCCGCCTGTCATTCTCCCCTGTGTAAGAATGGAGATCATATGGTTCTGCTATGTAGGACTGTTAAACTCTGTTCTTACACCAGTAGCCACAGCCAATCACAGTTAGAAACACGCCCCTAGGACACACTTAACCCCTCCCTCTCCAATAAAGTTAACCCCTTCCCTCCCAGTGTCATTTTTACAGTAACAGTGCATATGTATAGCACTGATTACTGTAGTAATGTCACTGATACCCCCAAAAGTGTAAAAAATGTCAGTCAAGGGTCCGATCTGTCCGCCGCAATGTCGCAGTCCCGCAAAAAAAAAATTGCAGATCGCCGCCATTACTCGTTAAAAAAAAAACAACAAAAATTACAAAAATCTTTCCCTTAGTTAGTAAAGGCAATAACTTTTGCGCAAACCAATCAAAATATGCTTTTTGCGATTTTTTTTTTACCACACATATGTAGCAGAAAACAAATTGGCCTAAAATGTTAAAAAATTGTGATTTTTACATTTTTTTGGGGGAATTTAATATAAAAAAATTTGAAAAATATTGTTATTTTTGCAAAATTGACGCTCTTTTTTTGTTTATAGCGCATGATCAAAAAAGCGCAGAGGTGATCAAATACCACCAAAAGAAAGCTCTGTTTGTGGGGAAAAAAAGAACGTCAAATTTGTTTAGGTACAGCGTCACACGACTGCGCAATTGTCCGTTAAAGCAACGCAGTACCGAATCGCAAAATAAGACTTGGTTAGGAAGGGGGTAAAATCTTCCGGGGCTTAAGTGGTTAAAATTGCTCACACTCATGAAATGGTGCCAAACTTTGGTACTTAAAAATATCCATAAGGTGACGTTTTAAAAATGTTTACAGGTTACCAGTTTAGAGTTATGCCCCGTACACACTTGCAGATTATCTGCAGACTTTTGTCTGCAGACTTACCTTTTCTATGTAGTGCAAGGGCCTGCCGGATTGCATACAAATTGAAAGTGTTTATGTTTGACCTCATATTATATGGTTTTGGTAAGTCTGCAGATAATCTGCACGTGTGTATGGGGCATTACATATACGTTCACTTCTGCATGCGAGGACACGGAGACGGGGGCGCTTTAAATTTATTATTTTTTTTTATTGTTTATTTTATTTTTCTATTTTTACACTTTCTCATAAAAAAACTTTTTTGATCGTTTTTTATTCCTATTACAAGGAGTGTAAACATCCCTTGTAATAGGAATAGAGCATGACAGGTCCATCTGGGGTCAATAAGACCTCACATCTCTCCTCTAGGGGGGAAAGACTGAGATAAAAAAAAAAAACGATCTTGGCCTTTACAGCCGAGTACACGGCAGTGTTTACATCTGCTGGGCCAGATGTGACGTCATAACATCACGCTCCGGCCCTCCAAAGGTCATAGAGACTGCCGGGGACCATCTGGTCTCTGGGAATTCTCTATGGTGAACTTCTGCCGCCGGCGGATTCCTTTTCCGGCTCGCCTATCGCACAGGTGAGCCGGTAGAAGCACCGGAGGGCAGCTCCTAAAAATGATCAAGCGGCTGAACAGCCACTATGATTGTTCTTACGGTGTTTGAAATCGCAGGCTGAAAAAGATGATATCTGAATGATGCCTGCAGATATCCCCACTCAAAGTCCAGGACGTCATATGACGGCCTCGGGCCAGAAGGGGTTCAATCAGTATTTTTTTTGCTAGAAAATTACTTAGAACCTCCAAACATTATACATTTTTTTTTTTATTTATTTTATTTCACACAATATTTTTGCAGCGGTCTTTCAATGCAATTTTTTTTTTTTGTAAAAAGACACTTTAATGAATATTAAAAAAAAAAAACACAATAATCACCCCAATCTTTTTTATAAAATGTGAAAGATGATGTTATGCCGAGTAAATAGATACCAAACATGCCCCGCTTTAAAATTGCGCACACATGTGGCAACAATGTCGACAAACTGCTGTCTCCATAGGTGACCATTTAAAAATGTTTACAGGTTACCAGTTCGTGTGCTAGAATTATTGCTCCCACTCCAACGATCGCGGCGATACCTCACATGTGTAGTTTGAACACTGTTTACATATGCATGTGCGACTTACGTTTGCGTTCACTTCTGTGTGCGAGCTCGGAGGGATGAGGTGTTTAAAAAATTTTTTATTATTATTTATTTTTTTTACTTTTTCACAGTCCATTTTTAATGTGCGACTTACGTATGCATTCGCTTCTGTGTGCGAGCTTGATGGGATGAGGTGTTTAAATTTTTTTTATTATTTTTTTTTCACAGTCCCTTTTTAATGTGCGACTTACGTATGCTTTTGCTTCTGTGTGCGAGCTCGGAGGGATGGGGTGACAATTTTTAATATTATTTATTTTTTATTTTTTCACTGTCCCTTTATATTGTGCAACTTACGTATGCGTTCGCTTCTGTGTGCGAGCTCGGAGGGATGGGGTGTTTAAAAATTTTTATTATTTATTTTTTATTTTTTCACTGTCCCTTTATATTGTGCAACTTACGTATGCGTTTGCTTCTGTGTGCGAGCTCGGAGGGATGGGGGTGTTTAAAATTTTTTTATTATTATTATTTTATTATTTATTTTTCACTGTCCCTTTATATTGTGCAACTTACGTTTGCATTCACTTCTGTGTGCGAGCTCGGAGGGATGGGGGTGTTTAAATTTTTTTTTTATTATTATTTTTTATTTTTTTATTTTTTCCCAGTCCCTTTTTAATGTGCGACTTACGTATGCTTTCGCTTCTGTGTGCGAGCTCGGAGGGATGGGGTGTCAATTTTTAATATTATTTATTTTTTTATTTTTTCACTGTCCCTTTATATTGTGCAACTTACGTATTCTGTGGGAGGAGGGATGGGGTGTTTAAAAATGTTTTAATATTTATTTTTTCTTTTTACACTGTCCCTTTTTTTTTTTTTTAGTTTATTTATTTTTTAGTCACTTTTATTCCTATTACAAGGAATGTCAACAGCTGATGACACTGGCTGGGAAGGGGTTAACATCAGGGGCGATCAATGAGTTAAAAGTGTTCCTAGGGAGTGTTTACCTGTACCTGGTTCTGCGTGGAGGGGCCGCCGCCCCTGCAATAAATGTACATATGACGAGGTATGAGGTACGAGGTATGAGGTACGAGGTAATCTATAATGTTTTTATATAGACAAGTTCTGTTCTAGTGTGTCACCGGTCTGAGGGAGGGGCCATTTTAGGAATTCTTTTTTACGTAGAATAGCGATGTAATACTCACCAGGGTGAAAATTTCTAAAATTCCAAAATTCTGAATAACATCATGTGACCGAAGAAATACCGGCAGCCGCATGGCTAAACTCAATGTGAGTACATAGAACCTTAAGCGGTATTAACCAGTTCTGGACCAGAAGATTTTTTCCCCCTTAATGACCAGGACATTTTTTGCGATTCGGCACTGCGTTACTTTAACAGGCAATTGCGCGGTCGTGAGACGCCGTACCCAAATAAAATTGATGTTCTTTGTTTCCCCCCACAAATAGAGCTTTATTTTGGTGGTATTTAATCACCTGTGCGATTTTTATTTTTTTGCTCTATAAATAAAAAATGTGCGACAATTCTGAAAAAGAAAATATATTTTTTTCACTTTCTGCTATATAACATTCCCAATAATAAAAAGAAAAAATTAAAAATCTATTTTTTTTCACTATTTTACGCCAATTTGTTTTCTGCTACATATTTTTTGGTAAAAAAAAAAAAATCCCAATAAGCGTATTTTGTTTGGTTTGCGCAAACATTATCGCATCTAGGGGAAAGATTTATGTCATTTTTATTCAAATATTTTTTTTTACTAGTAACGGCGGCGATCTGCGATTTTTAGCGGGACTGCGAAATTACGGCAGACAGATCGGACCCCTAACTGACATTTTTTACACTTTTGGGGGGACCAGTGACATTACCATACCTCCCAACTTTTTTTAGATAGGAACGAGGGACACCTATTAGTACAAGTATGTAGGCATAGGACAAACCCCCTTAACCACTTCTGGACCGGAAGGTTTTTTCCCCCTTAATGACTAGGCCATATTTTGCGTTTAGACACTGCGTTATTTAACAGACAATTGCACGGCCGTGTGACGCTGTACCCAAATAAAATTGATGTCCTTTTTTTCCCCACAAATAGAGCTTTCTTTTGGAGGTATTTGATCACCTCTGCGATTTTTTGTTTTTTTGCGCTATAAACAAAAAAAGAGCGACAATTCTGAAAAAAAAGCAATATTTTTCACTTTCTGCTATATAACATTCCCAATAAAAAAATAAAATGTTAAAATCAATTTTTTCATCATTTTAGGCCAATTTGTATTCTGATACATATTTTTTGTAAAAAAAATCCCAATAAGCGTATTTTGATTGGTTTGCACAAAAGTTATCGCGACTACAAACTAGGGGAGAGTTTTATATCATTTTTATTTATTTACTAGTAATGGCGCTGATCAGCGATTTTTAGCGGGACTGCGACATTGCGGCGGACAGATTGGACCCCTAACTGGGGGGGGGGGGGGGACCGGTGACATTACCATACCTCCCAACTTTTTTAGATAGGAATGAGGGACACCTATTAGTAAAAGTATGTAGGCATAGGACACACCCCCTGCCACGCCCCCTGAACCACCTCTGGACCGGAAGGTTTTACCCCCTTAATGACCAGGTCTTTTTTTGCGATTCGGCACTGCATTACTGTAATTGACAATTGCGCGGTCGTGTGACGCTGTACCCAAATAAAATTGATGTCCTTTTTTCCCCACAATTAGAGATTTCTTTTGGTGGTATTTGATCACCTGTGCGATTTTTACTTTTTGCACTATAAACAAAAAAAGAGCAACAATTCTGAAGAAAAAAAAAACAATATTTCTTACTTTCTGCTATATAACATGATTGGCTCCCCCAGTAGCGAATTGGCACACACGCATGCCTCCACTATCGGTACGGGTACGTAACTTCGCAGGATAGAGCCAACCTGCCGCCGTAAAACTATGGCAGCTGGTTGGCAAGTGGTTAATAATTTTTTACAATTTTTTTATTATTTTATTTTATTTTACAATGTTCATGTGCCTGGGCCCCCTGGAGGAGGACTGGTAGTCCCCCCCCCCCTCCCCATCAGCGGCCCTGCTGCTTTAGTTTCCTTTTTTAGTCTTTTTTTATAGAATAAAGCTGGGGAAACCAAACACTACAATATTCCAAGGATGTCAAAGGGTGCTGCATGTCAACGCGTTTCATACGATGTGCTTCTTCAGGAGACCGCTTAGGTGAACTGATCAGTATAAAAAAAACAAGTGGCACTGTTATATCATGAGGAGAGGGGGGCGAAGGGCAGCAAACAGTGCATCACCCCAGATTCCTGGCACCCAACATTGGTAGGTCCATAAATGGAAAAAAAAAAAGCATATACAGTATATGTATATACAGTATCTCACAAAATTAAGTACACCCCCTCATTTTTGTAAATATTTTATTCTATCTTTTCATGTGACAACACTGAGAAATGACACTTTGCTACAATGTAAAGTAGTGAGTGTACAGCTTGTATAACAGTGTAAATTTACTGTCCCCTCAAAATAACTCAACACACAGCCATTAACCACTTAAGCCCCAGAAGATTTTACCCCCTTCCTGACCAGGGGTTATTTTGCGATTCGGCACAGTGTGACTTTAACGGACAATTGCGCGGTCCTGGGACGCTGTACCAGTATTAAATTGACGTCCTTTTTTTCCCACAAATAGAGTTTTCTTTTGGTGGTATTTGATCACCTGTGCGATTTTAATTTTTTGCGCTATAAACAAAAAAAGAGCGACAATTTTGCAAAAATAACAATATTTTTCACATTTTTCTCTATGAAATTCCCTCCCAAAAAAATGTAAAAATCAAAATTTTTTAACATTTTAGACCAATTTGTTTTCTGCTACAAATATTTGGTAAAAAAAATCGCAATAAGCGTATTTTGATTGGTTTGCGCAAAAGTTATTGCGTTTACTAACTAAGGGAAAGATTTATGTCATTTTTATTGTTTTTTTTTTTAAACGAGTAATGGCGGCGATCTGCGATTTTTTGTTTTGCGGGACTGCAACATTGCGGCGGACAGATCGGACCCTTGACTGACATTTTTGACACTTTTGGGGGTACCAGTGACATTACTGCAGTAATCAGTGCTATACATATGCACTGTTACTGTAAAAATGACACTGGCAGGGAAGGAGTTAACCTTATGGGAGAAAGAGGGGTTAAGTATGTCCCTAGGGGAGTGCTTCTAACTGTTATGGGATGTGGCTGTTTGTGTAACTACAGATACATACAATACTACATAGCAGGACCGTATGATCTCTGCTGTTACACAGGGGAGAATGACAGGCGGCTTTGTTTACATTAGACGCCTGCCTTTCTCCCTCTGCAACGGACAATCACAGTGAGCGAGCTGGGGCGGTAGCGCGCCTCCGACGACGTGCGCTCGCCCCCTATCGGTTTGCTGGCAAGTGACGTACTCATAAGTCACTTTGCCTGCATGGGGCTGACCGCCGCAGTATATGTACTTGCGGCGGTCGGCAAGCGGTTAATGTTTAAACCGCTGGCAACAAAAGTGAGTACACCCCTAAGTGTAAATGACCAGATTGGGCCCAATTAGTCATTTTCCCTCCCCGGGGTCATGTGACTCGTTAGTGTTACAAGGTCTCAGGTGTGAATGGGGAGCAGGTGTGTTAAATTTGGTGTTATCGCTCTCACTCTCTCATACTGGTCACTGGAAGTTCAACATGGCACCTAATGGCAAAGAACTCTCTGAGGATCTGAAAAAAAGAATTGTTGCTCTACATAAAGATGGCCTAAGCAATAAGAAGATTGCCAAGACCCTGAAACTGAGCTGCAGCACGGTGGCCAAGACCATACAGCGGTTTAACAGGACAGGTTCCACTCAGAACAGGCCTCGTCATGGTTGACCAAAGAAGTTGAGTGCACGTGCTCAGCGTCATATCCAGAGGTTGTCTTTGGGAAATAGATGTATGAGTGCTGCCAGCATTGCTGCAGAGGTTGAAGGGGTGGGGGGTCAGCCTGTCAGTGCTCAGACCATACGCCGCACACTGCATCAAATTGGTCTGCATGGCTGTCATCCCAGAAGGAAGCCTCTTCTAAAGATGATGCACAAGAAAGCCCGCAGTTTGCTGAAGACAAGCAGACTAAGGACATGGGTTACTTGAACCATGTCCTGTGGTCTGATGAGACCAAGATAAACTTATTTGGTTCAGATGGTGCCAAGCGTGTGTGGGGGCAACCAGGTGAGGAGTACAAAGACAAGTGTGTCTTCCTACAGTCAAGCATGGTGGTGGGAGTGTCATGGTCTGGGGCTGCATGAGTGCTGCCTGCACTAGGGAGCTACAGTTCATTGAGGGAACCATTAATGCCAACATGTACTGTGACATACTGAAGCAGAGCATGATCCCCTCCCTTCAGAGACTGGGCCACAGAGCAATATTCCAACATGATAACGACTCCAAACACATCTCCAAGATGACCACTGCTTTGCTAAAGAAGCTGAGGGTAAAGGTGATGGACTGGCCAAGCATGTCTCCAGACCTAAACCCTATTGAGCATCTGTGGGGCATCCTCAAACAGAAGGTGGAGGAGCGCAAGATCTCTAACATCCACCAGCTCTGTGATGTCGTCATGGAGGAGTGGAAGAGGACTCCAGTGACAACCTGTGAAGCTCTGGTGAACTCTATGCCCAAGAGGGCTAAGGCAGTGCTGGAAAATAATGGTGGCCAAACAAAATATTGACACTTTGGGCCCAATTTGGACATTTTCACTTAGGGGTGTACTCACTTTTGTTGCCAGCGGTTTAGACATTAATGGCTGTGTGTTGAGTTATTTTGAGGGGACAGCAAATTTACACTGTTATACAAGCTGTACACTCACTACTTTACATTGTAGCAAAGTGTCATTTCTTCAGTGTTGTCACATGAAAAGATAGAACAAAATATTTACAAAAATGTGAGGGGGTGAACACACGAACAAATGTGGCCCTTGGCGGGAAGTTCGCCCGCCAATAAGCGCCCCATAATGCACTGCATTAAGTGCTTGTGATTGGCCAAAGCATGCACCTGACCTGTATGCTTTGGCCAATCATAGCACAATGTCCGGTCAGAGCCATAATTGGCTAAAGGCAGGGTGCCTTTAGCCAATCATGGCTCGGAGGCTAAGTCCACGCCCCACACTATAAAAGGCTGCTTACGCAGCAGCCATATGTAGTTTGTCAGTGGAGATTAGGAGTGGGGATTAGGCAGGTAGTTTGTAGATTGTGCTTTCATATTTAATGCAGTCAGTGTAGTGTAGTATAGTGTAGGGCTGATTCTTGTGTAACACGGTGTATTGCAGTCAGTGCAGTGCTGTGCTGTGATTATTGTGTAACAGTGTAGTGGGGCCTCTAATGTGTTGGTGTATACATATCTTTATTGATATATTTTTTTCTTATTAATTTTTAATTTTTTTGCAGCATCAGGTTTTCTTGCTGCAATATTCGTACTCCCCCTTCTGTGTCGCAGGTGCTATTCCTTCTGCGTCAGCAGTGGGGGTTTTTTTTGTGGTGCAGCAGCACTAATTTTTTTTTAGGGCATAATTGCTGTCCCCCCTTTTGTGTCGCAGGTGCTATTCCTTCTGCGTCAGCAGTGTTTTTTTTTTTTTTTGGGCGTAGTAACACTAATTGTATTTAGGGCATAATTGCTGTTCCCCCTTTTGTGTCGCAGGTGCTATTCCTTCTGCGTCAGTAGTGTTTTTTTTGTGGCGCAGTAGCAGTAAATGTATTTAGGGCAATATTGCTATTCCCCTTTTGCTTCACAGGTGCTATTCCTTCTGCGTCAGAAGTGTTTTTTTTTTGTGGTGCAACAGCACTAATTGTTTTTAGGGCATAATTGCTGTCCCCCTTTTGTGTCGCAGGTGCTTTTCCTTCTGTGTCAGTAGTGTTTTTTTTTTTTTGTGGTGCAGTAGCACTAATTTTATTTAGGGCATAATTGCTGTCCCCCTTTTGTGCCGCATGTGCTATTCTTTCTGCGTCAGCAGTGGGCTTTTTTGTGGTGCAGTAGCACTAATTGTATTTAGGGCATAATTGCTGTCCCCTTTTGCGTTGCAGGGTGCTATTCCTTCTGCATCAGCAGGGGTTTCCTTTTTTTTTGGCTTTATTAAAAAAATATATATAATAAATGGTTTATAGTGCACAGAGTACAAAGGTATTGCACCCAAGCACCATATTCCCTTCCCACACTCTATAATTAATAAAAAGTTATAAAAATCCCTGCCAAAAAATAAAAAAACAATAATAAAAGGGTTTATAGTGCACCAAGCACAAATGTATTGCACCCAAGCATCATATTTCCATCCCACATTCTATAAAAAAAAGTTATAACCCCCCCCCCCCCATAAAGAAAAAAAAAAAAGAAATCCCATTCATTTTAATTTTTTTTTTTTTGTAATAAAATACCTTTTTTTTCTTTTGTCTGCTGCATTTCCTGGTGCCTCCGTCTAGACCAGTGATGGCGTACCTTGGCACTCCAGATGTTTTGGAACTACATTTCCCATGATGCTCATGCACTCTGGAGTGAAGTTGAGCATCATGGGAAATGTAGTTCCAAAACATCTGGGGGTGCCAAGGTTTGCCTTCACTGGTCTAGACGATTACTTCACTAGGCAATTTGCAAGGGCTCCGGGAATAGCGGCGTCATGTATCCCAGGAGTCCTTGTGAATCGCCTAGTGATGAAATCTCACATTATTTCCAGACTGGAAATGATGCGCACAGGAGGGCCGGAATGTCATAATTGACTGGTTGCCATAGCAACGGGGCGGGAACTTTCGCCGACACTGCCATTGCTGTAGCAAAGTGTCAGGAAGAAGGAGCGCCGCACGGTGACATTATTATGCAGGCGTGAGAACGGGAGGTGCATGCTGGGTAGCCAGCTGCACCTTATCCCAGAAAAAGTTACTAGAGGGCTTCAGATGCCCACAGTGGACATGGACTCTGCCAGCTTCCGAGATCAAGGTAGTTGTTCTTTATTTAGACAGAAACTTAAAGGAATACACTAGACACCAGCTAAATGTGGTATATAAAGTTGATCAAATTACAGCGGAGTTGAAAAAAAAAATGTGATTTGGGGACTGGAACTCCGCTTTCAAAATAAACTTTTTTTTTTTTTTTTTTACCCCTCCTTCATTTGTATATACGATTGATTTATGAGATCCCATTACAATGAATTGATATATCTACAGACCACAGCACCATCTTGTGGTCACTTTTTAATATAGCGCTCTGGTTTTCGTCTTTCTTTCTTCAATTTCTGAGGGATATTGCACTTTGTAATTTTAAAAGCCCAGAGTTGGCGAATGGGGTAAAATTTCATTTTGCAAAAAAAAAAAAGGCAATCATGTGCAAAGAAAGCAGCCTTGTGTCAGCACATGATTGGATAATGGAAGTCTTTAGAGCTTTACATCATTCACTAAGCTCTGGGGAAAATTCCCGTTCAAAGAGCAACTTCCCATGCAAAGTGAATATTATATTTGCCTTAGAGGTGGGGGTGGATGTGGCTTTGGTGAAATCTTACCAAAATTAACAGTTTAGCAGGTAACAAGCTTCTATCCTTCATACTCTCTAATGTCTAACTGTAAATCCGGTGCAAACTAGACCTCAACCACAAAAGGTTCCCATAGATATTAGATGATCATTGCCCAATTACAGTCAGATTGGGAAATTATTGTGTCAGTAAGCTTTTTCTGTCTTCTGCAAATCCTCCTAAGCTGGTCATTTAGATTCCTATTAGGGTTGTACTGATATGGATACCGGTACTGACCCATTACTAAGCATTTGCACTGGTATCGTTATTCGTGCAAATGCTCCAATACCTGACACTGATACTTTCAGGCTCGGTTCTTTCAGCTGACAGCGGGATTCCCCCACTGACAGCTGAAATGTAAAAAAAAAAAAAAAAAAAGTCAGCAATTATCGGTTATTAAGGAGCGAGGCCGCTGCGTCCTTAAAGCGGAGTTCCACCCAAAAGTGGAACTTCCGCTTTAGGGAGTCCTGACCCCCCGACATGCCACATTTGGCATGTCATTTTTTGGGGGGGGGAGCGGGTACCTAGTTTTGACAGGTACCCGCTCCCACTTCCGCTCGGAGCGCCGCGGCGCCCTGAGCGGAAGTTCTCCTCTCCCCCTCCCTCCCTGCAATCTTCTGGGACACGTCAGAGGTCCTAGAAGATTGCCGGCCAATCACGGCGCGCAGCGCGACTCGCGCATGCGCAGTGGGTACCCGGCTGTGAAGCCGCAAACTGTAACAGCCGGGTGCCCACAGCAGTGATGCCGGCGCCGAGGGAGAGGATCGAGGCTTCCGGCGGCCGCATCGCTGGACCGTTGGACAGGTGAGTAAATGGCTGGAACTCCGCTTTAACAGCCGATGACTCATTCAGCTGTCAGTGGGCTTCCCGTTGACAGCTGAAGTGTAAACAATGTCCCGGCAATTGGAGCTGTCAAAAAGAAAAAGAAAAGCAGCCTCATCCGTGCCAGATCCATACCTCATCCGTACCCACCCATGCCACCTCAGTGCTCATCTGTGGTTCATCCATGCCACACCCGTGCTCATCCATGCCACATCAGTGCTAATACATGCCACGTCAGTGCTAATACATGCCACGTCAGTGCTCATCAGTGCCACATTAATGCCACATCAGTGCTCATCCGTGCCACATCCATGCTACATCAGTATTCATCTGTACCACATCCATGCCACGTCAGTAGTCATCCTTGCCTCATCCATGCCATATCAGTACTCATCTGTGCCACATCCATGCCATGTCAGTGCTCATCCATACCACATCCATGCCACGTCAGTGGACATCCATGCCTCATCCATGCCATATCAGTGCTCATCCGTGCCACGTCAGTACTCATCCATGCCACATCCATGCCACGTCAGTGCTCATCCGTACCACATCAGTGCTCATCCGTGCCACATCCATGCCACATCATTGCTCATCTGTGCCACATCCATGCCACATCAGTGCTCATCCATGCCACATCAGTGCTCATCCGTGCCACATCCATGCCACGTCAGTGCTCATCCATGCCCCATCCATGCCACATCAGTGCTCATCCATGCCACATCAGTGCTCATCCGTGCCACATCCATGCCACATCATTGCTCATCTGTGCCACATCCATGCCACATCAGTGCTTATCCATGCCACATCCATGCCACATCAGTGCTCCTCCGTGCCACATCAGTGCCACAACAGTGCTTATCAGTGCCCTACAGTGCCTCACAATATTGTAATGGGAAGTCAGGAAATGATGGTGCTCCCTGCATGTTGGGCCTCTGTATGTGGCCAGGTTGTGGAAAAGTGTCACATATGTGGTATCGCCATACTCAGGAAGAGTAGCAGAATGTATTTTGGGGTGTAATTTTTGCTATATACAAGCTATGTGTTAGAAATATCTTATAAATGGACAACTTTGTGTAAAAAAAAAAAGCGTTTTCATTTTCTTTCCACATTTTCCAAAAACTTGTGGAAAAAAAATGACATATTTAAAAGACGCATTATGTCTCCTAGATTATGTGTTGGGGTGTTTGCTTTCCAAAATGGGGTCATTTTGTGGGTGTTTCCATTGTCCTGGTGCTCCAGGGCCTTCAGAAGTGTGATAGGTTGTCAGAAATTATATGTGTAATTTTTGCTCCTAGAACGCCTGACGGTGCTCCTTGGATGTTGGGCCTCTGTATGTGGTCAGGCTGTGACAAAGTCCCACATATGTGGTATTGCCATACTCAGGAGGAGTAGCAGAATGTATTTTTGGGTGTAGTTGCAAGTATGCCTATACAGTGTGTGAGAAATAACTTGGTAATATGACCATTTTGTGAATAAAAAAAAAAATCTTCATTTTGCAAAGATTTGTGAAAAAAAATTACAACTTCAAAAAAATCACCATGCCTCTTACTAAATACCTTGGAATGTCTGCTTTCCAAAAAGGTGTCATTTGGGGGGTATTTGTACTGTCCTGGCTTGTTAGGATCTCAAGAAATGAGTCGGTACATCAGGTGTGATCAATTTTCAATGATTGGTACCATAGCTTGTAGACTCTATAACCTTCACAAAGACCAAATAATATATACTTATTTGGGTCATTTTTACCAAAGATAAGTAGCAGTATAAATTTTGGCCAAAATTTATGAAGAAAAATTACCAAATTTGCCAAATTTTAAAACCGAGAAAAAGTAAAATAACATTTTTTTACAAAATTTTCGGTCTTTTTTTTTTCATCTATAGCGCAAAAAATAAAAAACCTAATGATGATTAAATACCACCAAAACAAAGCTCTGTTTGTGTGGAAAAAAGGATGAAAATTTCATATGGGTACAGTATTGCATGACTGAGTAATTGTCATTCAAAATATGAGAGCACTGAAAGCTGAAAACTGGTCTGGTTAGGAAGGGGGTTTAAGTGCCCAGTGAGTAAGTGGTTAAAGCAACCTGTCAAATAAAACAATTTTTCTTTTTTATTAAATGTTCCTCTGTTTAATCCCTTATTAACCCCTAATTTACTCTAATCAGCCTTAGTTAACACCTTATTCTCCTCCATTTAATTATTATTTTCCTGCGGATTATTTATTTATTTATTTTTGTTTACTTCTATTTTATAAATTATTAATAATTAAAAACTTTTTTTTTGTTTGCTTTGTTTGTTAATTTTTTTACACCTTCAACATATGTTTACACGTTTCACATTAAAAAAAAAAAACGCAAAATTTAAAACAACGTCCCCAAACTGTTCTCAGAAAGTTGGGAGCATGAAATTGTCGGAAATGTCTTGGTATGCTGACGCCTTAAGAGTTCCCTTCACTGGAACTAAGGGGCCAATCCCAACCCCTGAAAAACGACCCCACACCATAATACCCTCCTCCACCAAATGATTTGGACCAGTGCTCAAAGCAAGGTCCATAAAGACATGGATGAGCGAGTTTGGGGTGGAGGAACATGACTGTCCTGACCTCAACCTGTTAGAACACCTTTGGGATGCATTCGAGCGGAGACTGCGAGCCAGGCCTTCTCATCCAACATCAGTGCCTGACCTCACAAATGCTCTTCTGGAAGAATTGTCAAACATTCCCATAGACACACTCCTAAACCTTGTGGACAGCCTTCCCAGAAGAGTTGAAGCTATTATAGATGCAAAGGGGGGGGCAACTCAATATTGAACCCTACGGACTAAGACTGGGATGACATTAAAGTTCATGTGTGTGTAAAGGCAGGCGTCCCAATACTTTTGATAATATAGTGTATATCCTATAGTTTGTGGACTCTATAACTTTCCTACAGACTAAATAATATACACTGATTTGGGTTATTTCAACCAAATAAATATATCAGAATACATTTTGACCTAAATCCACGAAGAAAAATTATTTATTTGCAAAACTGTATAACAGAAACAAAGGAAAACGTGTTTTGTTTTTTGTTTTTATTTTTTTGGTCTTTTTCGTTATTCAGCAAAAAATAAAAAACCCAGTGGTGATTAAATACCACCAAAAGAAAGCGCTATTTGTGTAAACAAAATGATAAAAATGTAGTTTGGGTACAATGTAGCATGACTGCCAATTGTCATTAGAGTGTGACAGCGCTGAAAGCTGAAAATTGGCCTGGGCAGGAAGGGGGTAAAAGTGCCAGATATTGAAGTGGTTAAAGTGTATGCATAATTATTATTATTATCTCTGGATCAGAAGAGAGTGCCCCCTGTCCTCTGTGATGACCTTAAGGGGAATAACTCAACACTGAGTTTACTATATGGACCCCTTTATACATGGAGATCATATCCCCCCTTATGTATTTATACATGGAGATCATATCCCCCCCTTATGTATTTATACATGGAGATCATATCCCCCCCTTATGTATTTATACATGGAGATCATATCCCCCCCTTATGTATTTATACATGGAGATCATATCCCCCCTTATGTATTTATACATGGTGATCATATACCCCCTTATGTATTTATACATGGAGATCATATCCCCCCCCTTATGTATTTATAATTGGAGATCATATCCCCCCTTATTTATTTATACATGGAGATCATATCCTCCCTTATTTATTTATACATGGAGATCATATCCCCCTTATGTATTTATACATGGAGATCATACCCCCCCCCCCCTTATGTATTTATATGTGGTGGTCATATCCCCCCCTTATGTATTTATACATGGAAATCATATCCCCCCCTTATGTATTTATACATGGAGATCATATCCCCCCCCTTATGTATTTATACATGGAGATCATATCCCCCTTATGTATTTATACATGGAGATCATATCCCCCCCTTATGTATTTATACATGGAGATCATACCCCCCCCTTATGTATTTATACATGGAGATCATATCCCCCTTATGTATTTATACATGGAGATCATATCCCCCCCTTCTGTATTTATACATGAAGATCATATCCCCCCCCCTTATGTATTTATACATGGAGATCATACCCCCCCTTATGTATTTATACATGGAGATCATATCCCCCCTTGTGTATTTATACATGGAGGTCATATCCCCCCCTTATGTATTTATACATGGAGATCATATCCCCCCCCCTTATGTATTTATACATGGAGATCATATCCCCCCCTTATGTATTTATACATGGACATCATATCCCCCCCCCCTTATGTATTTATACATGTTGATCATATCCCCCCCCTTTATGTATTTATACATGGAGATCATATCCCCCTTATATATTTATACATGGAGATCATATCCCCCCTTATGTATTTATACATGGGGATCATATCCCCCCTTATGTATTTATACATGGTGATCATATCCCCCGCCCCTTAATCTCCTCTTCTCAAGAGAGAATAAATTCAGTTCCTCTAACCTCTCCCCATAGCTGAGCTCCTCCATGCCTCTTATCAGTTTGGTTGCTCTTCTCTGCACTTTCTCCAGTTCCCTGATATTCTTTTTGAGAACTGGTGCCCAAAATTGAACTGCATATTTCAGATGAGGTCTTACTAACGATTTGTATAGAGCAGCCCAGATCCTCCTGTTCTCAGGTCCCACACTGGTGCTCCTGGCCCCTCCCTCCTGCCCCCAGAGCAAGCAGCTTACTATGGGGGCATCCAAGCAGGCTTGCTCCCGAGCCACTGCTCTGCATGTTCATTCACACACAGAGCAACGTCTCGGCCCCGCCCCCTCTCTCCTCATTGGATGTGATTGACAGCAGTGGGAGCCAATGACCCACTGCTGTCTCAGCCAATGAGGAGGGAGAGTCACTGGAGAGCCTCAGCTCTTGTGCACATCGCTGGATCGCGTGGGGTTGGAGGGCTGCTGCACACAGAAGGTTTTTTAGAACGCATGAAGGTAAAAAACCTGAAGCCTTTACAAACACTTTAGGCTTATGATCTACCAGAACCCCCGGATCCTTCTCTACCATTGGTTCTCCCAGTTCTACTCCCCCTAGTATGTATGATGCATGCATATTCTTACCCCCAAGTGCATAACTTTATATTTATCAACATTAAACCTCATTTGCAACATAGTTGCCCAATGAAACAGTGCATTGAGGCCAGCTTGTAAGTTGGAGACATCCTGTAAGGACGTTGATCCACTGCAAAGCTTGGTGTCATCTGCAAAGACTGAAATCTCAGACCCCCCATCATTTATAAATATATTAAAAATGAAGGGTCCCAACACTGAACCCTGAAGTACACCACTGATAACACTGATCCTTGGGGTACACCACTGATAACACTGATCCTTGGAGTACACCATTAATAACACTGAACCGATGTACACCACTGATAGCACTGAACCCTGGGGTACACCACTGATAACACTGAACCCTGGGGTACACCACTGATAACACTGATCCTTGGGGTACCCCACTGATAACACTGATCCTTGGAGTACACCATTAATAACACTGAACTTTGGGGTACACCACTGATAGCACTGAACGCTGGGGTACACCACTGATAACACTGAACCTTGGGGTACACCACTGATAACACTGAACCTCGGGTTCACCACTGATAATACTGAACCTTGGGGTACACCACTGATAACACTGAACCTCGGGTACACCACTGATAACACTGAACCCTGGAGTACACCACTAATAACACTTAACCTTGGTGTACACCACTGATAACACTGAACACTGGGGTATACCACTAATAACACTGATCCTTGAGGTACACCACTGATAACACTGATCCTTGAGGTACACCACTGATAACACTGATCCTTGGAGTACACCATTAATAACACTGAACCTTGGTGTACACCACTAATAACACTGATCGTTGGGGTACACCACTGATAACACTGATCCTTGGAGTACACCACTAATAACACTGATCGTTGGGGTACACCACTGATAACACTGATCCTTGGAGTACACCATTAATAACACTGAACCTTGGGGTACACCACTAATAACACTGATCCTTGAGGTACACCACTAATAACACTGATCCTTGAGGTACACCACTGATAACACTGATCCTTGGAGTACACCATTAATAACACTGAACCTTGGTGTACACCACTAATAACACTGAACCTTGGGGTACACCACTAATAACACTGATCGTTGGGGTACACCACTGATAACACTGATCCTTGGAGTACACCACTAATAACACTGATCGTTGGGGTACACCACTGATAACACTGATCCTTGGAGTACACCACTAATAACACTGATCGTTGGGGTACACCACTGATAACACTGATCCTTGGTGTACACCACTAATAACACTGATCGTTGGGGTACACCACTGATAACACTGATCCTTGGAGTACACCACTAATAACACTGAACCTTTTGGTACATTACTAATAACACTAAACCTTGGGGTACACCACTGATAACACTGAGGAAGAGGCTGGGCCTCGAAACGCGTCAGCCGTCATCTCATCGGTCATGGACGATTATATGGACTGACCCGGACATTTGAGCAGTTTAGCTCGATATGCTTTACTTTCTTCTATGTCTGTGAGTAGCCATTTTTAATGTTACACAATAAAGCCTGTTATTGAGGATAATGCGCTAGGTCGGTGCACCCTCTCTTTGTTTTCTTTGCTTCTAGTATCGGTGGACTACCCCAGTCCGTTTTGGGCAGCACATCTGAGAAGCCAGGTGTGAGTCCCGTGAGGAGTGTGGTAGAGGGGCTGGGATACCAAGCGCAGGAGAAAGGTGGTCACACCTTATTGTCTTTTGGAGCACTGATAACACTGAACCCTGGGGTACACTTCTGATAACACTGATCCTTGATGTACACCAGTGATAACACTGATCCCTGGGGTACACTTCTGATAACACTGAGCCATGGAATACACAACTGATAACACTGATCCTTGGGGTACACCACTGATAACACTGATCATTGGGGTATACCACTAATAACACTGAACCTTGGGGTAGAGCACTAATAACAGCAAACCTTGGGGTACACCACTAATAACACTGAACCCTGGAGTACACCACTGATAACACTGAACCTTGGGGTACCCCACTAATAACACTGAACCTTGGGGTACATCACTGATAACACTGAACCCTGGGTTCACCACTGATAACACTGAACCTTGGTGTACACCACTGATAACACTGATCCCTGGGGTAGACCACTGATAACACTGAGCCATGGAGTACACAACTGATAACACTGAACCCTGGAGTACACCACTGATAGCACTGATCCTTGGTGTACACCAGTGATAACACTGATCCCTGGGGTACACTTCTGATAACACTGAGCCATGGAATACACAACTGATAACACTGATCCTTGGGGTACACCACTGATAACACTGATCATTGGGGTATACCACTAATAACACTGAACCTTGGGGTAGAGCACTAATAACACCAAACCTTGGGGTACACCACTAATAACACTGAACCCTGGAGTACACCACTGATAACACTGAACCTTGGGGTACCCCACTAATAACACTGAACCTTGGGGTACATCACTGATAACACTGAACCCTGGGTTCACCACTGATAACACTGAACCCTGGGGTACACCACTGATAACACTGAACCTTGGTGTACACCACTGATAACACTGATCCCTGGGGTAGACCACTGATAACACTGAGCCATGGAGTACACAACTGATAACACTGATCCTTGGGGTAGACCACTATTTGTGACTGGTGAGTATCTTAGTGACTGGTTAGTATATTAGCGACTGGTGAGTACCCCAGGTTTAGTACCAGGGGAGACAGGGGTAGTGTAGGTAAGGAAGAGCAGGTCGTTAATATTATCCCCATAGAGTAGTGGGTAATAATGTCCGACAGGATTGGGGATGCCACTCAGTGCTCTTCTTGCTGCATGTATGCATTCCTTGATGAACCAATCGAGGATGAATACTGCTGTGCAAGATGTGAGCGACTTGTTGCTCTGGAATACCAGATCCTGGACCTACAGAACACAGTGGCAACACTGCGTAGCATCAACAACCTGGAAAGGAGCTTGGACATTACCCATCAGGCGCTGGCAGGGGCCAGCATAGAGGAGGGAGGAATAGAGGAGACGCAAGCAGGAGAGGTATGCAGTTGGGTGACTTTTAGGAAGGGTAGAGGGATGAGGGCCAGGGAGGCCAGTCCTGAGTTGGTACACCCTAACAAATTTGCCGAGTTGCAGGTTGAGGGGGATATCAACTCAGGGGTGGCAGTGCTGGAGCATGCGCCCTCCCCCAGCTGCCAGGGGAGGGGCGGCTCCAGGAAGAAGGGGGGTCATGACTCAGGAAAGGTTAGAAAGGTTGTGGTAGTGGGGGACTCAATTATCAAGAGGACAGAGAGGGCAATCTGTAAAAAAGATCTCGGTAACCAAACAGTATGTTGTTTACCGGGCGCTCGAGTTCGGCACATCGCGGATCTGGCAGACAGATTATTTGTCGGGGCTGGGGATGACCCAGCGGTCATGGTGCATGTGGGCACCAGTGGCGGAGCCAGAGGGTTAGCTGGGGTGGCAATTGCCACCCCAGACAAAGTCCTTGCCACCCCGATCCTGGGTGGGTGCATGGCAGTGGAGGAATCACAGGGGATCACTGTACGAGAGCTGCGGAGGGAGGCAGGTGGAGAGCTAGTAGGCATCCAGACAGTGATTAGTTGGGGCGGCTGCAAAGTAAGAGAGTGGAGCTTTCAAAATGGAGAATGGATGTTGAGGTGGGCGGAGCCGATATGCGGGGCTCCGCCCCTTTTCCAATTACCTTATAGACCAAGGTAGCAGCTAGTTTACTGCCCGGTAGAAGGACCCTGGTGATGTCAGCATACCATGTGACTCTTTGGGCACATCGTACAGAAGGTAGACAGCAAGTGGTCACATCCCATGTAGCTGCTCTGCAAGACAGGTGTGTTCTTGGGCTTTTATCTGCTTAAAGGTTTGGAATCTCTGAGTAGGACTGTCTCAAGGGATGGCTCTGTCTGTATATGGGTGGGTGGCTCTGTCTGTATATGGGGGGGGTATGTCTTTATATGGGGGGGTGGCTCTGTCTGTATATGGGGGGATATGTCTGTATATGGGGGGGTGGCTCTGTCTGTATATGGGGGGGGTGGCTCTGTCTGTATATATGGGGGGTGGCTCTGTCTGTATATATGGGGGGGGGGTGGCTCTGTCTGTATATGGGGGGATATGTCTGTAAATGGGAGGGGGTGGCTCTGTCTGTCCATGGGGGGGGGGGGGTGGCTCTGTCTGTCCATGGGGGGGGGTGGCTCTATCTGTATATGGGGGGATATGTCTGTATATGGGGGGGGATATGTCTGTAAATGGCAGGGGGGTGTCTCTGTCTGTATATGGGGGGGGTGGCTCTGTCTGTATATATGGGGGGGTGGCTCTGTCTGTATATATGGGGGGGGGTGGCTCTGTCTGTATATGGGGGGATATGTCTGTAAATGGGAGGGGGTGGCTCTGTCTGTCCATGGGGGGGGGGGGTGGCTCTGTCTGTCCATGGGGGGGGTGGCTCTATCTGTATATGGGGGGATATGTCTGTATATGGGGGGGATATGTCTGTAAATGGGAGGGGGGTGTCTCTGTCTGTACATGGGGGGGGGGGGTCTCTGTCTGTACATGGGGGGGTGTCTCTGTCTGTACATGGGGGGGGGGGGTGTGGCTCTGTCTGTACATGGGGGGGGGGTGGCTCTGTCTATATATGGGTGGGGTGGCTCTGTCTATATATGGGTGGGGGGGTGGCTCTGTCTGTATATGGGGGGGATATGTCTTTATATGGGGGGGTGGCTCTGTCTGTATATGGGGGGGGTCTCTGGCTGTATATGGAGGGGTGGGGGTCTCTAGCTGTATATATGGGGGGTCACAGCCGCTGGTCAGGAAGGAAGCTGGCAGGGGGCGGGACCAATCTCACATCCTCAGCCTGTGAGGTGGTTCTTCGTCCTGCATCTTGTGACCTCAGCACACTCTCTCGCTTCTCCTGTCAGGCGCTTACATAACGGAGTTCAGGAACTAAGCCTCCTTCTCTACTGAACAATCAGATCCCCCCCTAGACAGGTCCCACCCTTCTACTCATTTCTTTTACGTTAAATAAACCAAGCTGCGCTAAACGATAGAACAGTGCTATGACCACACGTGTGTATGTGATGAAAACTATTTTTTTTCATCACATACACACGTGTGGTCATAGCACTGTTATATAGTTTAGCGCAGCTTGGTTTATTTTATTTATTGTTTGGTGTTGTCACACTTGAAGCTGCTGCTTCCTTTTCTTTCACATAGCGCGGTTATCCTTTTTTACACTTATTTCTTTTACTACCTTTTTTTATCAAGCCCCTTTTTGCTTTTATGGGTCAAACTGGGAGGGTCTGTGCTTCATTGGTGTACCACCCCATATCTGACCTCGCCTTTCCTCTGTTCTCTCTCCTCTCCTCCTGGCCCCCTGTTCTCCTCTCCTCGGTTCTCTCCTCTCCGTTCTCTCCTCCTGACCCCCTGATCTCCTCTCCTCTGTTCTCTCCTCTCCGTTCTCCTCTCCTCCTGACCCCCTGATCTCCTCTCCTCTGTTCTCTCCTCTCCGTTCTCCTCTCCTCCTGACCCCCTGTTCTCCTCTCCTCTGTTCTCTCCTCTCCTCTCCTCTCCTCTCCTCTCCTCTCCTCTCCTCTCCTCTCCTCTGTTCTCTCCTCTCCTCTGTTCTCTCCTCTCCTCTGTCCTCTCCTCTCCTCTGTTCTGTTCTCTCCTCTGTTCTGTTCTCTCCTCTCCTCTGTTCTCTCCTCTCCTCTGTTCTCTGCTCTCCTCTGTTCTCTCCTCTCCTCTCCTCTGTTCTCTCCTCTCCTCTCCTCTGTTCTCTCCTCTCCTCCTGACCCCCCCCCCCTCCTTATTATCTGTTCTGTTCTCTCCTCTTGACCTCCTGATGCCCCTGTTCTCCTCTCTTCTATTCTCTCCTCTCCTTTGTCCTCTCCTCTCCATAGCACCCCATGTCTGACCCTTGACTGAGGGGGGCATTGGGAGGAGCTTGGGCTGTACTGTTAAATGTGGGAGGGGCTTGGGTGGTACTTTAAAATGTGGGAGGGGGTCATCAAATTTACTTTAGGGCTGAAGCCCCTGGTCTTTTTCCCACCTAGCAACGCCCCTGAGGAGTGGTGTAATCACAGGGGAGCGCCGATCCATTCCACACCAAGACAGGAAGACCGGACAATCGTCCTGTATCTTAGTTTGTGTCCTCCCAATTCTGGGTGATGTCATGAGGGAGGGACTAAGGAGAACCTCAAATACCCATTGGCTGGGGAGGCAGCAGGAGTTGATGCAGCCTAAATCTTACAGGCTGCACCGCCTCCTGCTACTTACACAGCCAATGGGTGCATCGGAAGCGCTGTCTGTCAATCGCATGCTTTAAATCTTCATCCCGATTCCCGCGGTCTTCCTGTCTTGGTGTGGGTCTTGTGGGATGGATTAGCTCTGAAAGGAGTTCCTGGGCAGCCTGCAGTGACTGAGGTGAGGGACAGTTTTGCCCAAGTAGTAGAAGCGCCTGTTCCTGTACAGTCTATGCTCCTTACCAAAAATGTTTCCCCCTTTAATAAGTCATTGTAATGCCACCCAAATTCTTGCCCTTTTACCAGGGTGAAAGTAACCTAACACCTGTGCAGCATTAGTGTCAGCTTACTGTCAGTCACCCTGTTTAAAAGGACAGGAATATGGGTGGCATTACAATGATTTAGTAAAGGGGGCAAAATTATAATCTCCTAAATCCTGCTTTTTTTATTTTTAGCAGAGTGGCAGATTTCTTATCGGGCTAATAAGCCACAACAGCAAGCCAAGTGTTTGGCTTATGGTTGTGGCATGGCCCCATTGACCTGGATAGCCAAATTTCACATAGGCTTAACATAAACCATCAAAGCTGTGGCACATGTAGGGAGGGGTTCCAGTGGAGCGGTTCCACATGGAGGGGTTCCAGTTGTGATCTAGACTTTGAGTTGTCTGTTTTTACCATCCCCTGACCGCTCAGAAAAAAGTCTTAAATGGGCAAAATTATCTGAAAAAACTGACCCTTTAACAACTTCAGCTCCCCCTTAATGACCAGACCATTTTCTGCGATATGGCACTGCATTGCTTTAACTGACAATTGCGAGGTTGTGTGACGCTGTACCCAAATACAACTGATGTATTTTTTTCCCAGATTTCTTTTGGTGGTATTTGATCCCCTCTGCAGTTTTTATATTTTGCGCTATAAACATAAAATTTGCGACAAATCCTTTTTACTTTCTGCTATAAAACATTCCCAATGAAGAAAAATCAAAATTTTTCATAAATTCAGGCTAATATGTATTCTGCCACATATTTTTTGTAAAAAATCCTAAGTATATTTTGATTGGGTTGCAAAAAAGTTATTACATCTACAAACTATGGAACTTTTTATTTTTTTAATTGTTTTTATTAGTAATGGCAGCGATCAGCGATTATTAGAGGGACTAAGAGGGGTATATGCTAATGCCAGGAGCCTAGCTAATAAAATGGATGAGTTGGAAATGTTATTACATGAGGATGACATAGACCTTGTGGGAATAACAGAGACTTGGTTCGACCCCTCACATGACTGTCTGGCCAATATCCAAGGGTATTTGGTGTACCGGAAGGACAGGGTAGGAAAAAGAGGGGGAGGGGTATGTCTCTATGTCAAGAACAATATAAAGGTGATAGAGAGGAGTGACATTACGGAAGGGATGAGTATGGAGTTAGAATCTGTGAGGGTAGAACTCCATAGGGAAGGAGAAAAGGGAAAAGTAATTGTGGGGGTTTGCTATAGGCCACCTAAACAAGGGGAGGAGGTAGAGCTGGAATTTTTAGCACTAATGGGTAAAGTGGCAATGCTAGGATCAGTCATCGTATTGGGGGACTTCAATTATCCCGACATTGAATGGAAAGAGGGGACTGCACACTCACAGAAGGCCTGCCTATTCACGGAAACCTTACAGGATAATTACATGTCACAGTTGGTGGATTCTCCTACTAGAGAAAACGCAGTCCTGGATCTATTGATCACTAATGACCCAGACCTAATCTCGGAGGTAGGAGTCCAGGACAACCTGGGCTCTAGCGATCACAAGATGATCGCATTTAGTATAAATAACAATATAACAAGGCAAGTGGGGAACATAAGAACCCTAAACTTCAGAAGGGCAAACTTTCCAAAATTATACTCCTTGATGGAAAGGGTAAACTGGGACCAAACCCTGGGATCCCTGACCACAGAGGAAAAATGGGAATGCTTTAGGACCACATTAAGCAAATGCATCTTGCAGTGCATTCCTATGGGAAATAAATTTAGAAGAGACAAAGCCAAACCTGGCTGGCTAAACCGTAGCATTTAAAAACTTATTAGGGGAAAAAAATTGGCCTTCAAGAAATATAAAGCAGAGGGCACAGTATTGGCTTTCATCCAATACAAGGAGGCAAATAAGAAAAGTAAACAAGAAATCAAGATGGCTAAAATCAACTTTGAGAGACAAATAGCGGAGGATAGTAAAAAAAACCCAAAGAAATTCTTTAAATATATCAACAGCAAAAAAGCTAGGGCAGAGCATGTTGCACACATAATTAACGATGATGGGAGGATGGTTACAGAGGACACTGAAAAAGAAACCGTGCTGAATTCTTTTTTCTCGTCAGTCTTTACACAGGAAAAGGAAGGGTACACTGACCATGACTGTATGGGGTACACTGACCATGACTGTATGGTTAGGAGTAATACAAAGGACTTGCCACTATGGCTTACAGAGGGTGTAATCAGGGAAAGGCTGGATAAAATTAACACAAACAAATCACCAAGGCCGGATGGCGTACATCCGAGAGTACTCAAGGAACTGAGTATGGTTATATCTAGACCACTGTTCCTGATCTTTGCTGACAGTATTAGGACAGGAGATGTACCAGGGGATTGGAAGAAAGCTAACGTGATTCCAATATTCAAAAAGGGCCAGAGGCATATCCCGGGAAATTATAGGCCTGTCAGTTTGACATCAATAGTATGTAAACTTCTGGAGGGGATGATAAGGGACTATATCGTAGAGTTTGCTAAAGACAACAACATCATCAGCAGTAATCAGCATGGGTTTACAAATGGGCGTTCTTGTCAAACCAATCTCTTAGCATTCTACGAGGAGGTGAGCTGTGAGCTAGATAGGGGCAGACCAGTGGATGTGGTGTACTTGGATTTCGCTAAGGCGTTTGATACAGTTCCCCACAAGCGCTTAATTTATAAGATAAGGTCTGCAGGTATCGACCGCAGGGTTTGCTCTTGGATACGGAACTGGCTAAAAGGGCGTGTCCAAAGGGTGGTAATAAACAGCGCATACTCAGACTGGTCTGGGGTGGTAAGTGGGGTCCCCCAAGGCTCAGTCCTGGGACCAACCTTGTTTTAATTTATTCATAAAAAGCATTGAGGACGGGATCAGTAGTTCTATATCAGTTTTTGCAGATGACACAAAATTGGCCAGGGCAATAACTTCACAGCATGAAGCAGATATCCTACAGAATGACCTGGACAAAATAACGGAGTGGGCAACGACATGGCAAATGAGGTTTAATGTAGAGAAGTGTAAGGTTTTGCACTTGGGGACTAAAAACATAAAAACACAATACACGTTAGGAGGGGAACCCTTGGGGGAATCAAAAATGGAGAAGGATCTGGGAGTCTTGGTTGATGATAGATTAGGCAACAGCATGCAATGTCAGGCGGCAGCTGCCAAAGCCAGCAGAATATTAGCATGCATAAAGAAAGGGATGTATTCCAGAGATAAGACTATAATCCTTCCACTTTACAAAACTCTGGTCCGACCGCATCTGGAGTATTCTGTCCAGTTCTGGTCGCCAGTCCTCGGGAGGGATGTGTAGGAGCTGGAGAGAGTCCAGAGAAGGGCAACTAAACTGATTAGGGGATTGGAGGACCTTGATTATGAAGAGCGTCTGCAATCGCTTGATTTATTCTCCCTGGAGAAGAGACGCCTGAGGGGGGACATGATAGCAATTTACAAATATCTCAATGGGGATCTCAGCTTAGAAAAAAAGCTGTTCAATCGAAGGGATTGCACGAGGACTCGAGGGCATACAATGCGATTAGAGGAGAAGCGTTTTAACCTCAGGCAACGTGGGGGGTTCTTTACTGTGAGGGCTACAAGATTGTGGAATTCTCTACCACAAGAGGTGGTTTCTGCGGGAAGTATGGTGGCTTTCAAAAGACTCTTAGACTTACATCTCAAGGATCAGAACATTCAGGGCTATGTGAGATGATTACAGCCACACACACCTACACAGGTTGAACTGGATGGACTATTGTCTTTATTCAACCTCAACTACTATGTAACTATGTAACTATGGTATCTGACAGAGCTTGAGATATTTTGCAAAAAGAAGAATGGGCAAAAATGTCCTCTCTAGATGTGCAAAGCTGGTAGAGACATCCCCAAAAAGACTTGCAGCTGTAATTGCAGGGAAAGGCGGTTCAACAAAGTATTGGCTCCGGAGGGGGTCACAGATTTATTTGTAAAAAATGTTGAAGGCCATTTATCATTTTCCTTCCACTTCACAATTATGTGCTACTTTGCATCGGTCTATCACATAAAATCCCAATAAAATACATTTATGTTTTTGGGTGTAATATGAGAAAATGTGGAAAATTTCAAGGGGTGTGAATACTTGTTCAAGACACTGTATCTGAGAATAAGAAATTGCTCATTGCTCAAGGAACCCCTAGCAGCCTCTGAGGGAACCCTGGTTGAGAAACCCTGACTTAAAGCAGGGCCGTCTTTTCGAATGGGCACGCCCGGCAGTTGCCCGGGGGCCCCACACACAGGGTGACAATTTACATACCGATCTGTCCCCCCCCCGGCCAGATTAGTTTACCTGGTGGTCTAGGACACCCCCCCCCCCCCCGTTGTCCACCAGGAGCGGGCGCCGGTTGTTTTGGTGTGGCTCTGAGTCTCTGCTGCACTGGTTGCTAGGAAGGCCAGCCGACTGGCATCTAACAACCAGTAAAGTTCTGAGGAGTACCCATCATGCACAGCGGAGGAGAATCCTCCTCGTTGGCTCGTCCTCCTCCGCGCCTAGAAGAATGGCTCCACCCACCTCCTCCCTTCATGTGCTGTGCGGCCGGTGGAAGGTAATCAGACTGCTGCAGGCTGCTTGTTTTCTTTTCTCTCTCTCTCCATTGACTGTCTGTGCCATCCTTTTCCTGCCATATACATCCTCTGTGTGCCATCCTCTGTGTGTGTGCTATCCTCTGTGTGTGTGCCATCCTCTGTGTGTGTGCCATCCTCTGTGTTCCATCCTCTGTGTGTGTGCCATCCTCTGTGTGCCATCCTATGTGTGCCATGTACATCCTCTGTGTGCCACCCTCTGTGTGCCATCCTCTGTGTGACATGTACATCCTCTGTGTGCCACCCTCTGTGTGCCATCCTCTGTGTGACATTTACATCTTCCGTGTGCCATCCTCTGTGTGCCATGTACATCCTCTGCGTGCCATGTACATCCTCTGTGTGCCACCCTATGTGTGCCACCCTATGTGTGCCCCCCTATGTGTGCCACCCTCTGTGTGCCACCCTCTGTGTGCCATGTACATCCTCTGTGTGCCATCCTCTGTGTGCTATGTGCATCCTCTGTGTGCCATCCTCTGTGTGCCATGTAAATCCTCGGTGTACTATCCTCTGTGTGCCATGTACATCCTCTGTGTGCCATCCTCCGTGTGCCATGTACATCCTCTGTTTGCCATCCTCTGTGTGCCATGTACATCCTCTGTGCACCATCCTCTGTGTGCCATGTATATCCTCTGTGTGCCATCCTCCGTGTGCCATGTACATCCTCTGTGTGCCATCCTCTGTGTGCCATGTACATCCTCTGTGTGCCATCCTCTGTGTGCCATCCTCTGTGTGCCATGTACATCCTCTGTGTGCCATCCTCTGTGTGCCATGTACATCCTCTGTGTGCCATCCTCTGTGTGCCATGTACATCCTCTGTCTCTGTGCCATCCTATACCTGTCATGTACATCCTCTGTGTGCCATCCTATATCTGCCATGTACATCCTCTGTGTGTCATCCTATACTTGCCATGTACATCCTCTGTATGTGCCATCCTATACTTGCCATGTACATCCTCTGTGTGCCATCCTATACTTGCCATGTACATCCTCTGTCTCTGTGCCATCCTATACCTGTCATGTACATCCTCTGTGTGCCATCCTATATCTGCCATGTACATCCTCTGTGTGCCATCCTATATCTGCCATGTACATCCTCTGTGTGTCATCCTATATCTGCCATGTACATCCTCTGTGTGTCATCCTATACTTGCCATGTACATCCTCTGTGTGCTAGCCTATACTTGCCATGTACATCCTCTGTCTTTGCCATCCTTTACTTGCCATGTACATCCTCTGTATGTGCCATCCTATACTTGCCATGTACATCCTCTGTGTGCCATCCTCTGTGTGCCATCCTATACTTGCCATGTACATCCTCTGCCTGTGCCATCCTATACCTGCCATGTACATCCTCTGTCTGTGTCATCCTTTACCTGCCATGTACATCCTCTGTCTGTGTCATCCTATACCTGCCGTGTACATCCTCTGTCTGTGCCATCCTTCACCTGCTATATACCTCCTCTGTGTGCCATCCTATACTTGCCATGTACATCCTTTGTCTGTGCCATCCTATACCTGCCATGTACATCCTCTGTCTGTGCCATCCTTTACCTGCCATGTACATCATCTATGTGCCATCCTCTGTGTGCCATCCTATAGTTGCCATGTACATCCTCTGTCTGTGCCATCCTATACCTGCCATGTACATCCTCTGTTTGTGCCATCCTTTACCTGCCATGTACATCCTCTATGTGCCATCCTATGCCTGCCATGTACATCCTCTGTCTGTGCCATCCTTTACCTGCCATGTACATCCTCTGTGTGCCACCCTTTGTGTGCCATCCTATACTTGCCATGTACATCCTCTGTCTGTGCCATCCTATACCTGCCATGTACATCCTCTGTCTGTGCCATCCTTTAACTGCCATGCACATCCTCTGTGTGCCATCCTATACTTGCCATGTATGTCCTCTGTCTGTGGCCGTGCCATCCTATACCTGCCATGTACATCCTCTGTGTGCCATCCTATACCTGCCATGTACATCCTCTGTCTGTGCCATCCTCTACATGCCGTGTACATTCTATTTGTGCCCTCCTGTGTGCCATTCTATATCTGTCCTGTACATCCTATGTGTGCCATCCTCTGTGTGCCATCCTATATCTGTCCTGTACATCCTCTGTGCCATCCCATACCTGCCATGTACATACTCTGTCTATGCCATCCCATGCCTGCCATGTACATCCTCTGTGTCATCTCATACCTGCCATGTATAAACTCTGTCTATGCCATCCCATACCTGCCATGTACATCCTCTGTGTGCTATCCTATATCTGTCCTGTGCATCCTCTTGTGTGCCATCCTATACCTCACATGTACATTCTGTGCCATGTGCCCTCCTGTACCTGTCCTGTAAGTCAGCTCACTGTGCCATCCTATATCTGTTATGTACATCCACTGTATGCCATCATATACCTGTCATGTGCCTCCTCTGTGTGCTGTCCTATACCTGTCATGTGCATCCTCTGTGTGCCATCCTTTACCTGTCATGTACATCCGCTGCCTCTGCAATCCTATACCTGCCATGTACATCCTCTGTGTGCTTCTCTCTCTCTCTCTCTCGTTGTGTTAATGTTTAAACACTGATTTTGTTGGAGGTACCAATAAATATAGCCTTATTGATAATTTGCATTTTTATTCTCGTGGGTGATTGTGTAGGCGGGGTCCCAGTGCACTGCATTTCCCGGGGACCTATACGGCTCTTAAGATGGCACTGACTTAAAGAGACCAGTGCCTACAAGGCCTAGAGAAATCTGCCCCAATGCACTTTAGCAGCAGCACTTCCTAAACTTTTGCTATTACAGCTAAAGCACATTATCAATATGACTGCCTGGGACCCAAATTTTTATATTGAAGGGGTTGACTTATTTAAAAACCCCCTTAATGACCCTTCTGAACCATCTGAGCTAAGTTTGAAGGCCATTAAGTGCATTATGTTTAGTTGTTCACTATGAAAAAAAAATTACGCATTAGTTGGGCAGGTCCGTGAACCATGAGTGGGCACCTAAGACCCATGATATACCCAAACCTGAATCTCATTCCTAGTCAGGAGTGTATACCACACAGATTGCAGGGGTCAGGAGTATGTAAAGCACAGAGTGAAGAGATCAGGGGATCAATAGCACAAAGAGTTCAGGGGTCAGGAGTAAATAACTCACAGAGCACAGGGGTCAGAAGTAAATAACTCACAGAGCACAGGGGTCAGGAGTAAATAACTCACAGAGCACAGGGGTCAGGAGTAAATAGTACACAGAATGTAGGGGTCAGGGCTATATAACTGTAACACACAGGCAAAAAAAGACAACCACAAAATCCCCCCCCCCCCCTCCCCGCCAAGCACACATCTTTTCTTACCCAAAGTTTCCCTCACCCTCTGTACTCCACAGCCAGGGCCGGATTAAGAGCATCATGGTCTTGGTGCTGAGGATTTTGAAGGGCCTTAAGGGCCGTGCCTTGGCATGCACCCAGAGGAGGAAGGGTGCAGCCATGCATGCCTAATTCAACATGGGATGCTGTCTCTGAAGCCCATAAACACATCCATGCATCGGCAACTGTCCCTCCTTGTCCGGCCTTCGTGCTGTGTGGGGAGGTTCTGAGGGAGCTGCCTGGGGAAGCGAGCATAGAAGCCAGACTTCTGTGTTTACAAGTGACAGAAGAGCGGTAACAGTGAATATGGCCAACCTGGGGCCTATTTATAAAGGTAGGGGCCTGGAGCTGCAGCTCCAATAGCCCCTACGTTAATCTGGCCCTGTCCACAGCCAACAGAGATCTGCAAAATGCAACCACTACATCTAAGGGCTGGAGAGCTACAATATATAAAATGTTGGTTTTTGGATTTATCTATGCCCTATGAGCCACCTTTTTCTGACCATAGCACCTGAAATAACGGAATATAAATGCAAAGAAACAATTTGAATGACATTACTTTGCAGTTTATTATAAATTAAAGATCAGTAAAAAGTACATAGTGCGCTCTCCAGTGATACAAAATATCTATATATTGTCTACTCCATTAACAATTCTTACTGTTCAATAAATACAACACAATAAATAGTTCAAGTATAAAGCAGGCTTTAAGACAAAAAGCAGGATATCAGCTCTGTACAAAATTGAGATTATCAGGACTCATAGCGGCAAGGTTATCTTAGGTAGCGTTATATATGATGCAGCCAACACCATCCACAGAAAATGAAGTAGATACAAGATTCCTTCATAACTTCTCTCTGCAGAGAGCATTGGGGTTGACGTTATGACAAAGTCTTATAGTGCCGGGATGGTCGGTACTCGGAGGGTTTACATCAGCTTCATCAAGATCCAGGAGGAGATCAGAGCAGACAAAGTCCAAGGCATGGAGAAACCTGGAAGAACACACAAGAGATATTAGGAATGGAGCCGGAAGGGCTGTCTTTATGGAAGTTTCATTGTAGTTTCAATCTAAAGAAAGCCAACTTATACACCAGATTGTGACATTGTGAGTATTTCCAACCAAAATTTTAGTTTATTAATCTTTGCATAGCTTGGCGGCATTTGAGAGATTTACCCTCATACACTGTTAAGGTGACAACGGTTTTACCAGATATGAAGTGAGGGAAAATCTGGTACAAGGACACAGACAGCAATAAAAAAAAGCTGACAGGTACATTGGCCTTTCCATACTCTCTAAAAATGGTTTCTGTCTGTGTAGCTGTTGGATATTTTCTCTCACTTCTTGTTCGGTGAAACTGTCGTTTTTAGGACAGTAAGCAAAAGGAAAATGTCTCTAACATATCCCAAAATGGCAATAAAGGCCCAAAATAGGTCATTATCCTTCTTGACCAATTCCAAAGCTAAAAAAAAAATAAAAAAATTGGTTGGATGTACACTTTAATAGAGAAATTACAAAAGAAATGGAAGGATGAATAGGACTTTAAAGGTAGCCACTGGTAATCCCATAACGAAGTACTCAACAGATAAAAAAATATAAAATGTATTATGACAACATGATAAAAATATTAAAACCATATCATATGGAAAAAATATATAGGTGGACGTATCCCGAGTTCTCCATGGGGTATCTCACGGCGAGGATCGGCACAAGTAGGAGCGTAGCTCCATTTTCCAGAAGAGAGAAATTGTGACACTCCCTACATTGGACAGACGATCGTGTTACCATCCACTACAAGTCGGAATCCATCTGCCATTTGTGGCTACTTTGCAAAGTTTGTATGGCCCTAGGACAGAACTCTTGCTGTTTTGGCTATAGAGTATTTGATGTACACATTCCACTTTGGAACTGATGTGTGTGGGACCTTTCCTTATGCCATTATGCTGGTCTGGGTGCTTCCTGTAGTCCCTTTGTTTCCCCCTTGGGATCAGGTACCAATAGGATCTCCTGAGGAAGCTGTAAGCGAAACACGTAGCGATCCATTGGCTTATGATGCTTGAGATTCCTATTTGGCCCAGATATCCAAAAGATTATCGTAGATTCTGTGTTCCTTTATACAAGATCTTAGTTTGATACGAGCATGTAACAGGTTCTTGTGCTATATAGCCACCTCGTCTGGGGAGATACTGTACTGTATGTACTATGGATCGACCAATTATCGGCGAAGCCCATATATCGAGGGCCGATCTGCACTTTCCCCGATATATCGAAATCGGCCCCTGAGGTTACCGATATTTCAGGAAAGTGCTTGTACCGGAGTAATGCCTGCAGCTAGAGGCATCGACCTGGTACCGGCGTCCATAGCCGAGGGTCGGCTGACTTGTAATGACAACCGATGCGGCTGAGAAGCCTCTCGGCTGTCATTACAAGGAGCGGGAGGGGACGTTTCCCCCCCTCTTGCCACCTTCCGTGGCTCGTCTTGGTCTCCCATCCCACCGAGAGACCAGGGCAACCAGCCTGCATGGCCGCCGAAGACCCGATCAAAGCCGCATTCGGCTCTGTTCGGGTCTCCATGCAAAAACCGGAAGTGATGTCATGACATTCCTTTCAGGTACTGGCGCCAGATTTTAAAAAATGACAGCATTCAAAACAGCCAAACTTGGCGTTTTGAATGCTTTTAAGTGCAGAGGAGGGGTTTGGGGTCTTTTAGACCCCCAGATCCCTCCACAAGAGTACCTGTCAAGAAAAAAAAAATGAAAAATATATTTTTTGTAAATGTACGAAAATATCGGCCGATACCGATATGCATTGGCCAAAATATCGGTATCGGCAACGAAAAAACGATATCGGTCGATCACTAGTATGTACCATATATATTTTTTTTCCATATGATATGGTTTTAATATTTTTGTTATCACGTTGTCATAATAAGTTTCATATTTTGTATCTGTTGAGTACTTGTTTTTCCTTATGGGATTCCCAGTAGTTATCTTTAAAGTCCTATTCATCCTTTCATTGTAATGTTTTTTTTAGATGTGGTGCCACATATCTCTGTTGCGTTTAATAGAGAGATCCCCCTCTACTTTATTTTGAAGTTGACCACAAAGGAAGTGATGGGAAATCTGTTCAGTAGGGGGAATAAATACAACCAAATAATATTTATTACAGGATATAAATCTATGATGTTGGTGTCACAGAACGTTATGTGTTTTCCGAAGACAACACAACAGAAGATGTTTGCCTTCAGACTGTCTCTCTCTAATTGTACATCTCAGTCAGTGCTGATAGCCTGCATATAATTGGAGCTCAAAGAGAAAAATAATGGACTTTATAGGCATAGTGCCTATAAAGTCCATTATTTTTCTCTTTGAGCTCCAATTATATGCAATTTATAGTATGTGGCACAGCTAAAATGAGGGTGCTTACTAGCCACCAAGGGCACCAAATTCATCTACATTATTCAGTGCTGATAACCCTCCACCCTATTGCTTTTATAATAAAACTAATATCAATAGATATTTAGATAAATACAAAATGTATGTAGAGAAATATAGGGATAGATAATAACCCCTAGTCATTGTTAGAATTAGGCAGATGAAATGGGGCGAAAGAGGAACATTTTACATATCTCTTTCTCTTTGGGGGAGTTTATTATTTTTGTGGCCAGTAACCTGAATCTACAAAAGCTCAAAAGGAAACTTTGGAGAAAAAAAAAAAAGGGAGACAATATTTTTGCAGTGTAAGTACTTGAATGTGCCCTGGTATCGGCCTCCTGCAGTCCCTGTACAGCAGGGCTAGAATGTGAGAGGAAGAAACAGCACAAGGATTGGGTACCAATCATGTGTTGCATGTAAATGTGTTAAAAGGAACATGCTGATAGAATGAGAGAGCAAAGTGATCAGGGAGATTACCTAATCAGTTTGTTACTGCTTCTTCACTGCCCAATCAGCAGACTAGGGTGGAAGGAGGACATGAGAGAAAACGGTGTCACCCTCCTGGCTGTGCTGTGTGCCAATGCTGTGAAAACTGCAAGACTGGACTGACAGAAATACAAATCCTTTGGCAGGTAATATTCTACCCCTATCAGTTTTTTACCTGGAAACTTAGAAGATTTAATATAACTCAGCTTTAACCCCTTTATACTAGTGGGAGCTGGTGCTTTAAATGGGCCCTGATATCCAACGGCCGGTAGGAGGGTCTCCGGATCATGCTGAGCTGTAGTTGGCTGCACAGTGCTGACATCATACAAAGTCAATCCTACCATCTGCTGATTGTCAGCAATTGACTGTTAGCTGTTGGTGACAGCTCAGTCACAGTTCTGGGGGTACCGGTGGAGCACTCCCCAAACAAGACAGCATTGCATATATGCAGGGGCTGGATGTTGAGGTCAACCAGCCCTGCCCCCACATATAAAGGTATTGTTGCTGTAAAGGGGTTAAACATGTTTAGCTACACCACTTTATACCATTAAAATTCTCAATGTAAGAGATTACTCACCTCTAGTAGATCCGTTATCTAAATAGTAATTGGTATCAGCTGGAAATAAAGAAAAACATATCTGTTAATTGGAGACCTCAACCGGACTGATACTCATTCTTCTGGATATATCGTATGATATTCACATTCACTGTAGGCTGAAATAATTGTGTAGTGGAAGTGAAAGCATTTGTAATCCCTGACAATAAATCCTAACAATGGACACCGTGCTGCCTTTTTGGTCTGGTAAATATACGTGACGCATGGAGCAATAAATATTTTTTTTCTATATTATGATGGTAAAGGGTTGGAATCTCTGCAGGCTTTTACTGCTTTGTCCCCTCTGGGGAGTTGCTCCTTACTTCCTGTTCAGGTGACAGGTGTCAGACAGAAGAGGAAGTGAGGGAAAATCCCACCCAAAGGGAACAAAGACAGCAGTTAAAAATTGATAGAAGCTTTAAGCCTTCCTCCACATTGTCCAAAACAAAAAAATAAATGTTTTGTCTGGAATTGGGCTTCAATATATGTGACTGAAGGAACACAGAAAATTACTGTAACAAAACTGTTAACATGACTTGACTTACCTGCATCCAAAAAGATGCCGACTCTTCCTGCAATGTTCTGGGAATCTCCCGATTTGGATTGAGAGCTGCAGGTCTGTAGGGAAATAAAAGTAATTCAACAAAAATTCCAGACAGGTGAAATTGATGAAGGAATTGCAAATTGTATCCAAGAAACACCCCAGCTATGCTAAAGTCACAACATCCTCTTCATGTTCCTTTATCTGGAAACAGTGGAGAATGCGGGCACACAGGGTTCTTCTTTCACTCCAATAATGAGACTTCCCTGGAATAGTTTGCATTTCCCCTCCACATTGGTTTCAGTCTCTCTAAGCCATTTTCCCCAATTACCTATTTATTCTACATTGTACCAGGGCAGCATGGCACCAACAATTGTCTATATTAGAGATGAGTGTGACGCCATCATATCTCTTTCTTAGGAATGGGCATGAAACCATCAATTGTCTTTGTTAGGGATGGGCATGAGACCATCAATTGTCTTTATTAGGGATGAGCATGAAACCATCAATTGTCTTTATTAGGGATGAGCATGAAACCATCAATTGTCTTTGTTAGGGATGGGCATGAAACCATCAATTGTCTTTATTATGGACGGGCATTAAGCCATCAATTGTCTTTAATAGGGATGGGCATGAAAGTATCAATTGTCTTTGCTAGGGATGGGCATGAAACCATCAATTGTCTTTATTAGGGAGGGACATGAATCCTCCAATTGTCTTTGTTATGGATGGGCATGAAAACCTTGATTGTCTTTATTAGGGAAGGGTATGAAACCCTCAATTGTCTTTGTTATGGATGGGCATTAAGCCATCAATTGTCTTTGTTAAGGATGGGCATGAAACCATCAATTGCCTTTAATAGGGATGGGCATGAAAGTATCAATTGTCTTTGTCAGGGATGGGCATGAAACCATCAATTGTCTTTATTAGGGAGGGACATGAATCCTCCAATTGTCTTTGTTATGGATGGGCATGAAAACCTCGATTGTCTTTATTAGGGAGGGGTATGAAACCCTCAATTGTCTTTGTTATGGATGGGCATTAAGCCATCAATTGTCTTTGTTAAGGATGGGCATGAAACCATCAATTGCCTTTAATAGGGATGGGCATGAAAGTATCAATTGTCTTTGTTAGGGATGGGCATGAAACCATCAACTGTCTTTGTTATGAATGGGCATGAAACCATCAATTGTCTTATGGATGGGCATGAAACCATCAATTGTCTTTATTAGGGATGGGCATGAAACCATCAATTGTCTTTGTTAGGGATGGGCATGAAACCATCAATTGTCTTTGTTAGGGATGGGCATGAAACCATCAATTGTCTTATGAATGGGTATGAAACCATCAATTGTCTTTATTAGGGATGGGCATGAAACCATCAATTGTCTTTGTTAGGGATTGGCATGAAACCATCAATTGTCTTAGGAATGGGTATGAAACCATCAATTGTCTTTATTAGGGATGGGCATGAAACCATCAATTGTCTTTGTTAAGGGTGGGCATAAAACCATCAATTGTCTTTGTTAGGGATGGGCATAAAACCACCAATTGTTATTGTTAGGGGTGGGCATGAAACCGTCCATTGTCATTATGAGGGATGGGCATGAAACCATCAATTGTTTGTTTTTAGATAGGCATGATGCCATCAATTGTCTTTGTTAAGGATAGACTTGGGTTTGGGCCAAACCCTAGCTCGTCCCATGTTATGACTGCAGCAGATGGACAGAGCTGTGAATTCTGATGGTGGTATCTCAATATCAGAAGCCAGAAGTGGAGTTGGCCATTAATTAAACTAACGTGCTCATTACACACAGCACTGTTCTACCTGCTTGGTTAGCAGCAGAAGATCAGGTAATCAATAGGGAAGCTTGTATCCCTGTTTGGTGTGGAATTTTTTTTTCTTCAAATTTTCAGTCCATAAACACCTCCAAGCATCTTAATTAGGCCATGCAATGATTAGAAAGTCAGCTGAGGACATTGGGGCAGCACCGTAGTTTGATAGTTAGCCTTGTAACACTGGGGGAACCTCAAATTGAATGCTATCCAGACCAGAACATCATCTGCCTGGAGTTTGCATGTTTTGCTTGAGTTAGTTTCCTCCAAGGACATGCAGGTAGGATATTTGGCTCCTATCTAAACTGGTGCTAGTATGTGTGTGTGGCTAAAAATAACCCTGCCTCCTTCTTCAGGTACAGAAATCACAGAACAGTCTCTATATGTATATTGAGTCTTACCGTGGTACAATTATTAGTGCAGAGTGAAAGATCGGCATAGAGATAGACGGTGTTAGAATTTGCAATCTGGAAGACTTTCATAGCAAACCGAGATTCAATGTTGACTCCATTGCTGTCCACTGTTAGCTGGTCAGAAGATATTTGGCTGGATGGGCACCTGGATATAGAAACCTTTCATTAGCTTTCGGTTACTGTAATCTAAAGATTAGAACACAATACCGGCATATACTATTACAGCTGAACAATATATGGGATGTGTTCATTTTATATACACTACAGTATATACTGTAATTTATAGAATGACAATACATGGCATATCTTCATTATTTATATGTGTATTATAGCTGAACAAGTCCGGGCATGTGTTCGTTATATTGTTTCTGTTATTCAGCATTAAAGTCTTCAATTTGCATTTCAATGGAGTGGATTTTAGTGGAGTGATTGTGCCATACCCAAGAAGTGAATACCTGTGCTGTGACCCATAATTATTCACACCTCACACCTACATGATTTTCTCCTTAATGCATTGAGACAAATGAAATACATCAATTTGCATTTTCTAAATGTATTTTATCCAATGCTGACCTACATATTGCTGTGAACTGGGCCTTTCAAGAAACAATGGATTGTCAATGTGTTGTGCCTGCCTTGAGCAAAGTAGCCCGTCAACAGGTGGTGTGAAAGGGCCCTTCAATAAGAAACATATCAAGCAAAAATGTAAATGTTAATTCAAGGCTGCACTGAAACATGGTATCATTTTGAAAGAGCTCTGTAGTTCTAACATTTATATTATAATTAATGTATAGTATGGGGAAGAGTTAGATCCCCTGCAGGGCTGTCTTAATGGCATCATGAGCCCCTGGGCAAAGTAATACTTTGGGGCACCTACCAGCCTGCCCTAATTTATGCACCTACTCTTAAGAATTAAAGTATTCATCGTTGATAGAAATAAAACATATACAGTATTTATTTGTACTTCGATTTTAAACAATAAGAAAACACGCCATAAATCAAAGACTAATTAACACAAATGGCACAGTACCGGGAGGGAAGCAGAAGGGCACAATACTGGGATCAGGAGGGCACAGTACCGGGAGGGAAGCAGAAGGTCACAATACTGGGATCAGGAGGGCACAGTACCGGGAGGGAAGCAGAAGGGCACAATACTGGGATCATGAGGGCACAGTACCGGGAGGGAAGCAGAAGGGCACAATACTGGGATCAGGAGGGACACAGTACCGGGAGGGAAGCAGAAGGGCACAATACTGGGATCAGGAGGGCACAGTACCGGGAGGGAAGCAGAAGGGCACAATACTTGGATCAGGAGGGACACAGTAACGGGAGGGAAGCAGAAGGACACAATACTGGGATCAGGAGGGCACAGCACTGGGAGGGAAGCAGAAGTGCACAATACTGGGATCAGGAGGGACACAGTACCGGAAGGGAAGCAGAAGGGCACAATACTGGGATAAGGAGGGCACAGTACCGGGAGGGAAGCAGAAGTGCACAATACTGGGATCAGGAGGGCACAGTACCAGGAGGGAAGCAGAAGGGCACAATACTGGGATCAGGAGGGACACAGTACCAGGAGGGAAGCAGAAGGGCACAGTACTGGGATCAGGAGGAACACAGTACCGGGAGGGAAGCAGAAGGGCACAATACTGGGATCAGGAGGGACACAGTACTGGGAGGAAAGCAGAAGGGCACAAAACTGGGATCAGGAGGGCACAGTACCGGGACGGAAGCAGAAGGGCACAATACTGGGATCAGGAGGGACACAGTACCGAGAGGGAAGCAGAAGGGCACAATACTGGGATCAGGAGGAACACAGTACTGGGAGGGAAGCAGAAGGGCACAAAACTGGGATCAGGAGGGCACAGTACCGGGACGGAAGCAGAAGGGCACAATACTGGGATCAGGAGGGACACAGTACTGGGAGGGAAGCAGAAGGGCACAATATGGGATCAGGAGGGACACAGTACCAGGAGGGAAGCAGAAGGGCACAATACTGGGATCAGGAGGGACACAGTACTGGGAGGGAAGCAGAAGGGCACAATACTGGGATCAGGAGGAACACAGTACCGGGAGGGAAGCAGAAGGGCACAATACTGGGATCAGGAGGGCACAGTACCGGGAGGGAAGCAGAAGGGCACAATACTGGGATCAGGGGGGACACAGTAACGGGAGGGAAGCAGAAGGGCACAATACTGGGATCAGGAGGGACACAGTACCGGGAGGGAAGCAGAAGGGCACAATACTGGGATCAGGAGGGACACAGTATCGGGAGGGAATCAGAAGGGCACAATACAGGGATCAGAAAGGCACAGTACCGGGAGGGAAGCAGAAGGGCACAATACTGGGATCGGGAGGGCACAGTAGCAGGAGGGAAGCAGAAGGGCACAATACTGGGATCAGGAGTGACACAGTACCGGGAGGGAAGCAGAAGGGCACAATACTGGGATCAGGAGAGCACAGTACCATGAGGGAAGCAGAAGGTCACAATACTGGGATCAGGATTGACACAGTACCGGGAGGGAAGCAGAAGGGCACAATACTGAGATCAGGAGGGCACAGTACAGGAAGGGAAGCAGAAGGGCACAATACTGGGATAAGGAGGGTGCAGTACAGGTTCAGGGATGCCGCCCTGGACACAGCCATTCCAGGACAGATTAGTAAAAAGCATGACTGTCTCTGAAATTCCAGGACAGTTAGCAAGTGTGATGTTATGCAAGATTATCTTGGGTCCCCCATGCATCTGGGGCCCCTGGGCAGTGTCAAGGGGTGCCCATGCATTAAGATCCACTGTTAGGTATGTATTGCTTGCTGTCTAAAGCAGCTGGGAAACCCATGAACAAAGATTGTTGGATTGTTCACAAATCATCGCCCTATGGAGTCCAGCACCTCTGCATATACCCAAGTTCCTGGAGTCCTGATAAAGGTGGACTCCTTATACCCCTGAATTGTATTGGCACTTTCCTATTTTCACACCTAGACCCTTCTCAAGGCTTGTATTGCTGTCCGAGGCAAAAGTTCCTTTCACACCCTGTACTGGTGATACCAAAAATACAGGGACATGAAATGATGGAAGATCTCTCTAGTGAGGACATAGACAGTGAGCAGTGTGGTGAAGAGTAAGAACATCTTGGCTGGTTTTAATTGCTGTCAGTGTTCATACTGTCTTGATGACCCCCATCTCCTCAATTCTAGTCCTAATTTCACAAGCATGGATCAATAACAAGAAGGTGCCTCAAAGTAGCCACAGACACCTCACAAGGGTTGCAACCCTTCCCCATTCTAAAACTGAACAAAATGTAGACTTGAGTTGGGCTGTAAAGATGAACTCCAGGAATTATATCACTTTAGAAAGTTGGCTTGTCCAGATTAGTTCAGAACTTCATGCCAACACTTCAGCAATATACTCTTAAGCCAACCATAGACATTTTGAATCTCATGTATGGGCAAGCTAAATGTACCCAAGTTGATCGATCAACTTGAGTACAACCAGGCTGTTGGATTTTACATGCAATTATTGCCAACGGCTGTTTTTAACAAGGGTTTTCCTCATTAACACTGTCTGTTTGAAGGAAAGAAATTTGCTCCATCTCCGGCCGGCCTTAAGGTGATACGGAATATTGTTTTGTGTATTTATTGAATTATTTCTGTAGTCAAATGGCGCTTTTCCACTGCATGGAACCGTACCGGTTCGGCACGCTTTTGTGCTTTTCCACTGCTGGTACCGCATGGTATAGGGTTGGAACGGTTCGGTACGGTACGGTATAGGATTGCTTTTCCACTGCATGGAACCGAACGGTACGGTACGGCTCTGAAAAAACAGTACCTACTCGATTGTGGTTCCAACAGGTACCAAACTGGTACCATATCCCACAATCCTTTGCATGCAGTCACTACTAGCCACTGATTGGTCAGAGAATCCCACCCACCCCGTTGTTATCCCACCCACTTAACTTTAGTACTACTTTAGTGGAAAAGCAAACCTATACCGTACCGTACCGAACCGTTCCGACACTATACCATGCGGTACCAGCAGTGGAAAAGCAAACCAGGCCAAGCAGGCCCGAGTAGAGCCGAGCCGGTATGAGCCGGTACTTGCAGTGGAAAAGTGCCAAAAGTGTACAAAGAACACATAGCATTCATAACCAGTGTACTGTGTACTTACCCGTTCTGAAGAAGATAGTACTTTTGGATACTTGAATTGGTAGGAGAGGCATAAATATTCACCACTTTGAGTTTAGAGGTGTTAACATCCAGATCCGGTACTCGCACTGAAAGGTAAATAGTATCTTCCACAAACAGGGAGTCATCTTCTGAGAGAGGGGTCGTATATGTGCTATCTTTAAAGGCCATCATTACAGCTGCAAAACTTCCATTTCCTGTAGGGCCGGTTATTTCTGTGGTCCTGGAAAATAAACACATGACAAAGGTTACCTACCTAGAAACCCTTGCAGGTATGTGGCCATGCATCAATAATGTTATACAGAGAATTGGCATTATTTGCACTAAGGATAAAGAGCAAACCTATTAGATATCTTCTTCAGCTCTGTGTATATTGATGGAAGCAATAAAGCTGATATACAATATCAAGTGCACTACAAAGGTTTAAAATGAGCGTTTATGAAAAAGCGAAATTAAAATAATTTAGGATAAGTACACCAAAAGCATTTTTTTGTCCATACTTCTCTTGTGGGTCACAGGAGTGCACGTACTCACTCTCAAGTTAACCAGATTTCCCGCTATCAGCTGGCATGGCAAGGCCTCTCTAGGCTCTGGAAAGTTCCCACCATTGCCACCAATATTGTCAAGATCCATTCGACTGCCTGATTGACATTGAGCTGAGAGCTAGAGCCAGCTGCACCCACCCCCTCCCCTGCCCAGTGCCCCTATGAGTGCTGAAGGAGCAGAGCAGAGAATGGTGACTAACAGTCACCGCTCCCCACTCGGAGAAGACCGAAAACTGAGCAATAAGTAGCCGTGTGACTGCTCAGTTCTCGGCCTTAGAGCTCACAGGTGACCACTGCAGAATCACATAGATACTGTATGATACTGATAGTATGTATGTTTATTTCTTTTTTTTTTTAAACCCATATTTCTGTTTTAGGTGACCTTGTTAGGTTGGGGAAAAAAATGAAGAAGAAATGTTCCTACAATAGAGCTTTTATACTCATCTGTCAGGCAGCCCATGTCTCCTACCCATTGGTCCAGTGCTGCAGCCTCCACCAGACTCTTCAGTATTCAACATTTCTGGAAGTATCTCCCAGCGCATGCCATGGTTATTTTTTTTCCTCTGACCCCAATGTCACTACAGGATTTAGCAGTGTCGTAGGGTGAGGAGGAAGAAACCATGCGGTATGGCAGGGGATGCTCAAGCATTGAATGCCAAAGTCTCTCATGGAGGCTGCAGCACTGAAGCAGAGGGAAGGTAGGAAACAAAGGCCTTGAAAAGTCTTATACTGTGGGAACCTTAAGTCTCAGGGTGACATGGTTACTTGAAAACGCTTGGCCCAAGTTGCTTACACCCATGTATCCTCAGAGAGTTAAGCTCAGTTATATCTAAGCTTTGTTTTCTAATTTACTGACACTTTAATCCAACCTCGAAGTTTAACCCAATTTTTAACCTGTTATCTCTAATATAGAGTTAATGCACATTTTCCTATATGATTTTCTTTTTTGGATCCCTTAACCACTTAACGCAAAATCACGTACCTGTACGGCAAGTGGTTGTACTGGGGTGATGCCTGCAGCCAGAGGCATCACCCCGGAATAATTTTCTAGAACGGACGGTCTGCTTTCATGTGGTAGCAACCAATGTGGCTAAATAGCTGCCCAGCTGTCATCACAAGCAGTGGTAGGGGATGTCCCCCCTCTTGCCGCCGTTACGTCCAGGTCTCCTGTCCCGCCTGAAGACCCAAGCGACCAGCCAGCATGTCCGCCGGCTGGCCGGAGTCCCGAACAAAACTAGAATCAGCTTTGATTGGGTCTCCGATGTAGTAATCTGGAAGCGACATCACAATGTCACATCTGGTTTACTCTGCAGCCAACGGCGCCGATTGAAAAAATTCTAAGTATTTAAAAATGCTAATTTTGGCGTTTTGAAAACTTTGAAGTGCAGAGGAGGGGTTTGAGGTCTTTTAGACCCCAGATCCCTCCATAAAGAGTACCTGTCACTGCATATTACTGTCACAAGGGATGTTTATATTTCCAGCTGTGGAAAAAAAATAAAAGTCAGCAGCTACAAATGCTGTAGCTGCTGACTTTTATTATATAGACACTTATTTGTCCAGGGAGCCCACGATGTCAGCACCCCAGCTGATTTTCAGATCGGCTGCCTGGTGCTGCCGCCACCATTCCCTCTAAGGGAAACTGGCAATGAAGCCTTTTCAGCTTCACAGCCGGTTCCCTACTGCACATGCGCGAAGCATGCTGCACATTCTCATTGGCTCAGCGGCAGGGGAAGGAGAAAGGGGACGGAACCTCCAAGGGACAGCGCTGCGCCGCTGTCTCTCAGAAGTTGGGAAGGGTACCTGTCAAAAACAGGAACCCCTTTCCCCCTCCCCACTGAAAGGTGCCAAATGTGGCTACGGAGGGGGGAAGGAAGCAGATGAGCAGAAGTTCCACTTTTGGGTGGAACTCCGCTTTAAGTTTTTGTTTCTGTTGAAGCTTGGCACAAGCCCATTTTAGTACCTTCATTAAAGTTCAATCAGTAACTACAGACCTGTAAGTTTAACATCTACTGTATGGAAGATAGAAGAGTAGACACTAGAATATAATATCGTAACAGATAGCCAGCATTGGCCCTGAAAGTATGCAATAATAATTACCCAAGTATTGGGCGCAGTGTCACATTAAGAGCGACATTCATATACAGCGGGTAAGAGCAGGAAATATTCAGGACAACGTCATTTGTTATTCGGATCGGATCCGTTTTACCAAAGATATACAGCTGATTTGTGTACATAACATGGGTTGCACTCATCTGTAGAGAGAGGAAGCACAGAAGTCATTAGACAAGGTCAGAAAACTTACCGCCATACAGTAATCTACACATTAGCAGATAGTTACTTTTAATGTCAGTGTATTCTCTGAAGGATCAAAAAAGAAGGCTCTAATTTTCATAAGGCAGAACTTCAGCCCAAAACAACCAGATAAAAATAAATAGCATATCATAGGATGAAATAACAAAAGTAGCTTTTTCGGCAATATTCAACTTCAACTCAGAGATTTCCCCTGCGGTACTTTTGCCATTTGATGTCCTCAGTCTAATGACCACTACCATTCAACCAACTTTATCTAAGTCATGGTACCCTTGGACCCCCCACCCCAACCCTGTGACTGGACAGTGAAAGGAGAAGCAGAGAATTCATCTCTCTTTCACTCTGTTCTCTTCTCCTATCAAAATAATGTGTGTTAGCACATGAACTACTATGGCTATATGTGAAGAAAAAGGGGGAAAGGATAACCCCCAGGAGTGATCAGACTTTTAAAGCATCCACTAGTTAATCTCATAAAGAAATGTACATTCCTTAAATGTATAAATACATACAAAATGTATTGTGATAACATATTAAAAATTCTCAGTACATAAAAACCATCACATAAATGAGTGAGCACAACAGTGCTAAGCAACATGCTTCTGAGCGAGAAGAACCCATAAGTGGTCCAACATGTAGCAGGGTCTGTGTCTGAAGACCATCAAGATGGCCGACCTCCTAAGCCCAGCTCAGAAGGGTTCTATTGAGCAAGTTTGCCAATGGATCGCTACGTGTTTCGCTATGCAGCTTCTTCAGGTGATCCTATTGGTGTTATAATGGGGGGCGAAGGGTGCCCAATATTCTCTTGGATGGAGGCTGTGAAGTAAGAGGAGCCACAGCTCATATGGATTCCGATCCAATCAGAGTGGGATACCCCCTCCGGCAGGGAGACAGTGGAGATGTCCCCAAACAGCTGTGGCTCCTCTACAGGAAGGATATATATACTATACATATAGTGGTTAATTCCAGTAGGAACAATTCTAGTACCACTATTACTTCACAGCCTCCATCCAAGAGAATATTGGGTACTCTTCATCCACCATTATAACACCAAGGATTGTACATTTCTTTATGAGATAAACTAGAGGACGCCTTAAAAGTCCGACCACTCCAGGGGGTTATCTCTTCCCCCTTCTTTTTTCCATTTATATATTGGATGTGGTACCACTATATCCAGGATCATGTCATCATGTCTCATTGTTTTCATATATATATATATATATATATATATATATATATATATATATATATATATATATATATATATATATATATATATATATTGTGTAAGGGGTTGGCTAGGTAGCGGGTGTGGGTGACCCCTTGGGTGGGTTCGCTACACAGAGAGACAGCCGAAGAGTGGTTGAAAACAACGGTCTATGGTTTATTCTTCCAATTTGCTGGAAACAAGTGCAAGCATCCAAGCAGCATAAATCAAACAAACATAAAATAAACCCTGGCCACTTGGGGCGTCTACCTTCACAACACAGGAACCTACCTATGGTGTCTGTCCCATCCTACTGCTGGGCAGACACTGCTGGTCATACAGCAGAAAACCAATTGTCTATTTGTTTTCTTTTCACACAGAAAAAGTCAACACCACCTCACAGTCTCTCAGCTCACTGCTCTCCTTAACGCACAAAGCCTCAGGATGCAGCAATCAGTAGTCATCCTCTGGATAACTTATAGAGGCCTTAATTGACTCATTCTGAATAGCTGAAGCTTTCCAATGTCCTTAAACCTTTCTGGCTACCTCTGCAGCCGACACCTGATAGTAATTGGTGAACTGTCTAAACAAGGCAGAAATGTATCTCCCGTCTGTGACAACACCCACAGATTTACCTGACTTCCTGTCACAATATATATATATATATATATATATATATATATATATATAATTGTCTATATGTGCTGCTTCTCCTTCTCCCAGTCTGAGCACTGCTGTACAGGGATTGTAAGAGGCTGAAACCAAGTCACATTGAGGTACTTCTATTGATGCATTTTAAAAAATATATTTCATGATGCATTTTATTGCTGCCTGGGCTTCAGCTCCTTTTTATAGGTGTCTCCTTTAACTAGCCGGCTTCTAAGGGGACACCCATGAATGTGTGCCCTTGACTGGGGCTGTGTGTGTCTATTCAAACACAAAGCACCCAGCAACCCCCACCCCTGATCCCTCCTCCCAGACAACTGCAGGAGCCAATTACACCTCTTCCCTTCTCTATCTCCTCTGCAACCAGGAAGTTCAGGGAACAGGGCAGACTTGGAGGACCTGGTAAAAGGCACAAGGGATACCAGGTATGTGTTTGAGGACGGGGAGTTGTCAAAGTAGCAGGGCATGTTGTCCATTAATGTTGTAAAAGCATGAAAAATGAGGGTAAAACAAACACTTACAGTCAAGACCATGTCAGAAGAACTTACCACAGGAACTGTGTTACAGTCAGAACTTATTAATGGACGATAAATGGTTATCTCCGATTTTCCATCCACAACCTCCCTTCCTGCCAAACACTCGGTGTTGGTGCTGTTCAGCCTTATATCCGACGTATTATAACCATTTTTTTCCAACCAACATTTTGACACTTGTATATTGAATTTTGCTCCAGTACAAGTAAGATTTACAGATGGAGTGGCTCCTGAAAAAAAACATGAATTTTATTCAGCATGTCTGAGATGGGAAGGTGACAGGGATGTAATTGATACAATATAGGGGTTTTCTATATATACCCACTTTAGGGGGGCAAGAGTGGCCAGAGAGGGGAGAAAGTTGCCATAGAGTCAAGGAGTTAAAGCTTCCAATTTACATACAAAACATTGACTGTTGGTGATCAGTGTAGCTCTACCTTACATTAGTGGTCAGTGTATCGCCCCCCTATATTGGGGGTTAGTGTAGTTCCCCCTTTCATTGATGGTTGGTGTAATGTCCCCTATATTGGTGGTCAGTGTAATGTCCCCTATATTGGTGGTCAGTGTAGTGCCCCCTTACATTGGTGGTCAGTGTAGTGCCCCCTTATATTGGTGGTCAGTGTAGTGCCCCCTATATTGGTGGTCAGTGTAATGCCCCTTTATATTGGTGGTCAGTGTAATGCCCCCTTACATGGTCAGTGTAATGCCCCCTTACATTGGGGGTCAGTGTAATGCCCCTTACATTGGTGGTCAGTGTAGTGCCCCCTTACATTGGTGGTCAGTGTAATGCCCCCTTACATTGGTGGTCAGTGTAATGCCCCTTATATTGGTGGTCAGTGTAATGCCCCTTATATTGATGGTCAGTGTAATGCCCCTTATATTGATGGTCAGTGTAGAGCCC
>NC_138779.1:12444058-12499058 GCF_965119305.1 Pelophylax lessonae
GATAGATAGACATATGTATAGGATTATATATATATATAACTACAAACAATAATACAAGGTTCTGCCTGACTCATTACAAATCGGATGCCTGGTAGTCCTTACGTTACATGGTTTTGGTAAATCTAAAGCTTAACACACACACGCTGACTGTTCAATCTCCATCAGAGATCAATCTCCGAATTCGGCTTTGATCGGGTCTCCGATGTAGTAGCCCGGAAGCGGCGTGATGACGTTACGGCTGAGTTACTCGGCGGCTAAAGGCGCCGAATTTAAAAAACTGTCAGTATTCAAAAATGCAGATTTCGGCATTTTGAATACATTGAAGTGCAGTGGAGGGATTTGGGGTCTTTTAGACCCCCGATCCCTCCATAAAGAGTACCTGTCACTACATATTGCTGTCGCAAGGGATGTTGTGACAGCAACAAATTGATCAGATTTTTTTTTTTTAAAAACTGTGCTAAAATTTTAAACTTAAATAATAAATAAAATAAAAAATAACAATTAAATATTAAATAAAATGTACATTTTTTTATATAAATAGGATTTTTTTTTTTTAAACTCCCCCTGTCGCCGTGAGTTTGCGCACGAAAGAAAACGCCTATGTAAGTTGTGCCCGCAAATGAAAGCGGTGTTAAAACCATGTGAGGTATCGACGCGATCGCCAGAGCGAGAGCAATAATTCTTAAAAAAAAAAAAAAAAAAAAGCTACTCTGTAACTCTAAACTGGTAACCATTAAACATTTTTAAAGTTTCGCCTATGGAGATTTTTATGTACCATAGTCTGTGGCCATTCCACAGGTGTGCGCAATTTTAAACTGTAACATGTTGGGTATCTATTTACTCGGCGTGACATCATCTTTTACAATATACAAAAAAATGGGCTAACTTTACTGTTTAGTTTTTTTAAAATGCAGTGAAATGTGATTTTTCTAAGAAAAATGGTGTTTGAAAGACCGCCGAGCAAATACCACATGACAAAATATTGCAACGAACGCCATTTTATTTTCCAGAGTCTTTGCTAAATAAATAAATAAATAAATATATATATATATAAAATGTTTGGGGGTTCATATATATATATATATATATATATATATATATATATATATATTTATATATTTTTTTTTAATGTTTGGGGGTTCTAAGTAATTTTCTAGCTAAAAATACAGATTTTAATTTGTAAAGAACAAATGTCAGAAATGGACTTGGTCCGGAAGTGGTTAAGTAAGTCCTTATATTGCCATTAAACATGTTACAAAGGTAGCGACTCAGAGAGCAATGAAGTCAAAGGATGATCATGATAACCAGCCAACCAGCAATCACAAAATGAAGAGTAACCAATGGCAGCCTCCGTCATTCTCTCATGATATTCCCTTCATAAAGGAGACAATCAGAATGACTTAGAAATCAAAGTTTTATACTGACCGACTAATGTGGTGTAGAAATGTCCCGGGTCTCCAAGAGTCTTCCAACAACTTGATGTTCTTCCAACAAGTGCGCAAATTTAGCTGTCAGTTGAGTTTTGCCACCTTTAGGAATGGTAGTTGGAGTGAGGTGGCGGAGGTTCTGAGTACAATTACCGATCACTCAGCTACTTATATACCCATTGGTTCTGATGGAATGCCATGCGTCTGTCTTGTGAAGAAACCAGAAGGTGGATATCAGGTGACGTTATAATAACCGGGCCTCACCCAGGCAGGACTTAGCCCCGAGCGGTCACAGTTTAACATTTAAAGCAATCGTCACAGAATGATGTATTTTTCTGGAGGCATTTCATATTCATAGCTAAATGTCACCTTGTTCTATTACCAAATAAACCACTTCTGGACCTTTAAGGATTTTCCCCCTTAATGACCAGGCCATTTTTGCGATTCGGCACTGCGTTAATTTAACGGACAATTGCGCGGTCGTGTGACGCTGTACCCAAATAAAATCAATGTCCTTTTTTCCCCACAAATAGAGCTTTTTTTTGGTGGTATTTGATCACCTCTGCGATTTTTATTTTTTGTGCTATAAACAAAAAAAGAGCGACAATTCTGAAAAAAAAAACAATATTTTTCCCTTTCTGCTATATAACATTCCCAATAAAAAATAAATACATTTTTGTTATCATTTTAGGCAAATTTGTATTCTGCTACATATTTTTGGTAAAGAATTATTCCCAATAAGTGTATTTTGATTGGTTTGCACAAAAGATATCACGTCTACAAACTAGGAGAAAGATTTATATCATTTTTATTTATTTTTTTACTAGTAACGGCGGCGATCTGCGATTTTTAGCGGGACTGCGACATTGCGGCGGACAGATCGGACCCCTAACTGACATTTTTGACACTTTAGGGGGGACCAGTGACATTACTACAGTAATCAGTGCGCGGTCGTGCGACGCTGTACCTAAATAAAATTGATGTCCTTTTTTCCCACAAATATAACTTCCTTTTGGTGGTATTTGTGCGATTTTTATTTTTTTGAGCTATAAACTAAAAAAGAGCGACAATTCTGAAAAAAAAAAATATATATATATTTTTCACTTTCTGCTATAAAACATTCCCAATAAAAAAAAAAATTTTTTTTTATCATTTTAGGCCAATTTGTATTCTGCTACATATTTTTGGTAAAAAAAAAAATCCCAATAAGCGTATTTTGATTGTTTTGCGCAAAAGTTATTGCGTCTACAAACTAGGGGAAAGATTTATGTCTTACTTATTTATCTATTTTTTTACTAGTAATGGCGGCAATCAGCGATTTTTAGCGGGACTGCGACATTACGGTGGACAGATTGGACCCCTAACTGACATTTTTGACACTTTTGGGGGGACCAGTGACATTACTACAGTAATCAGTGATAAAAATATTACTGTACTAATGACACTGGCAGGGAAGGGGTTACCCCAGGGACGATCAAAGGGTTAAATGTGAGCCTAGGGGGTGTTTTCTAACTGTGAGGGGGATGGGTTTATGCAATCAACACAGAGACCTGTGTTCCTAAATAGGAGGAGCTCTGTATTGATTCCAGAGAGAACAACGGTCTGCTGTGTTTACAACAGCAGAGAGGCGTTCTCTCTTCATAGGGAGCGGTCGCGGCCACAGGCTCCGTGGATCGTCTTCCCCTCTGGCTGGTGGGCGCCCCCAGGATCGCTCCTGCGCACCGCCGTACAGGTACAGCGATTCACGGGAACCTGCTGCTAGATATCTGCAGCGCCTAGGTCGGCACGTGGTTAATCTTTCTACTATTTTACATACTTTGTGGTAATTTTGTATGTTTCCGCGCTATGGATGTGACTAATATATAAAGCTGCTGCCCCCACTCAGACTAAGTACCGTAATAGTGTCTAATAACTGAAGATGAAAAGGAGAGCGGGTTTTGGCGCTGCTCTGTGCTACCTCGCAGTGTTAGATTGAATTTAAATGCAATACGCCATAACTTATTCGTTGTACATATACAGTTGTGCTCATAAGTTTACACACCCTGGCAGAATTTATGATTTTTTGGCCATTTTTCCGAGAATATGAATGATAACACAAAAACTTTTCTTTCACTCATGGTTAGTGTTTGGCTGAAGCCATTTATTATCAATCAGTTGTGTTTACTCTTTTTAAATCATAATGACAACAGAAACTACCCAAATGACCCTGATCAAAAGTTTACACCCCCCCGGTTGACACAAAGGGGTTTGAATGGCTATTAAAGGTAACCATCCTCACCTGTGATCTGTTTGCCTGTAATTAGTGTGTGTGTATAAAAGGTCAATGAGTTTCTGGACTCCTGACAGACCCTTGCATCTTCCATCCAGTGCTGCACTGACGTTTCTGGATTCTGAGTCATTGGGGAAAGAAAAAGAATTGTCTGTAGGATCTGTGGGAAAAAGGTAGTTGAACTGTATAAAACAGGAAAGGGATATAAAAAGATATCCAAGGAATTGAGAGGCCAATCAGCAGTGTTCAAATCAGTGGCGGCTGATGCATTGGGGGCGCAGGGGCGCCACCCCCTATCCATGCATGGAGTTCAATGGGGCTTTTTTTTTTTTTTAGCATGTGATTAGAGCCAGAGGCTTTAATAGGCTAAGAAAAAGGGTGCGCCCTGAGCCCACCCAGTTGTGTGACAATAGTGAATGAATATTCGCTATTGTCACACGGATCCTCCTCCCGGCCAATCAGGAAGTGGGTCTGAGACCTGTTTCTCGATTGGCCGAAAGGAGAAGCCATGCCATTGGCCATGGAGGAGGAGGGAGGAGACGCAGAAGACAAGGGGGAAGAAGCCGAAGCTGATGCCGCAGCCGCCGTGTGCTGCTGCTGCCTGCCCTCCCTCCACATATTCAGGCAGGTTGAGTGAGCCAACGTTGGGGTAGGTATGGTGTGTGGCCTGGTGTGGTCAAGGGGGGGTAGTATGGTGCCGTCCATCTGCCACCCCCCCCTCCGGCCCATGGAGCACCAGCCTCCACTGGTTCAAACTCTAATCAAAAAGTGGAAAAGTAGGGGTTTTGCTGAAACCAAACCACGGTTAGGAAGACCAACTAAAATTTCAGCCACGACTGCCAGGAAAATTGTTCGGGATGCAAAGAAAAACCCAGAAATAACTTCAGGTGAAATACAGGACTCTCTGAAAACATGGGGTGTGGCTGTTTCAAGATGCACAACAAGGAGGCACTTGAAGAAAGATGGGCTGCATGGTGGAGTCTCCAGAAGAAAGCCATTACTACGCAAATGCCACAAAGTATCCCACTTACAATACGCCAAACAGCACAGAGACAAGCCTCAAACCTTCTGCCACAAAGACATTTGGAGTGATGAGACCAAAACTGAGCTTTTTCGCCACAACCATAAACGCTACATTTGGAGAGGAGTCAACAAGGTCCTATGATGAAAGGTACACCATTCCTACTGTGAAACACGGAGGTGGATCGCTGATGTTTTGGGGATGTGTGAGCTACAAAGGCACAGGAAATTTGGTCAGAATTGATGGCAAGATGAATGCAGTTATCAAAAAATCCTGGAGGAAAATTTGCATTCATCAGCCTGGAAGCTGCGCATACTTGGACATTCCAACATGACAATGATCCTAAGCACAAGGCCAAGTCCACCTGTCATTGGCTACAGCAGAATAAAATGAAGGTTCTGGAGTGGCCATCTCAGTCTCCTGACCTCAATATCATTGAGCCACTCTGGGGAGATCCCAAACGTGCCGTTCATGGAAGACAGCCCAAGAATTTAAAGGAACTGGAGGCTTCTGCCAGGAAGAATAGTCAGCTTTACCATCTGAGAAGATAAAGAGCCTCATCCAAAAATACCAAAAAAGTCTTCAAGCCGTCATTGATGTTAAAGGGGGCAATATATGGTATTAAGAACTGGGTTGTGTAAACTTTTGATCAGGGCCATTTGGATAGTTTCTGTTGTTATTATGATATAAAAAACACAGTTGATTGATAATAAATGGCTTCAGCCAAACACTAACCATGAGTGAAAGAAACGTTTTTGTGTTATCACTCATATTCTCTGAGAAATGGCCAGAGTAGGAGATAGTCAGACAGATTGGGGCAGAGAGCAGGAGGTCCTGGGAGGAAGGAAGATGATTTGGTTGGGATTTTGAGACCAGGTTGGTGATGGGTGGCTTTGTAAGTTGTTGTTAGTAGGAGGTCTTCGGAGGAATGAAGATGATTTGGTTGGGATTTTGAGACCAGGTTGGTGATGGGTGGCTTTGTAAGTTGTTGTTAGTAGGAGGTCTTCGGAGGAATGAAGATGATTTGGTTGGGATTTTGAGACCAGGTTGGTGATGGATGGCTTTGTAAGTTGTTGTTAGTAGGAGGTCTTGGGAGGAACGAAGATGATTTGGTTGGGATTTTGAGATCAGGTTGGTGATGTAGCTGGGGGCTGATTTATTGACGGCTTTGTAAGTTGTTGTTAGTAGCAGGTCTTAGGAGGAACGAAGACGATTTGGTTGGGATTTTGAGAACAGGTTGGTGATGTATGGCTTTGTAAGTTATTTTTAGTAGGAGGTCTTGGGAGGAACAAAGATGATTTGGTTGGTATTTTGAGACCAGGTTGGTCATTGATGGCTTTGTAAGTTGTTGTTAGTAGGAGGTCTTGGGATGATTTGGTTGGGATTTTGAGACCAGGATGGTGATGTAGCTGGGGGGCAGAGTTATGGATGGTTTTGTAAGCTGTTGTTAGTAGGAGGTCTTGGGAGGAATGAAGATGATTTGGTTGGTATTTTGAGATCAGGTTGTTGATGTAGCTGGGGGCAGATTTATTGACGGCTTTGTAAATTGTTGTTAGTAGGAGGTCTTGGGAGGAATGAAGATGATTTGGTTGGGATTTTGAGACCAGGTTGGTGATGGGTGGCTCTGTAAGTTGCTTTTAGTAGGAGGTCTTGGGAGGAACGAAGATGATTTGGTTGGGTTTTTGAGACCAGGTTGGTGATGTAGCTGGGGGCAGATTTACTACTATGTAACTATGTAGCAGAGACTCTGGGGAATAAAATGGTGGTTGTTGAAACTTTTTATGTCACACGGTATTTGCACAGCAATTTTTCAAACACCTCTGTTTTGGGAAAAAAAACTTTCATAAACTGGAAAAAAAAACACTAAAGTTAGCCCAATTTTTTTGTATAATGTGAAAGATGATGTTACGCCAAGTAAATAGATACCCAACATGTCACACTTTAACCGCTTGCCAATCACGGCACGACTATTTACGTGAGCGGTCAGCCCCTCACAGGCAAAGCGACGTAGGACTACGTTGCTAGCGTGTGAGGCTCTAGGGAGCGAGCGCGCGCCACCGAAGGCGCACTCCCACTCCCGCTCACTCATGGACCCCCCGCACGTGTGCCCAGCGTACCCGATGTCCGCCAGGCACTTGCGATTGTCCGTTAGAGCGGGAGAAAGGCAGGCGGCTAATGTAAACACAGCCGCCTGTCCTTCTCCCCTGTGTAAGAATGGAGATCATACGGTTCTGCTATGTAGGACTGTTAAACTCTGTTCTTACACCAGTAGCCACAGCCAATCACAGTTAGAAACACGCCCCTAGGACACACTTAACCCCTCCCTCTCCAATAAAGTTAACCCGTTCCCTCCCAGTGTCATTTTTACAGCAACAGTGCATATGTATAGCACTGATTACTGTAGTAATGTCACTGGTAACCCCAAAAGAGTAAAAAATGTCTGTCAAGGGTCCGATCTGTCCACCGCAATGTCACAGTCCCGCAAAAAAAATCGCAGATCGCAGCCATTACTCGTTTAAAAAAGAACAAAAAAAATGACAAAAATCTTTCCCTTAGTTAGTAAACGCAATAACTTTTGCGCAAACCAATCAAAATACGCTTTTGCGATCTTTTTTTCCACACATATGTAGCAGCAAACAAATTGGCCTAAAATGTTAAAAAATTTTGATTTTTAAATTTTTTTGGGGGGAATTTCATATAAAAAAATGTGAAAAATATTGTTATTTTTGCAAAATTGTCGCTCTTTTTTTGTTTATAGCGCATGATCAAAAAATTGCACAGGTGATCAAATACCGCCAAAAGAAAGCTCTGTTTGTGGGAAAAAAAGGACGTCAAATTTGTTTAGGTACAGCGTCACACGACTGCGCAATTGTCCGTTAAAGCAATGCAGTACCGAATCACAAAATAAGACCTGGTCAGGAAGGGGGTAAAATCTTCCGGGGCTTAAGTGGTTAAAATTGCGCACACTCATGAAATGGTGCCAAACTTTGGTACTTAAAAATATCCATAGGTGACGTTTTAAAAATGTTTACAGGTTACCAGTTTAGAGTTACATATACGTTCATTTCTGCGTGCGAGGACACGGAGACGGGGGCGCTTTAAATTTATTATTTTTTTTTAATTGTTTATTTTATTTTTCTATTTTTACACTTTCCCTTAAAAAAACTTTTTTGATCGTTTTTTATTCCTATTACAAGGAGTGTAAACATCCCTTGTAATAGGAATAGAGCATGACAGGTCCATCTGGGGTCAATAAGTCCTCACATCAGGAAAGACTGAGATAAAAAAAAAACGATCTTGGCCTTTACAGCCGAGTACACGGCAGTGTTTACATCTGCTGGGCCAGATGTGACGTCATAACATCACGCTCCGGCCCTCCGAAGGTCATAGAGACTGCCGGGGACCATCTGGTCTCCGGGAATTCTCTATGGTGAACTTCTGCCGCCGGCGGATTCCTTTTCCGGCTCACCGATCGCACAGGTGAGCCGGTAGAAGCACCGGAGGGCAGCCCCTAAAAATGATCAAGCGGCTGAACAGCCACTATGATTGTTCTTACGGTGCATGAAATCGCAGGCTGAAAAAGATGATATCTGTATGATGCCTGCAGATATCCCCACTCAAAGTCCAGGAGGTCATATGAAAGCCTTGGGCCAGAAGGAGTTCAATCAGTATTTTTTTTGCTAGAAAATGACTTAGAACCTCCAAACATTATACATTTTTTTTTTATTTATTTTATTTCACACAATATTTTTGCAGCGGTCTTTCAATGCAATTTTTTTTTTTTTTTTTTTAAAAAGACACTTTAATGAATATTAAAAAAACAAAAAAACACAATAATTACCCCAATCTTTTTTATATAATGTGAAAGATGATGTTATGCCGAGTAAATAGATACCCAACATGCCCCACTTTAAAATTGCGTACGCATGTGGCAACAATGTCGACAAACTACGGTACTTAAAATTCTCCATAGGTGACCATTTAAAAATGTTTACAGGTTACCAGTTTGTGTGCTAGAATTATTGCTCCCACTCCAACGATCGCGGCGATACCTCACATGTGTAGTTTGAACACTGTTTACATATGCATGTGCGACTTACGTTTGCCTTCACTTCTGTGTGTGAGCTCAGAGGGATGAGGTTTTTGAATTTTTTTATTATTATTTATTTTTTTTATTTTTTCCCAGTCCATTTTTAATGTGCGACTTATGTATGCATTCGCTTCTGTGTGCGAGCTCAGAGGGATGGGGTGACAATTTTTAATATTATTTATTTTTTATTTTTTCACTGTCCCTTTATAATGTGCGACTTACGTATGCGTTCGCTTCTGTGTGCGAGCTCGGAGGGATGGGGTGTAAATTTTTAATATTATTTATTTATTTTTTTTTTTTCACTGTCCCTTTATATTGTGCAACTTACGTTTGCATTCGCTTCTGTGTGCGAGCTCGGAGGGATGGGGTGTTTAAAAATGTTTTTATTATTTATTTTTTATTTTTACACTGTCCCTTTATATTGTGCAACTTACGTATGCTTTCGCTTCTGTTGGAGGAGGGATGGGGGTGTTTAAAAATGTTTTAATATTTATTTTTTATTTTTTCACTGTCCCTTTTTTTTTTTCAGTTTATTTATTTTTTTTAATCACTTTTATTCCTATTACAAGGAATGTCAACAACTAATGACATTGGCTGGGAAGGGGTTAACATCAGAGGCGATCAATAAGTTAAGTGTTCCTAGGGGGTGTTTACCTGTACCTGGTTCTGCGTGGAGGGGCCGCCGCCCCTGCAATAAATGTACATATGACGAGGTATGAGGTACGAGGTAATCTATAATGTTTTTATATAGACAAGTTCTGTTCTAGTGTGTCACCGGTCTGAGGGAGGGGCGATTTTAGGAATTATTTTTTACGTAGAATAGCGATGTAATACTCACCAGGGTGAAAATTTCTAAAATTCCAAAATTCTGAATAACATCATGTGACCGAAGAAATACCGGCAGCCGCATGGCTAAACTCAATGTGAGTACATAGAACCTAAAGCGGTATTAACCACTTCTGGACCGGAAGATTTTTCCCCCATAATGACGAGGACATTTTTTGCGATTCGGCACTGCGTTACTTTAACGGGCAATTGCGCGGTCGTTAGACGATGCACCCAAATAAAATTGATGTCCTTTTTCTCCCCACAAACAGAGCTTTCTTTTGGTGGTATTTGATCACCTGTGCGATTTTTATTTTTTGCTCTATAAACAAAAAAATAGCGACAATTCTGAAAAAAAAAAAAAAAAAAATATATATATATATTTATATACTGTATATATATATTTTTTTTTTTTCACTTTCTGCTATATAACATTCCCAATAAAAAAAAGAAAAAAAATCTAATTTTTTTCACCATTTTACGCCAATTTGTTTTCTGCTACATATTGTTTGGTAAAAAAAAAAATCCCAATAAGCGTATCTTGATTGGTTTGCGCAAACGTTATCGCATCTACAAACTAGGGGAAAGATTTGTCATTTTTATTTAAATATTTATTTTTTTACTAGTAATGGCGGCGATCTGCGATTTTTAGAGGGACTGCGACAGATCGGACCCCTAACTGATATTTTTGACACTTTTGGGGGGACCAGTGACATTACCATACCTCCCAACTTTTTTAGATAGGGATGAGGGACACCTATTAGTAAAAGTATGTAGGCATAGGACACACCCCCTGCCACGCCCCCTTAACCACCTCTGGACCGGAAGGTTTTACCCCCTTAATGACCAGGTCTTTTTTTGCGATTCGGCACTGCGTTACTGTAACTGACAATTGCGCGGTCGTGTGACGCTGTACCCAAATAAAATTGATGTCCATTTTTCCCCCACAATTAGAGATTTCTTTTGGTGGTATTTGATCACCTGTGCGATTTTTACTTTTTGCACTATAAGCAAAAAAAGAGAGAGCGACAATTTTGAAAAAAAAAAAACAATATTTCTTACTTTCTGCTATATAACATGATTGGCTCCCACAGTAGCGAATTGGCACACACGCATGCATCCACTATCGGTACGGGTATGTAATTTCGCAGGATAGAGCCGACCTGCCGCCGTAAAACTATGGCAGCTGGTTGGCAAGTGGTTAATAATTTTTTACATTTTTTAAATTATTTTATTTTACAATGTTCATGTGCCTGCGCCCCCTGGAGGAGGACTGGTAGTCCCCCCCCCGCCCCCAATCAGCGGCCCTGCTGCTTTAGTTTCCTTTTTTAGTCTTTTTTTATAGAATAAAGCTGGGGAAACCAAACACTACAATATTCCAAGGTAATAGGATGTCAAAGGGTGCTGCATGTCAACGCGTTTCACATGCTGTGCTTCTTCAGGAGGCCGCTTAGGTGAACTGATCAGTACAAAAAAACAAGTGGCACTGTTATATCATGAGGAGAGGGGGGGGGGGGGGAGGGCAGCAAACAGTGCATCACCCCAGATTCCTGGCACCCAACATTGGTAGGTCCATAAACGGAAAAAAAAAGCATATACAGTACATGTATATACAGTATCTCACAAAATTAAGTACACCCCCTCATTTTTGTAAATATTTTATTCTATCTTTTCATGTGACAACACTGAAGAAATGACACTTTGCTACAATGTAAAGTAGTGAGTGTACAGCTTGTATAACAGTGTAAATTTGCTGTCCCCTCAAAATAACTCAACACACAGCCATTAACCACTTAAGCCCCAGAAGATTTTACCCCCTTCCTGACCAGGGGGTATTTTGCGATTCGGCACTGTGTGACTTTAACGGACAATTGCGCGGTCCTGGGACGCTGTACCAGAATTAATTTGACGTCCTTTTTTTCCCACAAATAGAGCTTTCTTTTGGTGGTATTTGATCACCTGTGCGATTTAAATTTTTTGCGCTATAAACAAAAAAAGAGCGACAATTTTGCAAAAATAACGATATTTTTCACATTTTTTTTATATGAAATTCCCTCCCAAAAAAATGTAAAAATCTAAATTTTTTAACATTTTAGACCAATTTGTTTTCTGCTACAAATATTTGGTAAAAAAAAATCGCAATAAGCGTATTTTGATTGGTTTGCGCAAAAGTTATTACGTTTACTAACTAAGGGAAAGATTTATGTCATTTTTATTGTTTTTTTTTTTAACGAGTAATGGCGGCGATCTGCGATTTTTTGCGATTTTTTGTTTTGCGGGACTGCAACATTGCGGCGGACAGATCGGACCCTTGACTTACATTTTTGACACTTTTGGGGGTACCAGTGACATTACTGCAGTAATCAGTGCTATACATATGCACTGTTACTGTAAAAATGACACTGGCAGGGAAGGAGTTAACCTTATTGGAGAAGGAGGGGTTAAGTGTGTCCCTAGGGGCGTGTTTCTAACTGTTATGGGATGTGGCTGTTTGTGTAACTACAGAGACATACAATACTACATAGCAGGACCGTATGATCTCTGCTGTTACACAGGGGAGAATGACAGGCGGCTTTGTTTACATTAGACGCCTGCCTTTCTCCCTCTGCAACGGACAATCACAGTGAGCGAGCTGGGGCGGTATCGCGCCTCCGACGACGCGCGCTCGCCCCCTATTGCTTTGCTGGCAAGTGACGTACTCATAAGTCACTTTGCCTGCACGGGGCTGACCGCCGCAGTATATGTACTTGCGGCGGTCGGCAAGCGGTTAATGTTTAAACCGCTGGCAACAAAAGTGAGTACACCCCTAAGTGTAAATGACCAAATTGGGCCCAATTAGTCATTTTCCCTCCCCGGTGTCATGTGACTCGTTAGTGTTACAAGGTCTCAGGTGTGAATGGGGAGCAGGTGTGTTAAATTTGGTGTTATCGCTCTCACTCTCTCATACTGGTCACTGGAAGTTCAACATGGCACCTAATGGCAAAGAACTCTCTGAGGATCTGAAAAAAAGAATTGTTGCTCTACATAAAGATGGCCTAAGCAATAAGAAGATTGCCAAGACCCTGAAACTGAGCTGCAGCATGGCGGCCAAGACCAGACAGCAGTTTAACAGGACAGGTTCCACTCAGAACAGGCCTCACCATGGTTGACCAAAGAAGTTGAGTACACGTGCTCAGCGTCATATCCAGAGGTTGTCTTTGGGAAATAGATGTATGAGTGCTGCCAGCATTGCTGCAGAGGTTGAAGGGGTGGGGGGTCAGCCTGTCAGTGCTCAGACCATACGCCGCACACTGCATCAAATTGGTCTGCATGGCTGTCATCCCAGAAGGAAGCCTCTTCTAAAGATGATGCACAAGAAAGCCCGCAGTTTGCTGAAGACAAGCAGACTAAGGACATGGGAGTGTCATGGTCTGGGGCTGCATGAGTGCTGCCTGCACTAGGGAGCTACAGTTCATTGAGGGAACCATGAATGCCAACATGTACTGTGACATACTGAAGCAGAACATGATCCCCTCCCTTCAGAGACTGGGCCACAGAGCAATATTCCAACATGATAACGACTCCAAACACATCTCCAAGATGACCACTGCTTTGCTAAAGAAGCTGAGGGTAAAGGTGATGGACTGGCCAAGCATGTCTCCAGACCTAAACCCTATTGAGCATCTGTGGGTCATACTCAAACGGAAGGTGGAGGAGCGCAAGATCTCTAACATCCACCAGCTCTGTGATGTCGTCATGGAGGAGTGGAAGAGGACTCCAGTGGCAACCTGTGAAGCTCTGGTGAACTCCATGCCCAAGAGGGCTAAGGCAGTGCTGGAAAATAATGGTGGCCAAACAAAATATTGACACTTTGGGCCCAATTTGGACATTTTCACTTAGGGGTGTACTCACTTTTGTTGCCAGCGGTTTAGACATTAATGGCTGTGTGTTGAGTTATTTTGAGGGGACAGCAAATTTACACTGTTATACAAGCTGTACACTCACTACTTTACATTGTAGCAAAGTGTCATTTCTTCAGTGTTGTCACATGAAAAGATAGAATAAAATATTTACAAAAATGTGAGGGGGTGAACACACGAACAAATGTGGCCCTTGGCGGGAAGTTCGCCCGCCAATAAGCGCCCCATAATGCACTGCATTAAGTGCTTGTGATTGGCCAAAGCATGCACCTGACCTGTATGCTTTGGCCAATCATAGCACAATGTCCGGTCAGAGCCATAATTGGCTAAAGGCAGGGTGCCTTTAGCCAATCATGGCTCGGAGGCTAAGTCCACGCCCCACACTATAAAAGGCTGCTTACGCAGCAGCCATATGTAGTGTGTCAGTGGAGATTAGGAGTGGAGATTAGGCAGGTAGTTTGTAGATTGTGCTTTCATATTTAATGCAGTCAGTGTAGTGTAGTATAGTGTAGGGCTGATTCTTGTGTAACACGGTGTATTGCAGTCAGTGCTGTGCTGTGCTGTGATTATTGTGTAACAGTGTAGTGGGGCCTCTAATGTGTTGGTGTATACATATCTTTATTGATATATTTTTTTCTTATTAATTTTTAATTTTTTTGCAGCATCAGGTTTTCTTGCTGCAATATTCGTACTCCCCCTTCTGTGTCGCAGGTGCTATTCCTTCTGCGTCAGCAGTGGGGGGTTTTTTTGTGGTGCAGCAGCACTAATTTTTTTTTAGGGCATAATTGCTGTCCCCCCTTTTGTGTCGCAGGTGCTATTCCTTCTGCGTCAGCAGTGTTTTTTTTTTTTTTGGGCGTAGTAACACTAATTGTATTTAGGGCATAATTGCTGTTCCCCCTTTTGTGTCGCAGGTGCTATTCCTTCTGCGTCAGTAGTGTTTTTTTTGTGGCGCAGTAGCAGTAAATGTATTTAGGGCAATATTGCTATTCCCCTTTTGCTTCACAGGTGCTATTCCTTCTGCGTCCGAAGTGGTTTTTTTTTTGTGGTGCAACAGCACTAATTGTTTTTAGGGCATAATTGCTGTCCCCCTTTTGTGTCGCAGGTGCTTTTCCTTCTGTGTCAGTAGTGTTTTTTTTTTTTTGTGGTGCAGTAGCACTAATTTTATTTAGGGCATAATTGCTGTCCCCCCTTTTGTGCCGCATGTGCTATTCTTTCTGCGTCAGCAGTGGGCTTTTTTGTGGTGCAGTAGCACTAATTGTATTTAGGGCATAATTGCTGTCCCCTTTTGCGTTGCAGGGTGCTATTCCTTCTGCATCAGCAGGAGTTTCCTTTTTTTTTTGGCTTTATTAAAAAAATATATATAATAAATGGTTTATAGTGCACAGAGTACAAAGGTATTGCACCCAAGCACCATATTCCCTTCCCACACTCTATAATTAATAAAAAGTTATAAAAATCCCTGCCAAAAAATAAAAAAACAATAATAAAAGGGTTTATAGTGCACCAAGCACAAATGTATTGCACCCAAGCATCATATTTCCATCCCACATTCTATAAAAAAAAGTTATAACCCCCCCCCCCCCATAAAGAAAAAAAAAAAAGAAATCCCATTCATTTTAATTTTTTTTTTTTTGTAATAAAATACCTTTTTTTTCTTTTGTCTGCTGCATTTCCTGGTGCCTCCGTCTAGACCAGTGATGGCGAACCTTGGCACTCCAGATGTTTTGGAACTACATTTCCCATGATGCTCATGCACTCTGGAGTGAAGTTGAGCATCATGGGAAATGTAGTTCCAAAACATCTGGGGGTGCCAAGGTTTGCCTTCACTGGTCTAGACGATTACATCACTAGGCAATTTGCAAGGGCTCCGGGAATAGCGGCATCATGTATCCCAGGAGTCCTTGTGAATCGCCTAGTGATGAAATCTCACATTATTTCCAGACTGGAAATGATGCGCACAGGAGGGCCGGAATGTCATAATTGACTGGTTGCCATAGCAACGGGGCGGGAACTTTCGCCGACACTGCCATTGCTGTAGCAAAGTGTCAGGAAGAAGGAGCGCCGCACGGTGACATTATTATGCAGGCGTGAGAACGGGAGGTGCATGCTGGGTAGCCAGCTGCACCTTATCCCAGAAAAAGTTACTAGAGGGCTTCAGATGCCCACAGTGGACATGGACTCTGCCAGCTTCCGAGATCAAGGTAGATGTTCTTTATTTAGACAGAAACTTAAAGGAATACACTATAGACACCAGCTAAATGTGGTATATAAAGTTGATCAAATTACAGCGGAGTTGAAAAAAAAAATGTGATTTGGGGACTGGAACTCCGCTTTCAAAATAAACTTTTTTTTTTTTTTTTTTTACCCCTCCTTCATTTGTATATACGATTGATTTATGAGATCCCATTACAATGAATTGATATATCTACAGACCACAGCACCATCTTGTGGTCACTTTTTAATATAGCGCTCTGGTTTTCGTCTTTCTTTCTTCAATTTCTGAGGGATATTGCACTTTGTAATTTTAAAAGCCCAGAGTTGGCGAATGGGGTAAAATTTCATTTTGCAAAAAAAAAAAAGGCAATCATGTGCAAAGAAAGCAGCCTTGTGTCAGCACATGATTGGATAATGGAAGTCTTTAGAGCTTTACATCATTCACTAAGCTCTGGGGAAAATTCCCGTTCAAAGAGCAACTTCCCATGCAAAGTGAATATTATATTTGCCTTAGAGGTGGGGGTGGATGTGGCTTTGGTGAAATCTTACCAAAATTAACAGTTTAGCAGGTAACAAGCTTCTATCCTTCATACTCTCTAATGTCTAACTGTAAATCCGGTGCAAACTAGACCTCAACCACAAAAGGTTCCCATAGATATTAGATGATCATTGCCCAATTACAGTCAGATTGGGAAATTATTGTGTCAGTAAGCTTTTTCTGTCTTCTGCAAATCCTCCTAAGCTGGTCATTTAGATTCCTATTAGGGTTGTACTGATATGGATACCGGTACTGACCCATTACTAAGCATTTGCACTGGTATCGTTATTCGTGCAAATGCTCCAATACCTGACACTGATACTTTCAGGCTCGGTTCTTTCAGCTGACAGCGGGATTCCCCCACTGACAGCTGAAATGTAAAAAAAACAAAAAAAAAAGTCAGCAATTATCGGTTATTAAGGAGCGAGGCCACTGCGTCCTTAAAGCGGAGTTCCACCCAAAAGTGGAACTTCCGCTTTAGGGAGTCCTGACCCCCCGACATGCCACATTTGGCATGTCATTTTTTGGGGGGGGGAGCGGGTACCTAGTTTTGACAGGTACCCGCTCCCACTTCCGCTCGGAGCGCCGCGGCGCCCTGAGCGGAAGTTCTCCTCTCCCCCTCCCTCCCTGCAATCTTCTGGGACACGTCAGAGGTCCTAGAAGATTGCCGGCCAATCACGGCGCGCAGCGCGACTCGCGCATGCGCAGTGGGTACCCGGCTGTGAAGCCGCAAACTGTAACAGCCGGGTGCCCACAGCAGTGATGCCGGCGCCGAGGGAGAGGATCGAGGCTTCCGGCGGCCGCATCGCTGGACCGTTGGACAGGTGAGTAAATGGCTGGAACTCCGCTTTAACAGCCGATGACTCATTCAGCTGTCAGTGGGCTTCCCGTTGACAGCTGAAGTGTAAACAATGTCCCGGCAATTGGAGCTGTCAAAAAGAAAAAGAAAAGCAGCCTCATCCGTGCCAGATCCATACCTCATCCGTACCCACCCATGCCACCTCAGTGCTCATCTGTGGTTCATCCATGCCACACCCGTGCTCATCCATGCCACATCAGTGCTAATACATGCCACGTCAGTGCTAATACATGCCACGTCAGTGCTCATCAGTGCCACATTAATGCCACATCAGTGCTCATCCGTGCCACATCCATGCTACATCAGTATTCATCTGTACCACATCCATGCCACGTCAGTAGTCATCCTTGCCTCATCCATGCCATATCAGTACTCATCTGTGCCACATCCATGCCATGTCAGTGCTCATCCATACCACATCCATGCCACGTCAGTGGACATCCATGCCTCATCCATGCCATATCAGTGCTCATCCGTGCCACGTCAGTACTCATCCATGCCACATCCATGCCACGTCAGTGCTCATCCGTACCACATCAGTGCTCATCCGTGCCACATCCATGCCACATCATTGCTCATCTGTGCCACATCCATGCCACATCAGTGCTCATCCATGCCACATCAGTGCTCATCCGTGCCACATCCATGCCACGTCAGTGCTCATCCATGCCCCATCCATGCCACATCAGTGCTCATCCATGCCACATCAGTGCTCATCCGTGCCACATCCATGCCACATCATTGCTCATCTGTGCCACATCCATGCCACATCAGTGCTTATCCATGCCACATCCATGCCACATCAGTGCTCCTCCGTGCCACATCAGTGCCACAACAGTGCTTATCAGTGCCCTACAGTGCCTCACAATATTGTAATGGGAAGTCAGGAAATGATGGTGCTCCCTGCATGTTGGGCCTCTGTATGTGGCCAGGTTGTGGAAAAGTGTCACATATGTGGTATCGCCATACTCAGGAAGAGTAGCAGAATGTATTTTGGGGTGTAATTTTTGCTATATACAAGCTATGTGTTAGAAATATATTATAAATGGACAACTTTGTGTAAAAAAAAAAAAGCGTTTTCATTTTCTTTCCACATTTTCCAAAAACTTGTGGAAAAAAAAATGACATATTTAAAAGACGCATTATGTCTCCTAGATTATGTGTTGGGGTGTTTGCTTTCCAAAATGGGGTCATTTTGTGGGTGTTTCCATTGTCCTGGTGCTCCAGGGCCTTCAGAAGTGTGATAGGTTGTCAGAAATTATATGTGTAATTTTTGCTCCTAGAACGCCTGACGGTGCTCCTTGGATGTTGGGCCTCTGTATGTGGTCAGGCTGTGACAAAGTCCCACATATGTGGTATTGCCATACTCAGGAGGAGTAGCAGAATGTATTTTTGGGTGTAGTTGCAAGTATGCCTATACAGTGTGTGAGAAATAACTTGGTAATATGACCATTTTGTGAATAAAAAAAAAAAATCTTCATTTTGCAAAGATTCGTGGAAAAAAATTACAAACTTCAAAAAAATCACCATGCCTCTTACTAAATACCTTGGAATGTCTGCTTTCCAAAAATGGGTCATTTGGGGGGTATTTGTACTGTCCTGGCTTGTTAGGATCTCAAGATATGAGTCGGTACATCAGGTGTGATCAATTTTCAATGATTGGTACCATAGCTTGTAGACTCTATAACCTTCACAAAGACCAAATAATATATACTTATTTGGGTTATTTTTACCAAAGATAAGTAGCAGTATAAATTTTGGCCAAAATTTATGAAGAAAAATTACCAAATTTGCCAAATTTTAATACCGAATTAAAGAAAAATAAATTTTTTTTACAAAATTTTCGGTCTTTTTTTTCATCTATAGCGCAAAAAATAAAAAACCCAATGATGATTAAATACCACCAAAACAAAGCTCTGTTTGTGTGGAAAAAAAGGACGAAAATTTCATATGGGTACAGTATTGCATAACTGAGTAATTGTCATTCAAAATGTGAGAGCACTGAAAGCTGAAAACTGGTCTGGTTAGGAAGGGGGTTTAAGTGCCCAGTGAGTAAGTGGTTAAAGCAACCTGTCAAATAAAACAAATTTTCTTTTTTATTAAATGTTCCTCTGTTTAATCCCTTATTAACCCCTAATGTACTCTAATCAGCCTTAGTTAACACCTTATTCTCCTCCATTTAATTATTAATTTACTGTGGATTATTTATTTATTTATTTTTGTTTACTTCTATTTTATAAATTATTAATAATTAAAAACTTTTTTTTTGTTTGCTTTGTTTGTTCATTTTTTTACACCTTTAACATATGTTTACACGTTTCACATTAAAAAAAAAAAAAAAAAACGCAAAATTTAAAACAACGTCCCCAAACTGTTCTCAGAAAGTTGAGAGCATGAAATTGTCGGAAATGTCTTGGTATGCTGACGCCTTAAGAGTTCCCTTCACTGGAACTAAGGGGCCGAGCCCAACCCCTGAAAAACAACCTCCACCAAATGATTTGGACCAGTGCTCAAAGCAAGGTCCATAAAGACATGGATGAGCGAGTTTGGGGTGGAGGAACATGACTGTCCTGACCTCAACCTGTTAGAACACCTTTGGGATGCATTCGAGCGGAGACTGCGAGCCAGGCCTTCTCATCCAACATCAGTGCCTGACCTCACAAATGCTCTTCTGGAAGAATTGTCAAACATTCCCATAGACACACTCCTAAACCTTGTGGACAGCCTTCCCAGAAGAGTTGAAGCTATTATAGATGCAAAGGGGGGGCCAACTCAATATTGAACCCTACGGACTAAGACTGGGATGCCATTAAAGTTCATGTGTGTGTAAAGGCAGGCGTCCCAATACTTTTGATAATATAGTGTATATCCTATAGTTTGTGGACTCTATAACTTTCCTACAGACTAAATAATATACACTGATTTGGGTTATTTCAACCAAATAAATATATCAGAATACATTTTGACCTAAATCCACGAAGAAAAATTATTTATTTGCAAAACTGTATAACAGAAACAAAGGAAAACGTGTTTTGTTTTTTGTTTTTATTTTTTTGGTCTTTTTCGTTATTCAGCAAAAAATAAAAAACCCAGTGGTGATTAAATACCACCAAAAGAAAGCGCTATTTGTGTAAACAAAATGATAAAAATGTAGTTTGGGTACAATGTAGCATGACTGCCAATTGTCATTAGAGTGTGACAGCGCTGAAAGCTGAAAATTGGCCTGGGCAGGAAGGGGGTAAAAGTGCCAGATATTGAAGTGGTTAAAGTGTATGCATAATTATTATTATTATCTCTGGATCAGAAGAGAGTGCCCCCTGTCCTCTGTGATGACCTTAAGGGGAATATCTCAACACTGAGTTTACTATATGGACCCCTTTATACATGGAGATCATATCCCCCCTTATGTATTTATACATGGAGATCATATCCCCCCTTATGTATTTATACATGGAGATCATATCCCCCCTTATGTATTTATACATGGTGATCATATACCCCCTTATGTATTTATACATGGAGATCATATCCCCCCCCCTTATGTATTTATAATTGGAGATCATATCCCCCCTTATTTATTTATACATGGAGATCATATCCTCCCTTATTTATTTATACATGGAGATCATATCCCCCTTATGTATTTATACATGGAGATCATACCCCCCCCCCTTATGTATTTATATGTGGTGGTCATATCCCCCCCTTATGTATTTATACATGGAAATCATATCCCCCCCTTATGTATTTATACATGGAGATCATATCCCCCCCCTTATGTATTTATACATGGAGATCATATCCCCCTTATGTATTTATACATGGAGATCATATCCCCCCCTTATGTATTTATACATGGAGATCATACCCCCCCCCCCTTATGTATTTATACATGGAGATCATATCCCCCTTATGTATTTATACATGGAGATCATATCCCCCCCTTCTGTATTTATACATGAAGATCATATCCCCCCCCCTTATGTATTTATACATGGAGATCATATCCCCCTTATGTATTTATACATGGAGATCATATCCCCCCCTTATGTATTTATACATGGAGATCATACCCCCCCCCCCTTATGTATTTATACATGGAGATCATATCCCCCTTATGTATTTATACATGGAGATCATATCCCCCTTCTGTATTTATACATGGAGATCATATCCCCCCTTGTGTATTTATACATGGAGGTCATATCCCCCCCTTATGTATTTATACATGGAGATCATATCCCCCCCTTATGTATTTATACATGGAGATCATATCCCCCCCTTATGTATTTATACATGGACATCATATCCCCCCCCCCTTATGTATTTATACATGTTGATCATATCCCCCCCCTTTATGTATTTATACATGGAGATCATATCCCCCTTATATATTTATACATGGAGATCATATCCCCCCTTATGTATTTGTACATGGTGATCATATCCCCCCTTATGTATTTATACATGGGGATCATATCCCCCCTTATGTATTTATACATGGTGATCATATCCCCCGCCCCTTAATCTCCTCTTCTCAAGAGAGAATAAATTCAGTTCCTCTAACCTCTCCCCATAGCTGAGCTCCTCCATGCCTCTTATCAGTTTGGTTGCTCTTCTCTGCACTTTCTCCAGTTCCCTGATATTCTTTTTGAGAACTGGTGCCCAAAATTGAACTGCATATTTCAGATGAGGTCTTACTAACGATTTGTATAGAGCAGCCCAGATCCTCCTGTTCTCAGGTCCCACACTGGTGCTCCTGGCCCCTCCCTCCTGCCCCCAGAGCAAGCAGCTTACTATGGGGGCATCCAAGCAGGCTCGCTCCCGAGCCACTGCTCTGCATGTTCATTCACACACAGAGCAACGTCTCGGCCCCGCCCCCTCTCTCCTCATTGGATGTGATTGACAGCAGTGGGAGCCAATGACCCACTGCTGTCTCAGCCAATGAGGAGGGAGAGTCACTGGAGAGCCTCAGCTCTTGTGCACATCGCTGGATCGCGTGGGGTTGGAGGGCTGCTGCACACAGAAGGTTTTTTAGAACGCATGAAGGTAAAAAACCTGAAGCCTTTACAAACACTTTAGGCTTATGATCTACCAGAACCCCCGGATCCTTCTCTACCATTGGTTCTCCCAGTTCTACTCCCCCTAGTATGTATGATGCATGCATATTCTTACCCCCAAGTGCATAACTTTATATTTATCAACATTAAACCTCATTTGCAACATAGTTGTCCAATGAAACAGTGCATTGAGGCCAGCTTGTAAGTTGGAGACATCCTGTAAGGACGTTGATCCACTGCAAAGCTTGGTGTCATCTGCAAAGACTGAAATCTCAGACCCCCCATCATTTATAAATATATTAAAAATGAAGGGTCCCAACACTGAACCCTGAAGTACACCACTGATAACACTGATCCTTGGGGTACACCACTGATAACACTGATCCTTGGAGTACACCATTAATAACACTGAACCGATGTACACCACTGATAGCACTGAACCCTGGGGTACACCACTGATAACACTGAACCCTGGGGTACACCACTGATAACACTGATCCTTGGGGTACCCCACTGATAACACTGATCCTTGGAGTACACCATTAATAACACTGAACTTTGGGGTACACCACTGATAGCACTGAACGCTGGGGTACACCACTGATAACACTGAACCTTGGGGTACACCACTGATAACACTGAACCTCGGGTTCACCACTGATAATACTGAACCTTGGGGTACACCACTGATAACACTGAACCTCGGGTACACCACTGATAACACTGAACCCTGGAGTACACCACTAATAACACTTAACCTTGGTGTACACCACTGATAACACTGAACACTGGGGTATACCACTAATAACACTGATCCTTGAGGTACACCACTGATAACACTGATCCTTGAGGTACACCACTGATAACACTGATCCTTGGAGTACACCATTAATAACACTGAACCTTGGTGTACACCACTAATAACACTGATCGTTGGGGTACACCACTGATAACACTGATCCTTGGAGTACACCACTAATAACACTGATCGTTGGGGTACACCACTGATAACACTGATCCTTGGAGTACACCATTAATAACACTGAACCTTGGGGTACACCACTAATAACACTGATCCTTGAGGTACACCACTAATAACACTGATCCTTGAGGTACACCACTGATAACACTGATCCTTGGAGTACACCATTAATAACACTGAACCTTGGTGTACACCACTAATAACACTGAACCTTGGGGTACACCACTAATAACACTGATCGTTGGGGTACACCACTGATAACACTGATCCTTGGAGTACACCACTAATAACACTGATCGTTGGGGTACACCACTGATAACACTGATCCTTGGAGTACACCACTAATAACACTGATCGTTGGGGTACACCACTGATAACACTGATCCTTGGTGTACACCACTAATAACACTGATCGTTGGGGTACACCACTGATAACACTGATCCTTGGAGTACACCACTAATAACACTGAACCTTTTGGTACATTACTAATAACACTAAACCTTGGGGTACACCACTGATAACACTGAGGAAGAGGCTGGGCCTCGAAACGCGTCAGCCGTCATCTCATCGGTCATGGACGATTATATGGACTGACCCGGACATTTGAGCAGTTTAGCTCGATATGCTTTACTTTCTTCTATGTCTGTGAGTAGCCATTTTTAATGTTACACAATAAAGCCTGTTATTGAGGATAATGCGCTAGGTCGGTGCACCCTCTCTTTGTTTTCTTTGCTTCTAGTATCGGTGGACTACCCCAGTCCGTTTTGGGCAGCACATCTGAGAAGCCAGGTGTGAGTCCCGTGAGGAGTGTGGTAGAGGGGCTGGGATACCAAGCGCAGGAGAAAGGTGGTCACACCTTATTGTCTTTTGGAGCACTGATAACACTGAACCCTGGGGTACACTTCTGATAACACTGATCCTTGATGTACACCAGTGATAACACTGATCCCTGGGGTACACTTCTGATAACACTGAGCCATGGAATACACAACTGATAACACTGATCCTTGGGGTACACCACTGATAACACTGATCATTGGGGTATACCACTAATAACACTGAACCTTGGGGTAGAGCACTAATAACACCAAACCTTGGGGTACACCACTAATAACACTGAACCCTGGAGTACACCACTGATAACACTGAACCTTGGGGTACCCCACTAATAACACTGAACCTTGGGGTACATCACTGATAACACTGAACCCTGGGTTCACCACTGATAACACTGAACCTTGGTGTACACCACTGATAACACTGATCCCTGGGGTAGACCACTGATAACACTGAGCCATGGAGTACACAACTGATAACACTGAACCCTGGAGTACACCACTGATAGCACTGATCCTTGGTGTACACCAGTGATAACACTGATCCCTGGGGTACACTTCTGATAACACTGAGCCATGGAATACACAACTGATAACACTGATCCTTGGGGTACACCACTGATAACACTGATCATTGGGGTATACCACTAATAACACTGAACCTTGGGGTAGAGCACTAATAACACCAAACCTTGGGGTACACCACTAATAACACTGAACCCTGGAGTACACCACTGATAACACTGAACCTTGGGGTACCCCACTAATAACACTGAACCTTGGGGTACATCACTGATAACACTGAACCCTGGGTTCACCACTGATAACACTGAACCCTGGGGTACACCACTGATAACACTGAACCTTGGTGTACACCACTGATAACACTGATCCCTGGGGTAGACCACTGATAACACTGAGCCATGGAGTACACAACTGATAACACTGATCCTTGGGGTAGACCACTATTTGTGACTGGTGAGTATCTTAGTGACTGGTTAGTATATTAGCGACTGGTGAGTACCCCAGGTTTAGTACCAGGGGAGACAGGGGTAGTGTAGGTAAGGAAGAGCAGGTCGTTAATATATCCCCATAGAGTAGTGGGTAATAATGTCCGACAGGATTGGGGATGCCACTCAGTGCTCTTCTTGCTGCATGTATGCATTCCTTGATGAACCAATCGAGGATGAATACTGCTGTGCAAGATGTGAGCGACTTGTTGCTCTGGAATACCAGATCCTGGACCTACAGAACACAGTGGCAACACTGCGTAGCATCAACAACCTGGAAAGGAGCTTGGACATTACCCATCAGGCGCTGGCAGGGGCCAGCATAGAGGAGGGAGGAATAGAGGAGACGCAAGCAGCAGAGGTACGCAGTTGGGTGACTTTTAGGAAGGGTAGAGGGATGAGGGCCAGGGAGGCCAGTCCTGAGTTGGTACACCCTAACAAATTTGCCGAGTTGCAGGTTGAGGGGGATATCAACTCAGGGGTGGCAGTGCTGGAGCATGCGCCCTCCCCCAGCTGCCAGGGGAGGGGCGGCTCCAGGAAGAAGGGGGGTCATGACTCAGGAAAGGTTAGAAAGGTTGTGGTAGTGGGGGACTCAATTATCAAGAGGACAGAGAGGGCAATCTGTAAAAAAGATCTCGGTAACCAAACAGTATGTTGTTTACCGGGCGCTCGAGTTCGGCACATCGCGGATCTGGCAGACAGATTATTTGTCGGGGCTGGGGATGACCCAGCGGTCATGGTGCATGTGGGCACCAGTGGCGGAGCCAGAGGGTTAGCTGGGGTGGCAATTGCCACCCCAGACAAAGTCCTTGCCACCCCGATCCTGGGTGGGTGCATGGCAGTGGAGGAATCACAGGGGATCACTGTACGAGAGCTGCGGAGGGAGGCAGGTGGAGAGCTGGTAGGCATCCAGACAGTGATTAGTTGGGGCGGCTGCAAAGTAAGAGAGTGGAGCTTTCAAAATGGAGAATGGATGTTGAGGTGGGCGGAGCCGATATGCGGGGCTCCGCCCCTTTTCCAATTACCTTATAGACCAAGGTAGCAGCTAGTTTACTGCCCGGTAGAAGGACCCTGGTGATGTCAGCATACCATGTGACTCTTTGGGCACATCGTACAGAAGGTAGACAGCAAGTGGTCACATCCCATGTAGCTGCTCTGCAAGACAGGTGTGTTCTTGGGCTTTTATCTGCTTAAAGGTTTGGAATCTCTGAGTAGGACTGTCTCAAGGGATGGCTCTGTCTGTATATGGGTGGGTGGCTCTGTCTGTATATGGGGGGGGTATGTCTTTATATGGGGGGGTGGCTCTGTCTGTATATGGGGGGATATGTCTGTATATGGGGGGGTGGCTCTGTCTGTATATGGGGGGGGGTGGCTCTGTCTGTATATATGGGGGGTGGCTCTGTCTGTATATATGGGGGGGGGGGTGGCTCTGTCTGTATATGGGGGGATATGTCTGTAAATGGGAGGGGGTGGCTCTGTCTGTCCATGGGGGGGGGGGGTGGCTCTGTCTGTCCATGGGGGGGGGTGGCTCTATCTGTATATGGGGGGATATGTCTGTATATGGGGGGGGATATGTCTGTAAATGGGAGGGGGGTGTCTCTGTCTGTATATGGGGGGGGTGGCTCTGTCTGTATATATGGGGGGGTGGCTCTGTCTGTATATATGGGGGGGGGTGGCTCTGTCTGTATATGGGGGGATATGTCTGTAAATGGGAGGGGGTGGCTCTGTCTGTCCATGGGGGGGGGGGGTGGCTCTGTCTGTCCATGGGGGGGGTGGCTCTATCTGTATATGGGGGGATATGTCTGTATATGGGGGGGATATGTCTGTAAATGGGAGGGGGGTGTCTCTGTCTGTACATGGGGGGGGGGGTCTCTGTCTGTACATGGGGGGGTGTCTCTGTCTGTACATGGGGGGGGGGGGTGTGGCTCTGTCTGTACATGGGGGGGGGGTGGCTCTGTCTATATATGGGTGGGGTGGCTCTGTCTATATATGGGTGGGGGGGTGGCTCTGTCTGTATATGGGGGGGATATGTCTTTATATGGGGGGGTGGCTCTGTCTGTATATGGGGGGGGTCTCTGGCTGTATATGGAGGGGTGGGGGTCTCTAGCTGTATATATGGGGGGTCACAGCCGCTGGTCAGGAAGGAAGCTGGCAGGGGGCGGGACCAATCTCACATCCTCAGCCTGTGAGGTGGTTCTTCGTCCTGCATCTTGTGACCTCACCACACTCTCTCGCTTCTCCTGTCAGGCGCTTACATAACGGAGTTCAGGAACTAAGCCTCCTTCTCTACTGAACAATCAGATCCCCCCTAGACAGGTCCCACCCTTCTACTCATTTCTTTTACGTTAAATAAACCAAGCTGCGCTAAACGATAGAACAGTGCTATGACCACACGTGTGTATGTGATGAAAACTATTTTTTTTCATCACATACACACGTGTGGTCATAGCACTGTTATATAGTTTAGCGCAGCTTGGTTTATTTTATTTATTGTTTGGTGTTGTCACACTTGAAGCTGCTGCTTCCTTTTCTTTCACATAGCGCGGTTATCCTTTTTTACACTTATTTCTTTTACTACCTTTTTTTATCAAGCCCCTTTTTGCTTTTATGGGTCAAACTGGGAGGGTCTGTGCTTCATTGGTGTACCACCCCATATCTGACCTCGCCTTTCCTCTGTTCTCTCTCCTCTCCTCCTGGCCCCCTGTTCTCCTCTCCTCTGTTCTCTCCTCTCCGTTCTCTCCTCCTGACCCCCTGATCTCCTCTCCTCTGTTCTCTCCTCTCCGTTCTCCTCTCCTCCTGACCCCCTGATCTCCTCTCCTCTGTTCTCTCCTCTCCGTTCTCCTCTCCTCCTGACCCCCTGTTCTCCTCTCCTCTGTTCTCTCCTCTCCTCTCCTCTCCTCTCCTCTCCTCTCCTCTGTTCTCTCCTCTCCTCTGTTCTCTCCTCTCCTCTGTCCTCTCCTCTCCTCTGTTCTGTTCTCTCCTCTGTTCTGTTCTCTCCTCTCCTCTGTTCTCTCCTCTCCTCTGTTCTCTGCTCTCCTCTGTTCTCTCCTCTCCTCTCCTCTGTTCTCTCCTCTCCTCTCCTCTGTTCTCTCCTCTCCTCCTGACCCCCCCCCCCCCTCCTTATTATCTGTTCTGTTCTCTCCTCTTGACCTCCTGATGCCCCTGTTCTCCTCTCTTCTATTCTCTCCTCTCCTTTGTCCTCTCCTCTCCATAGCACGCCATGTCTGACCCTTGACTGAGGGGGGCATTGGGAGGAGCTTGGGCTGTACTGTTAAATGTGGGAGGGGCTTGGGTGGTACTTTAAAATGTGGGAGGGGGTCATCAAATTTACTTTAGGGCTGAAGCCCCTGGTCTTTTTCCCACCTAGCAACGCCCCTGAGGAGTGGTGTAATCACAGGGGAGCGCCGATCCATTCCACACCAAGACAGGAAGACCGGACAATCGTCCTGTATCTTAGTTTGTGTCCTCCCAATTCTGGGTGATGTCATGAGGGAGGGACTAAGGAGAACCTCAAATACCCATTGGCTGGGGAGGCAGCAGGAGTTGATGCAGCCTAAATCTTACAGGCTGCACCGCCTCCTGCTACTTACACAGCCAATGGGTGCATCGGAAGCGCTGTCTGTCAATCGCATGCTTTAAATCTTCATCCCGATTCCCGCGGTCTTCCTGTCTTGGTGTGGGTCTTGTGGGATGGATTAGCTCTGAAAGGAGTTCCTGGGCAGCCTGCAGTGACTGAGGTGAGGGACAGTTTTGCCCAAGTAGTAGAAGCGCCTGTTCCTGTACAGTCTATGCTCCTTACCAAAAATGTTTCCCCCTTTAATAAGTCATTGTAATGCCACCCAAATTCTTGCCCTTTTACCAGGGTGAAAGTAACCTAACACCTGTGCAGCATTAGTGTCAGCTTACTGTCAGTCACCCTGTTTAAAAGGACAGGAATATGGGTGGCATTACAATGATTTAGTAAAGGGGGCAAAATTATAATCTCCTAAATCCTGCTTTTTTTATTTTTAGCAGAGTGGCAGATTTCTTATCGGGCTAATAAGCCACAACAGCAAGCCAAGTGTTTGGCTTATGGTTGTGGCATGGCCCCATTGACCTGGATAGCCAAATTTCACATAGGCTTAACATAAACCATCAAAGCTGTGGCACATGTAGGGAGGGGTTCCAGTGGAGCGGTTCCACATGGAGGGGTTCCAGTTGTGATCTAGACTTTGAGTTGTCTGTTTTTACCATCCCCTGACCGCTCAGAAAAAAGTCTTAAATGGGCAAAATTATCTGAAAAAACTGACCCTTTAACAACTTCAGCTCCCCCTTAATGACCAGACCATTTTCTGCGATATGGCACTGCATTGCTTTAACTGACAATTGCGAGGTTGTGTGACGCTGTACCCAAATACAACTGATGTATTTTTTTCCCAGATTTCTTTTGGTGGTATTTGATCCCCTCTGCAGTTTTTATATTTTGCGCTATAAACATAAAATTTGCGACAAATCCTTTTTACTTTCTGCTATAAAACATTCCCAATGAAGAAAAATCAAAATTTTTCATAAATTCAGGCTAATATGTATTCTGCCACATATTTTTTGTAAAAAATCCTAAGTATATTTTGATTGGGTTGCAAAAAAGTTATTACATCTACAAACTATGGAACTTTTTATTTTTTTAATTGTTTTTATTAGTAATGGCAGCGATCAGCGATTATTAGAGGGACTAAGAGGGGTATATGCTAATGCCAGGAGCCTAGCTAATAAAATGGATGAGTTGGAAATGTTATTACATGAGGATGACATAGACCTTGTGGGAATAACAGAGACTTGGTTCGACCCCTCACATGACTGTCTGGCCAATATCCAAGGGTATTTGGTGTACCGGAAGGACAGGGTAGGAAAAAGAGGGGGAGGGGTATGTCTCTATGTCAAGAACAATATAAAGGTGATAGAGAGGAGTGACATTACGGAAGGGATGAGTATGGAGTTAGAATCTGTGAGGGTAGAACTCCATAGGGAAGGAGAAAAGGGAAAAGTAATTGTGGGGGTTTGCTATAGGCCACCTAAACAAGGGGAGGAGGTAGAGCTGGAATTTTTAGCACTAATGGGTAAAGTGGCAATGCTAGGATCAGTCATCGTATTGGGGGACTTCAATTATCCCGACATTGAATGGAAAGAGGGGACTGCACACTCACAGAAGGCCTGCCTATTCACGGAAACCTTACAGGATAATTACATGTCACAGTTGGTGGATTCTCCTACTAGAGAAAACGCAGTCCTGGATCTATTGATCACTAATGACCCAGACCTAATCTCGGAGGTAGGAGTCCAGGACAACCTGGGCTCTAGCGATCACAAGATGATCGCATTTAGTATAAATAACAATATAACAAGGCAAGTGGGGAACATAAGAACCCTAAACTTCAGAAGGGCAAACTTTCCAAAATTATACTCCTTGATGGAAAGGGTAAACTGGGACCAAACCCTGGGATCCCTGACCACAGAGGAAAAATGGGAATGCTTTAGGACCACATTAAGCAAATGCATCTTGCAGTGCATTCCTATGGGAAATAAATTTAGAAGAGACAAAGCCAAACCTGGCTGGCTAAACCGTAGCATTTAAAAACTTATTAGGGGAAAAAAATTGGCCTTCAAGAAATATAAAGCAGAGGGCACAGTATTGGCTTTCATCCAATACAAGGAGGCAAATAAGAAAAGTAAACAAGAAATCAAGATGGCTAAAATCAACTTTGAGAGACAAATAGCGGAGGATAGTAAAAAAAACCCAAAGAAATTCTTTAAATATATCAACAGCAAAAAAGCTAGGGCAGAGCATGTTGCACACATAATTAACGATGATGGGAGGATGGTTACAGAGGACACTGAAAAAGAAACCGTGCTGAATTCTTTTTTCTCGTCAGTCTTTACACAGGAAAAGGAAGGGTACACTGACCATGACTGTATGGGGTACACTGACCATGACTGTATGGTTAGGAGTAATACAAAGGACTTGCCACTATGGCTTACAGAGGGTGTAATCAGGGAAAGGCTGGATAAAATTAACACAAACAAATCACCAAGGCCGGATGGCGTACATCCGAGAGTACTCAAGGAACTGAGTATGGTTATATCTAGACCACTGTTCCTGATCTTTGCTGACAGTATTAGGACAGGAGATGTACCAGGGGATTGGAAGAAAGCTAACGTGATTCCAATATTCAAAAAGGGCCAGAGGCATATCCCGGGAAATTATAGGCCTGTCAGTTTGACATCAATAGTATGTAAACTTCTGGAGGGGATGATAAGGGACTATATCGTAGAGTTTGCTAAAGACAACAACATCATCAGCAGTAATCAGCATGGGTTTACAAATGGGCGTTCTTGTCAAACCAATCTCTTAGCATTCTACGAGGAGGTGAGCTGTGAGCTAGATAGGGGCAGACCAGTGGATGTGGTGTACTTGGATTTCGCTAAGGCGTTTGATACAGTTCCCCACAAGCGCTTAATTTATAAGATAAGGTCTGCAGGTATCGACCGCAGGGTTTGCTCTTGGATACGGAACTGGCTAAAAGGGCGTGTCCAAAGGGTGGTAATAAACAGCGCATACTCAGACTGGTCTGGGGTGGTAAGTGGGGTCCCCCAAGGCTCAGTCCTGGGACCAACCTTGTTTTAATTTATTCATAAAAAGCATTGAGGACGGGATCAGTAGTTCTATATCAGTTTTTGCAGATGACACAAAATTGGCCAGGGCAATAACTTCACAGCATGAAGCAGATATCCTACAGAATGACCTGGACAAAATAACGGAGTGGGCAACGACATGGCAAATGAGGTTTAATGTAGAGAAGTGTAAGGTTTTGCACTTGGGGACTAAAAACATAAAAACACAATACACGTTAGGAGGGGAACCCTTGGGGGAATCAAAAATGGAGAAGGATCTGGGAGTCTTGGTTGATGATAGATTAGGCAACAGCATGCAATGTCAGGCGGCAGCTGCCAAAGCCAGCAGAATATTAGCATGCATAAAGAAAGGGATGTATTCCAGAGATAAGACTATAATCCTTCCACTTTACAAAACTCTGGTCCGACCGCATCTGGAGTATTCTGTCCAGTTCTGGTCGCCAGTCCTCGGGAGGGATGTGTAGGAGCTGGAGAGAGTCCAGAGAAGGGCAACTAAACTGATTAGGGGATTGGAGGACCTTGATTATGAAGAGCGTCTGCAATCGCTTGATTTATTCTCCCTGGAGAAGAGACGCCTGAGGGGGGACATGATAGCAATTTACAAATATCTCAATGGGGATCTCAGCTTAGAAAAAAAGCTGTTCAATCGAAGGGATTGCACGAGGACTCGAGGGCATACAATGCGATTAGAGGAGAAGCGTTTTAACCTCAGGCAACGTGGGGGGTTCTTTACTGTGAGGGCTACAAGATTGTGGAATTCTCTACCACAAGAGGTGGTTTCTGCGGGAAGTATGGTGGCTTTCAAAAGACTCTTAGACTTACATCTCAAGGATCAGAACATTCAGGGCTATGTGAGATGATTACAGCCACACACACCTACACAGGTTGAACTGGATGGACTATTGTCTTTATTCAACCTCAACTACTATGTAACTATGTAACTATGGTATCTGACAGAGCTTGAGATATTTTGCAAAAAGAAGAATGGGCAAAAATGTCCTCTCTAGATGTGCAAAGCTGGTAGAGACATCCCCAAAAAGACTTGCAGCTGTAATTGCAGGGAAAGGCGGTTCAACAAAGTATTGGCTCCGGAGGGGGTCACAGATTTATTTGTAAAAAATGTTGAAGGCCATTTATCATTTTCCTTCCACTTCACAATTATGTGCTACTTTGCATCGGTCTATCACATAAAATCCCAATAAAATACATTTATGTTTTTGGGTGTAATATGAGAAAATGTGGAAAATTTCAAGGGGTGTGAATACTTGTTCAAGACACTGTATCTGAGAATAAGAAATTGCTCATTGCTCAAGGAACCCCTAGCAGCCTCTGAGGGAACCCTGGTTGAGAAACCCTGACTTAAAGCAGGGCCGTCTTTTCGAATGGGCACGCCCGGCAGTTGCCCGGGGGCCCCACACACAGGGTGACAATTTACATACCGATCTGTCCCCCCCCCGGCCAGATTAGTTTACCTGGTGGTCTAGGACACCCCCCCCCCCCCCCCGTTGTCCACCAGGAGCGGGCGCCGGTTGTTTTGGTGTGGCTCTGAGTCTCTGCTGCACTGGTTGCTAGGAAGGCCAGCCGACTGGCATCTAACAACCAGTAAAGTTCTGAGGAGTACCCATCATGCACAGCGGAGGAGAATCCTCCTCGTTGGCTCGTCCTCCTCCGCGCCTAGAAGAATGGCTCCACCCACCTCCTCCCTTCATGTGCTGTGCGGCCGGTGGAAGGTAATCAGACTGCTGCAGGCTGCTTGTTTTCTTTTCTCTCTCTCTCCATTGACTGTCTGTGCCATCCTTTTCCTGCCATATACATCCTCTGTGTGCCATCCTCTGTGTGTGTGCTATCCTCTGTGTGTGTGCCATCCTCTGTGTGTGTGCCATCCTCTGTGTGTGTGCCATCCTCTGTGTTCCATCCTCTGTGTGTGTGCCATCCTCTGTGTGCCATCCTATGTGTGCCATGTACATCCTCTGTGTGCCACCCTCTGTGTGCCATCCTCTGTGTGACATGTACATCCTCTGTGTGCCACCCTCTGTGTGCCATCCTCTGTGTGACATTTACATCTTCCGTGTGCCATCCTCTGTGTGCCATGTACATCCTCTGCGTGCCATGTACATCCTCTGTGTGCCACCCTATGTGTGCCCCCCTATGTGTGCCACCCTCTGTGTGCCACCCTCTGTGTGCCATGTACATCCTCTGTGTGCCATCCTCTGTGTGCTATGTGCATCCTCTGTGTGCCATCCTCTGTGTGCCATGTAAATCCTCGGTGTACTATCCTCTGTGTGCCATGTACATCCTCTGTGTGCCATCCTCCGTGTGCCATGTACATCCTCTGTTTGCCATCCTCTGTGTGCCATGTACATCCTCTGTGCACCATCCTCTGTGTGCCATGTATATCCTCTGTGTGCCATCCTCCGTGTGCCATGTACATCCTCTGTGTGCCATCCTCTGTGTGCCATGTACATCCTCTGTGTGCCATCCTCTGTGTGCCATCCTCTGTGTGCCATGTACATCCTCTGTGTGCCATCCTCTGTGTGCCATGTACATCCTCTGTGTGCCATCCTCTGTGTGCCATGTACATCCTCTGTCTCTGTGCCATCCTATACCTGTCATGTACATCCTCTGTGTGCCATCCTATATCTGCCATGTACATCCTCTGTGTGTCATCCTATACTTGCCATGTACATCCTCTGTATGTGCCATCCTATACTTGCCATGTACATCCTCTGTGTGCCATCCTATACTTGCCATGTACATCCTCTGTCTCTGTGCCATCCTATACCTGTCATGTACATCCTCTGTGTGCCATCCTATATCTGCCATGTACATCCTCTGTGTGTCATCCTATATCTGCCATGTACATCCTCTGTGTGTCATCCTATACTTGCCATGTACATCCTCTGTGTGCTAGCCTATACTTGCCATGTACATCCTCTGTCTTTGCCATCCTTTACTTGCCATGTACATCCTCTGTATGTGCCATCCTATACTTGCCATGTACATCCTCTGTGTGCCATCCTCTGTGTGCCATCCTATACTTGCCATGTACATCCTCTGCCTGTGCCATCCTATACCTGCCATGTACATCCTCTGTCTGTGTCATCCTTTACCTGCCATGTACATCCTCTGTCTGTGTCATCCTATACCTGCCGTGTACATCCTCTGTCTGTGCCATCCTTCACCTGCTATATACCTCCTCTGTGTGCCATCCTATACTTGCCATGTACATCCTTTGTCTGTGCCATCCTATACCTGCCATGTACATCCTCTGTCTGTGCCATCCTTTACCTGCCATGTACATCATCTATGTGCCATCCTCTGTGTGCCATCCTATAGTTGCCATGTACATCCTCTGTCTGTGCCATCCTATACCTGCCATGTACATCCTCTGTTTGTGCCATCCTTTACCTGCCATGTACATCCTCTATGTGCCATCCTATGCCTGCCATGTACATCCTCTGTCTGTGCCATCCTTTACCTGCCATGTACATCCTCTGTGTGCCACCCTTTGTGTGCCATCCTATACTTGCCATGTACATCCTCTGTCTGTGCCATCCTATACCTGCCATGTACATCCTCTGTCTGTGCCATCCTTTAACTGCCATGCACATCCTCTGTGTGCCATCCTATACTTGCCATGTATGTCCTCTGTCTGTGGCCGTGCCATCCTATACCTGCCATGTACATCCTCTGTGTGCCATCCTATACCTGCCATGTACATCCTCTGTCTGTGCCATCCTCTACATGCCGTGTACATTCTATTTGTGCCCTCCTGTGTGCCATTCTATATCTGTCCTGTACATCCTATGTGTGCCATCCTCTGTGTGCCATCCTATATCTGTCCTGTACATCCTCTGTGCCATCCCATACCTGCCATGTACATACTCTGTCTATGCCATCCCATGCCTGCCATGTACATCCTCTGTGTCATCTCATACCTGCCATGTATAAACTCTGTCTATGCCATCCCATACCTGCCATGTACATCCTCTGTGTGCTATCCTATATCTGTCCTGTGCATCCTCTTGTGTGCCATCCTATACCTCACATGTACATTCTGTGCCATGTGCCCTCCTGTACCTGTCCTGTAAGTCAGCTCACTGTGCCATCCTATATCTGTTATGTACATCCACTGTATGCCATCATATACCTGTCATGTGCCTCCTCTGTGTGCTGTCCTATACCTGTCATGTGCATCCTCTGTGTGCCATCCTTTACCTGTCATGTACATCCGCTGCCTCTGCAATCCTATACCTGCCATGTACATCCTCTGTGTGCTTCTCTCTCTCTCTCTCTCGTTGTGTTAATGTTTAAACACTGATTTTGTTGGAGGTACCAATAAATATAGCCTTATTGATAATTTGCATTTTTATTCTCGTGGGTGATTGTGTAGGCGGGGTCCCAGTGCACTGCATTTCCCGGGGACCTATACGGCTCTTAAGATGGCACTGACTTAAAGAGACCAGTGCCTACAAGGCCTAGAGAAATCTGCCCCAATGCACTTTAGCAGCAGCACTTCCTAAACTTTTGCTATTACAGCTAAAGCACATTATCAATATGACTGCCTGGGACCCAAATTTTTATATTGAAGGGGTTGACTTATTTAAAAACCCCCTTAATGACCCTTCTGAACCATCTGAGCTAAGTTTGAAGGCCATTAAGTGCATTATGTTTAGTTGTTCACTATGAAAAAAAAATTACGCATTAGTTGGGCAGGTCCGTGAACCATGAGTGGGCACCTAAGACCCATGATATACCCAAACCTGAATCTCATTCCTAGTCAGGAGTGTATACCACACAGATTGCAGGGGTCAGGAGTATGTAAAGCACAGAGTGAAGAGATCAGGGGATCAATAGCACAAAGAGTTCAGGGGTCAGGAGTAAATAACTCACAGAGCACAGGGGTCAGAAGTAAATAACTCACAGAGCACAGGGGTCAGGAGTAAATAGTACACAGAATGTAGGGGTCAGGGCTATATAACTGTAACACACAGGCAAAAAAAGACAACCACAAAATCCCCCCCCCCCCCTCCCCGCCAAGCACACATCTTTTCTTACCCAAAGTTTCCCTCACCCTCTGTACTCCACAGCCAGGGCCGGATTAAGAGCATCATGGTCTTGGTGCTGAGGATTTTGAAGGGCCTTAAGGGCCGTGCCTTGGCATGCACCCAGAGGAGGAAGGGTGCAGCCATGCATGCCTAATTCAACATGGGATGCTGTCTCTGAAGCCCATAAACACATCCATGCATCGGCAACTGTCCCTCCTTGTCCGGCCTTCGTGCTGTGTGGGGAGGTTCTGAGGGAGCTGCCTGGGGAAGCGAGCATAGAAGCCAGACTTCTGTGTTTACAAGTGACAGAAGAGCGGTAACAGTGAATATGGCCAACCTGGGGCCTATTTATAAAGGTAGGGGCCTGGAGCTGCAGCTCCAATAGCCCCTACGTTAATCTGGCCCTGTCCACAGCCAACAGAGATCTGCAAAATGCAACCACTACATCTAAGGGCTGGAGAGCTACAATATATAAAATGTTGGTTTTTGGATTTATCTATGCCCTATGAGCCACCTTTTTCTGACCATAGCACCTGAAATAACGGAATATAAATGCAAAGAAACAATTTGAATGACATTACTTTGCAGTTTATTATAAATTAAAGATCAGTAAAAAGTACATAGTGCGCTCTCCAGTGATACAAAATATCTATATATTGTCTACTCCATTAACAATTCTTACTGTTCAATAAATACAACACAATAAATAGTTCAAGTATAAAGCAGGCTTTAAGACAAAAAGCAGGATATCAGCTCTGTACAAAATTGAGATTATCAGGACTCATAGCGGCAAGGTTATCTTAGGTAGCGTTATATATGATGCAGCCAACACCATCCACAGAAAATGAAGTAGATACAAGATTCCTTCATAACTTCTCTCTGCAGAGAGCATTGGGGTTGACGTTATGACAAAGTCTTATAGTGCCGGGATGGTCGGTACTCGGAGGGTTTACATCAGCTTCATCAAGATCCAGGAGGAGATCAGAGCAGACAAAGTCCAAGGCATGGAGAAACCTGGAAGAACACACAAGAGATATTAGGAATGGAGCCGGAAGGGCTGTCTTTATGGAAGTTTCATTGTAGTTTCAATCTAAAGAAAGCCAACTTATACACCAGATTGTGACATTGTGAGTATTTCCAACCAAAATTTTAGTTTATTAATCTTTGCATAGCTTGGCGGCATTTGAGAGATTTACCCTCATACACTGTTAAGGTGACAACGGTTTTACCAGATATGAAGTGAGGGAAAATCTGGTACAAGGACACAGACAGCAATAAAAAAAAGCTGACAGGTACATTGGCCTTTCCATACTCTCTAAAAATGGTTTCTGTCTGTGTAGCTGTTGGATATTTTCTCTCACTTCTTGTTCGGTGAAACTGTCGTTTTTAGGACAGTAAGCAAAAGGAAAATGTCTCTAACATATCCCAAAATGGCAATAAAGGCCCAAAATAGGTCATTATCCTTCTTGACCAATTCCAAAGCTAAAAAAAAAATAAAAAAATTGGTTGGATGTACACTTTAATAGAGAAATTACAAAAGAAATGGAAGGATGAATAGGACTTTAAAGGTAGCCACTGGTAATCCCATAACGAAGTACTCAACAGATAAAAAAATATAAAATGTATTATGACAACATGATAAAAATATTAAAACCATATCATATGGAAAAAATATATAGGTGGACGTATCCCGAGTTCTCCATGGGGTATCTCACGGCGAGGATCGGCACAAGTAGGAGCGTAGCTCCATTTTCCAGAAGAGAGAAATTGTGACACTCCCTACATTGGACAGACGATCGTGTTACCATCCACTACAAGTCGGAATCCATCTGCCATTTGTGGCTACTTTGCAAAGTTTGTATGGCCCTAGGACAGAACTCTTGCTGTTTTGGCTATAGAGTATTTGATGTACACATTCCACTTTGGAACTGATGTGTGTGGGACCTTTCCTTATGCCATTATGCTGGTCTGGGTGCTTCCTGTAGTCCCTTTGTTTCCCCCTTGGGATCAGGTACCAATAGGATCTCCTGAGGAAGCTGTAAGCGAAACACGTAGCGATCCATTGGCTTATGATGCTTGAGATTCCTATTTGGCCCAGATATCCAAAAGATTATCGTAGATTCTGTGTTCCTTTATACAAGATCTTAGTTTGATACGAGCATGTAACAGGTTCTTGTGCTATATAGCCACCTCGTCTGGGGAGATACTGTACTGTATGTACTATGGATCGACCAATTATCGGCGAAGCCCATATATCGAGGGCCGATCTGCACTTTCCCCGATATATCGAAATCGGCCCCTGAGGTTACCGATATTTCAGGAAAGTGCATGTACCGGAGTAATGCCTGCAGCTAGAGGCATCGACCTGGTACCGGCGTCCATAGCCGAGGGTCGGCTGACTTGTAATGACAACCGATGCGGCTGAGAAGCCTCTCGGCTGTCATTACAAGGAGCGGGAGGGGACGTTTCCCCCCCTCTTGCCACCTTCCGTGGCTCGTCTTGGTCTCCCATCCCACCGAGAGACCAGGGCAACCAGCCTGCATGGCCGCCGAAGACCCGATCAAAGCCGCATTCGGCTCTGTTCGGGTCTCCATGCAAAAACCGGAAGTGATGTCATGACATTCCTTTCAGGTACTGGCGCCAGATTTTAAAAAATGACAGCATTCAAAACAGCCAAACTTGGCGTTTTGAATGCTTTTAAGTGCAGAGGAGGGGTTTGGGGTCTTTTAGACCCCCAGATCCCTCCACAAGAGTACCTGTCAAGAAAAAAAAAATGAAAAATATATTTTTTGTAAATGTACGAAAATATCGGCCGATACCGATATGCATTGGCCAAAATATCGGTATCGGCAACGAAAAAACGATATCGGTCGATCACTAGTATGTACCATATATATTTTTTTTCCATATGATATGGTTTTAATATTTTTGTTATCACGTTGTCATAATAAGTTTCATATTTTGTATCTGTTGAGTACTTGTTTTTCCTTATGGGATTCCCAGTAGTTATCTTTAAAGTCCTATTCATCCTTTCATTGTAATGTTTTTTTTAGATGTGGTGCCACATATCTCTGTTGCGTTTAATAGAGAGATCCCCCTCTACTTTATTTTGAAGTTGACCACAAAGGAAGTGATGGGAAATCTGTTCAGTAGGGGGAATAAATACAACCAAATAATATTTATTACAGGATATAAATCTATGATGTTGGTGTCACAGAACGTTATGTGTTTTCCGAAGACAACACAACAGAAGATGTTTGCCTTCAGACTGTCTCTCTCTAATTGTACATCTCAGTCAGTGCTGATAGCCTGCATATAATTGGAGCTCAAAGAGAAAAATAATGGACTTTATAGGCATAGTGCCTATAAAGTCCATTATTTTTCTCTTTGAGCTCCAATTATATGCAATTTATAGTATGTGGCACAGCTAAAATGAGGGTGCTTACTAGCCACCAAGGGCACCAAATTCATCTACATTATTCAGTGCTGATAACCCTCCACCTTATTGCTTTTATAATAAAACTAATATCAATAGATATTTAGATAAATACAAAATGTATGTAGAGAAATATAGGGATAGATAATAACCCCTAGTCATTGTTAGAATTAGGCAGATGAAATGGGGCGAAAGAGGAACATTTTACATATCTCTTTCTCTTTGGGGGAGTTTATTATTTTTGTGGCCAGTAACCTGAATCTACAAAAGCTCAAAAGGAAACTTTGGAGAAAAAAAAAAAAGGGAGACAATATTTTTGCAGTGTAAGTACTTGAATGTGCCCTGGTATCGGCCTCCTGCAGTCCCTGTACAGCAGGGCTAGAATGTGAGAGGAAGAAACAGCACAAGGATTGGGTACCAATCATGTGTTGCATGTAAATGTGTTAAAAGGAACATGCTGATAGAATGAGAGAGCAAAGTGATCAGGGAGATTACCTAATCAGTTTGTTACTGCTTCTTCACTGCCCAATCAGCAGACTAGGGTGGAAGGAGGACATGAGAGAAAACGGTGTCACCCTCCTGGCTGTGCTGTGTGCCAATGCTGTGAAAACTGCAAGACTGGACTGACAGAAATACAAATCCTTTGGCAGGTAATATTCTACCCCTATCAGTTTTTTACCTGGAAACTTAGAAGATTTAATATAACTCAGCTTTAACCCCTTTATACTAGTGGGAGCTGGTGCTTTAAATGGGCCCTGATATCCAACGGCCGGTAGGAGGGTCTCCGGATCATGCTGAGCTGTAGTTGGCTGCACAGTGCTGACATCATACAAAGTCAATCCTACCATCTGCTGATTGTCAGCAATTGACTGTTAGCTGTTGGTGACAGCTCAGTCACAGTTCTGGGGGTACCGGTGGAGCACTCCCCAAACAAGACAGCATTGCATATATGCAGGGGCTGGATGTTGAGGTCAACCAGCCCTGCCCCCACATATAAAGGTATTGTTGCTGTAAAGGGGTTAAACATGTTTAGCTACACCACTTTATACCATTAAAATTCTCAATGTAAGAGATTACTCACCTCTAGTAGATCCGTTATCTAAATAGTAATTGGTATCAGCTGGAAATAAAGAAAAACATATCTGTTAATTGGAGACCTCAACCGGACTGATACTCATTCTTCTGGATATATCGTATGATATTCACATTCACTGTAGGCTGAAATAATTGTGTAGTGGAAGTGAAAGCATTTGTAATCCCTGACAATAAATCCTAACAATGGACACCGTGCTGCCTTTTTGGTCTGGTAAATATACGTGACGCATGGAGCAATAAATATTTTTTTTCTATATTATGATGGTAAAGGGTTGGAATCTCTGCAGGCTTTTACTGCTTTGTCCCCTCTGGGGAGTTGCTCCTTACTTCCTGTTCAGGTGACAGGTGTCAGACAGAAGAGGAAGTGAGGGAAAATCCCACCCAAAGGGAACAAAGACAGCAGTTAAAAATTGATAGAAGCTTTAAGCCTTCCTCCACATTGTCCAAAACAAAAAAATAAATGTTTTGTCTGGAATTGGGCTTCAATATATGTGACTGAAGGAACACAGAAAATTACTGTAACAAAACTGTGAACATGACTTGACTTACCTGCATCCAAAAAGATGCCGACTCTTCCTGCAATGTTCTGGGAATCTCCCGATTTGGATTGAGAGCTGCAGGTCTGTAGGGAAATAAAAGTAATTCAACAAAAATTCCAGACAGGTGAAATTGATGAAGGAATTGCAAATTGTATCCAAGAAACACCCCAGCTATGCTAAAGTCACAACATCCTCTTCATGTTCCTTTATCTGGAAACAGTGGAGAATGCGGGCACACAGGGTTCTTCTTTCACTCCAATAATGAGACTTCCCTGGAATAGTTTGCATTTCCCCTCCACATTGGTTTCAGTCTCTCTAAGCCATTTTCCCCAATTACCTATTTATTCTACATTGTACCAGGGCAGCATGGCACCAACAATTGTCTATATTAGAGATGAGTGTGACGCCATCATATCTCTTTCTTAGGAATGGGCATGAAACCATCAATTGTCTTTGTTAGGGATGGGCATGAGACCATCAATTGTCTTTATTAGGGATGAGCATGAAACCATCAATTGTCTTTATTAGGGATGAGCATGAAACCATCAATTGTCTTTGTTAGGGATGGGCATGAAACCATCAATTGTCTTTATTATGGACGGGCATTAAGCCATCAATTGTCTTTAATAGGGATGGGCATGAAAGTATCAATTGTCTTTGCTAGGGATGGGCATGAAACCATCAATTGTCTTTATTAGGGAGGGACATGAATCCTCCAATTGTCTTTGTTATGGATGGGCATGAAAACCTTGATTGTCTTTATTAGGGAAGGGTATGAAACCCTCAATTGTCTTTGTTATGGATGGGCATTAAGCCATCAATTGTCTTTGTTAAGGATGGGCATGAAACCATCAATTGCCTTTAATAGGGATGGGCATGAAAGTATCAATTGTCTTTGTCAGGGATGGGCATGAAACCATCAATTGTCTTTATTAGGGAGGGACATGAATCCTCCAATTGTCTTTGTTATGGATGGGCATGAAAACCTCGATTGTCTTTATTAGGGAGGGGTATGAAACCCTCAATTGTCTTTGTTATGGATGGGCATTAAGCCATCAATTGTCTTTGTTAAGGATGGGCATGAAACCATCAATTGCCTTTAATAGGGATGGGCATGAAAGTATCAATTGTCTTTGTTAGGGATGGGCATGAAACCATCAACTGTCTTTGTTATGAATGGGCATGAAACCATCAATTGTCTTATGGATGGGCATGAAACCATCAATTGTCTTTATTAGGGATGGGCATGAAACCATCAATTGTCTTTGTTAGGGATGGGCATGAAACCATCAATTGTCTTTGTTAGGGATGGGCATGAAACCATCAATTGTCTTATGAATGGGTATGAAACCATCAATTGTCTTTATTAGGGATGGGCATGAAACCATCAATTGTCTTTGTTAGGGATTGGCATGAAACCATCAATTGTCTTAGGAATGGGTATGAAACCATCAATTGTCTTTATTAGGGATGGGCATGAAACCATCAATTGTCTTTGTTAAGGGTGGGCATAAAACCATCAATTGTCTTTGTTAGGGATGGGCATAAAACCACCAATTGTTATTGTTAGGGGTGGGCATGAAACCGTCCATTGTCATTATGAGGGATGGGCATGAAACCATCAATTGTTTATGTTTTTAGATAGGCATGATGCCATCAATTGTCTTTGTTAAGGATAGACTTGGGTTTGGGCCAAACCCTAGCTCGTCCCATGTTATGACTGCAGCAGATGGACAGAGCTGTGAATTCTGATGGTGGTATCTCAATATCAGAAGCCAGAAGTGGAGTTGGCCATTAATTAAACTAACGTGCTCATTACACACAGCACTGTTCTACCTGCTTGGTTAGCAGCAGAAGATCAGGTAATCAATAGGGAAGCTTGTATCCCTGTTTGGTGTGGAATTTTTTTTTCTTCAAATTTTCAGTCCATAAACACCTCCAAGCATCTTAATTAGGCCATGCAATGATTAGAAAGTCAGCTGAGGACATTGGGGCAGCACCGTAGTTTGATAGTTAGCCTTGTAACACTGGGAACCTCAAATTGAATGCTATCCAGACCAGAAATCATCTGCCTGGAGTTTGCATGTTTTGCTTGAGTTAGTTTCCTCCAAGGACATGCAGGTAGGATATTTGGCTCCTATCTAAACTGGTGCTAGTATGTGTGTGTGGCTAAAAATAACCCTGCCTCCTTCTTCAGGTACAGAAATCACAGAACAGTCTCTATATGTATATTGAGTCTTACCGTGGTACAATTATTAGTGCAGAGTGAAAGATCGGCATAGAGATAGACGGTGTTAGAATTTGCAATCTGGAAGACTTTCATAGCAAACCGAGATTCAATGTTGACTCCATTGCTGTCCACTGTTAGCTGGTCAGAAGATATTTGGCTGGATGGGCACCTGGATATAGAAACCTTTCATTAGCTTTCGGTTACTGTAATCTAAAGATTAGAACACAATACCGGCATATACTATTACAGCTGAACAATATATGGGATGTGTTCATTTTATATACACTACAGTATATACTGTAATTTATAGAATGACAATACATGGCATATCTTCATTATTTATATGTGTATTATAGCTGAACAAGTCCGGGCATGTGTTCGTTATATTGTTTCTGTTATTCAGCATTAAAGTCTTCAATTTGCATTTCAATGGAGTGGATTTTAGTGGAGTGATTGTGCCATACCCAAGAAGTGAATACCTGTGCTGTGACCCATAATTATTCACACCTCACACCTACATGATTTTCTCCTTAATGCATTGAGACAAATGAAATACATCAATTTGCATTTTCTAAATGTATTTTATCCAATGCTGACCTACATATTGCTGTGAACTGGGCCTTTCAAGAAACAATGGATTGTCAATGTGTTGGGCCTGCCTTGAGCAAAGTAGCCCGTCAACAGGTGGTGTGAAAGGGCCCTTCAATAAGAAACATATCAAGCAAAAATGTAAATGTTAATTCAAGGCTGCACTGAAACCTGGTATCATTTTGAAAGAGCTCTGTAGTTCTAACATTTATATTATAATTAATGTATAGTATGGGGAAGAGTTAGATCCCCTGCAGGGCTGTCTTAATGGCATCATGAGCCCCTGGGCAAAGTAATACTTTGGGGCACCTACCAGCCTGCCCTAATTTATGCACCTACTCTTAAGAATTAAAGTATTCATCGTTGATAGAAATAAAACATATACAGTATTTATTTGTACTTCGATTTTAAACAATAAGAAAACACGCCATAAATCAAAGACTAATTAACACAAATGGCACAGTACCGGGAGGGAAGCAGAAGGGCACAATACTGGGATCAGGAGGGCACAGTACCGGGAGGGAAGCAGAAGGTCACAATACTGGGATCAGGAGGGCACAGTACCGGGAGGGAAGCAGAAGGGCACAATACTGGGATCATGAGGGCACAGTACCGGGAGGGAAGCAGAAGGGCACAATACTGGGATCAGGAGGGACACAGTACCGGGAGGGAAGCAGAAGGGCACAATACTGGGATCAGGAGGGCACAGTACCGGGAGGGAAGCAGAAGGGCACAATACTTGGATCAGGAGGGACACAGTAACGGGAGGGAAGCAGAAGGACACAATACTGGGATCAGGAGGGCACAGCACTGGGAGGGAAGCAGAAGTGCACAATACTGGGATCAGGAGGGACACAGTACCGGAAGGGAAGCAGAAGGGCACAATACTGGGATAAGGAGGGCACAGTACCGGGAGGGAAGCAGAAGTGCACAATACTGGGATCAGGAGGGCACAGTACCAGGAGGGAAGCAGAAGGGCACAATACTGGGATCAGGAGGGACACAGTACCAGGAGGGAAGCAGAAGGGCACAGTACTGGGATCAGGAGGAACACAGTACCGGGAGGGAAGCAGAAGGGCACAATACTGGGATCAGGAGGGACACAGTACTGGGAGGAAAGCAGAAGGGCACAAAACTGGGATCAGGAGGGCACAGTACCGGGACGGAAGCAGAAGGGCACAATACTGGGATCAGGAGGGACACAGTACCGAGAGGGAAGCAGAAGGGCACAATACTGGGATCAGGAGGAACACAGTACTGGGAGGGAAGCAGAAGGGCACAAAACTGGGATCAGGAGGGCACAGTACCGGGACGGAAGCAGAAGGGCACAATACTGGGATCAGGAGGGACACAGTACTGGGAGGGAAGCAGAAGGGCACAATATGGGATCAGGAGGGACACAGTACCAGGAGGGAAGCAGAAGGGCACAATACTGGGATCAGGAGGGACACAGTACTGGGAGGGAAGCAGAAGGGCACAATACTGGGATCAGGAGGAACACAGTACCGGGAGGGAAGCAGAAGGGCACAATACTGGGATCAGGAGGGCACAGTACCGGGAGGGAAGCAGAAGGGCACAATACTGGGATCAGGGGGGACACAGTAACGGGAGGGAAGCAGAAGGGCACAATACTGGGATCAGGAGGGACACAGTACCGGGAGGGAAGCAGAAGGGCACAATACTGGGATCAGGAGGGACACAGTATCGGGAGGGAATCAGAAGGGCACAATACAGGGATCAGAAAGGCACAGTACCGGGAGGGAAGCAGAAGGGCACAATACTGGGATCGGGAGGGCACAGTAGCAGGAGGGAAGCAGAAGGGCACAATACTGGGATCAGGAGTGACACAGTACCGGGAGGGAAGCAGAAGGGCACAATACTGGGATCAGGAGAGCACAGTACCATGAGGGAAGCAGAAGGTCACAATACTGGGATCAGGATTGACACAGTACCGGGAGGGAAGCAGAAGGGCACAATACTGAGATCAGGAGGGCACAGTACAGGAAGGGAAGCAGAAGGGCACAATACTGGGATAAGGAGGGTGCAGTACAGGTTCAGGGATGCCGCCCTGGACACAGCCATTCCAGGACAGATTAGTAAAAAGCATGACTGTCTCTGAAATTCCAGGACAGTTAGCAAGTGTGATGTTATGCAAGATTATCTTGGGTCCCCCATGCATCTGGGGCCCCTGGGCAGTGTCAAGGGGTGCCCATGCATTAAGATCCACTGTTAGGTATGTATTGCTTGCTGTCTAAAGCAGCTGGGAAACCCATGAACAAAGATTGTTGGATTGTTCACAAATCATCGCCCTATGGAGTCCAGCACCTCTGCATATACCCAAGTTCCTGGAGTCCTGATAAAGGTGGACTCCTTATACCCCTGAATTGTATTGGCACTTTCCTATTTTCACACCTAGACCCTTCTCAAGGCTTGTATTGCTGTCCGAGGCAAAAGTTCCTTTCACACCCTGTACTGGTGATACCAAAAATACAGGGACATGAAATGATGGAAGATCTCTCTAGTGAGGACATAGACAGTGAGCAGTGTGGTGAAGAGTAAGAACATCTTGGCTGGTTTTAATTGCTGTCAGTGTTCATACTGTCTTGATGACCCCCATCTCCTCAATTCTAGTCCTAATTTCACAAGCATGGATCAATAACAAGAAGGTGCCTCAAAGTAGCCACAGACACCTCACAAGGGTTGCAACCCTTCCCCATTCTAAAACTGAACAAAATGTAGACTTGAGTTGGGCTGTAAAGATGAACTCCAGGAATTATATCACTTTAGAAAGTTGGCTTGTCCAGATTAGTTCAGAACTTCATGCCAACACTTCAGCAATATACTCTTAAGCCAACCATAGACATTTTGAATCTCATGTATGGGCAAGCTAAATGTACCCAAGTTGATCGATCAACTTGAGTACAACCAGGCTGTTGGATTTTACATGCAATTATTGCCAACGGCTGTTTTTAACAAGGGTTTTCCTCATTAACACTGTCTGTTTGAAGGAAAGAAATTTGCTCCATCTCCGGCCGGCCTTAAGGTGATACGGAATATTGTTTTGTGTATTTATTGAATTATTTCTGTAGTCAAATGGCGCTTTTCCACTGCATGGAACCGTACCGGTTCGGCACGCTTTTGTGCTTTTCCACTGCTGGTACCGCATGGTATAGGGTTGGAACGGTTCGGTACGGTACGGTATAGGATTGCTTTTCCACTGCATGGAACCGAACGGTACGGTACGGCTCTGAAAAAACAGTACCTACTCGATTGTGGTTCCAACAGGTACCAAACTGGTACCATATCCCACAATCCTTTGCATGCAGTCACTACTAGCCACTGATTGGTCAGAGAATCCCACCCACCCCGTTGTTATCCCACCCACTTAACTTTAGTACTACTTTAGTGGAAAAGCAAACCTATACCGTACCGTACCGAACCGTTCCGACACTATACCATGCGGTACCAGCAGTGGAAAAGCAAACCAGGCCAAGCAGGCCCGAGTAGAGCCGAGCCGGTATGAGCCGGTACTTGCAGTGGAAAAGTGCCAAAAGTGTACAAAGAACACATAGCATTCATAACCAGTGTACTGTGTACTTACCCGTTCTGAAGAAGATAGTACTTTTGGATACTTGAATTGGTAGGAGAGGCATAAATATTCACCACTTTGAGTTTAGAGGTGTTAACATCCAGATCCGGTACTCGCACTGAAAGGTAAATAGTATCTTCCACAAACAGGGAGTCATCTTCTGAGAGAGGGGTCGTATATGTGCTATCTTTAAAGGCCATCATTACAGCTGCAAAACTTCCATTTCCTGTAGGGCCGGTTATTTCTGTGGTCCTGGAAAATAAACACATGACAAAGGTTACCTACCTAGAAACCCTTGCAGGTATGTGGCCATGCATCAATAATGTTATACAGAGAATTGGCATTATTTGCACTAAGGATAAAGAGCAAACCTATTAGATATCTTCTTCAGCTCTGTGTATATTGATGGAAGCAATAAAGCTGATATACAATATCAAGTGCACTACAAAGGTTTAAAATGAGCGTTTATGAAAAAGCGAAATTAAAATAATTTAGGATAAGTACACCAAAAGCATTTTTTTGTCCATACTTCTCTTGTGGGTCACAGGAGTGCACGTACTCACTCTCAAGTTAACCAGATTTCCCGCTATCAGCTGGCATGGCAAGGCCTCTCTAGGCTCTGGAAAGTTCCCACCATTGCCACCAATATTGTCAAGATCCATTCGACTGCCTGATTGACATTGAGCTGAGAGCTAGAGCCAGCTGCACCCACCCCCTCCCCTGCCCAGTGCCCCTATGAGTGCTGAAGGAGCAGAGCAGAGAATGGTGACTAACAGTCACCGCTCCCCACTCGGAGAAGACCGAAAACTGAGCAATAAGTAGCCGTGTGACTGCTCAGTTCTCGGCCTTAGAGCTCACAGGTGACCACTGCAGAATCACATAGATACTGTATGATACTGATAGTATGTATGTTTATTTCTTTTTTTTTTTAAACCCATATTTCTGTTTTAGGTGACCTTGTTAGGTTGGGGAAAAAAATGAAGAAGAAATGTTCCTACAATAGAGCTTTTATACTCATCTGTCAGGCAGCCCATGTCTCCTACCCATTGGTCCAGTGCTGCAGCCTCCACCAGACTCTTCAGTATTCAACATTTCTGGAAGTATCTCCCAGCGCATGCCATGGTTATTTTTTTTCCTCTGACCCCAATGTCACTACAGGATTTAGCAGTGTCGTAGGGTGAGGAGGAAGAAACCATGCGGTATGGCAGGGGATGCTCAAGCATTGAATGCCAAAGTCTCTCATGGAGGCTGCAGCACTGAAGCAGAGGGAAGGTAGGAAACAAAGGCCTTGAAAAGTCTTATACTGTGGGAACCTTAAGTCTCAGGGTGACATGGTTACTTGAAAACGCTTGGCCCAAGTTGCTTACACCCATGTATCCTCAGAGAGTTAAGCTCAGTTATATCTAAGCTTTGTTTTCTAATTTACTGACACTTTAATCCAACCTCGAAGTTTAACCCAATTTTTAACCTGTTATCTCTAATATAGAGTTAATGCACATTTTCCTATATGATTTTCTTTTTTGGATCCCTTAACCACTTAACGCAAAATCACGTACCTGTACGGCAAGTGGTTGTACTGGGGTGATGCCTGCAGCCAGAGGCATCACCCCGGAATAATTTTCTAGAACGGACGGTCTGCTTTCATGTGGTAGCAACCAATGTGGCTAAATAGCTGCCCAGCTGTCATCACAAGCAGTGGTAGGGGATGTCCCCCCTCTTGCCGCCGTTACGTCCAGGTCTCCTGTCCCGCCTGAAGACCCAAGCGACCAGCCAGCATGTCCGCCGGCTGGCCGGAGTCCCGAACAAAACTAGAATCAGCTTTGATTGGGTCTCCGATGTAGTAATCTGGAAGCGACATCACAATGTCACATCTGGTTTACTCTGCAGCCAACGGCGCCGATTGAAAAAATTCTAAGTATTTAAAAATGCTAATTTTGGCGTTTTGAAAACTTTGAAGTGCAGAGGAGGGGTTTGAGGTCTTTTAGACCCCAGATCCCTCCATAAAGAGTACCTGTCACTGCATATTACTGTCACAAGGGATGTTTATATTTCCAGCTGTGGAAAAAAAAATAAAAGTCAGCAGCTACAAATGCTGTAGCTGCTGACTTTTATTATATAGACACTTATTTGTCCAGGGAGCCCACGATGTCAGCACCCCAGCTGATTTTCAGATCGGCTGCCTGGTGCTGCCGCCACCATTCCCTCTAAGGGAAACTGGCAATGAAGCCTTTTCAGCTTCACAGCCGGTTCCCTACTGCACATGCGCGAAGCATGCTGCACATTCTCATTGGCTCAGCGGCAGGGGAAGGAGAAAGGGGACGGAACCTCCAAGGGACAGCGCTGCGCCGCTGTCTCTCAGAAGTTGGGAAGGGTACCTGTCAAAAACAGGAACCCCTTTCCCCCTCCCCACTGAAAGGTGCCAAATGTGGCTACGGAGGGGGGAAGGAAGCAGATGAGCAGAAGTTCCACTTTTGGGTGGAACTCCGCTTTAAGTTTTTGTTTCTGTTGAAGCTTGGCACAAGCCCATTTTAGTACCTTCATTAAAGTTCAATCAGTAACTACAGACCTGTAAGTTTAACATCTACTGTATGGAAGATAGAAGAGTAGACACTAGAATATAATATCGTAACAGATAGCCAGCATTGGCCCTGAAAGTATGCAATAATAATTACCCAAGTATTGGGCGCAGTGTCACATTAAGAGCGACATTCATATACAGCGGGTAAGAGCAGGAAATATTCAGGACAACGTCATTTGTTATTCGGATCGGATCCGTTTTACCAAAGATATACAGCTGATTTGTGTACATAACATGGGTTGCACTCATCTGTAGAGAGAGGAAGCACAGAAGTCATTAGACAAGGTCAGAAAGCTTACCGCCATACAGTAATCTACACATTAGCAGATAGTTACTTTTAATGTCAGTGTATTCTCTGAAGGATCAAAAAAGAAGGCTCTAATTTTCATAAGGCAGAACTTCAGCCCAAAACAACCAGATAAAAATAAATAGCATATCATAGGATGAAATAACAAAAGTAGCTTTTTCGGCAATATTCAACTTCAACTCAGAGATTTCCCCTGCGGTACTTTTGCCATTTGATGTCCTCAGTCTAATGACCACTACCATTCAACCAACTTTATCTAAGTCATGGTACCCTTGGACCCCCCACCCCAACCCTGTGACTGGACAGTGAAAGGAGAAGCAGAGAATTCATCTCTCTTTCACTCTGTTCTCTTCTCCTATCAAAATAATGTGTGTTAGCACATGAACTACTATGGCTATATGTGAAGAAAAAGGGGGAAAGGATAACCCCCAGGAGTGATCAGACTTTTAAAGCATCCACTAGTTAATCTCATAAAGAAATGTACATTCCTTAAATGTATAAATACATACAAAATGTATTGTGATAACATATTAAAAATTCTCAGTACATAAAAACCATCACATAAATGAGTGAGCACAACAGTGCTAAGCAACATGCTTCTGAGCGAGAAGAACCCATAAGTGGTCCAACATGTAGCAGGGTCTGTGTCTGAAGACCATCAAGATGGCCGACCTCCTAAGCCCAGCTCAGAAGGGTTCTATTGAGCAAGTTTGCCAATGGATCGCTACGTGTTTCGCTATGCAGCTTCTTCAGGTGATCCTATTGGTGTTATAATGGGGGGCGAAGGGTGCCCAATATTCTCTTGGATGGAGGCTGTGAAGTAAGAGGAGCCACAGCTCATATGGATTCCGATCCAATCAGAGTGGGATACCCCCTCCGGCAGGGAGACAGTGGAGATGTCCCCAAACAGCTGTGGCTCCTCTACAGGAAGGATATATATACTATACATATAGTGGTTAATTCCAGTAGGAACAATTCTAGTACCACTATTACTTCACAGCCTCCATCCAAGAGAATATTGGGTACTCTTCATCCACCATTATAACACCAAGGATTGTACATTTCTTTATGAGATAAACTAGAGGACGCCTTAAAAGTCCGACCACTCCAGGGGGTTATCTCTTCCCCCTTCTTTTTTCCATTTATATATTGGATGTGGTACCACTATATCCAGGATCATGTCATCATGTCTCATTGTTTTCATATATATATATATATATATATATATATATATATATATATATATATATATTGTGTAAGGGGTTGGCTAGGTAGCGGGTGTGGGTGACCCCTTGGGTGGGTTCGCTACACAGAGAGACAGCCGAAGAGTGGTTGAAAACAACGGTCTATGGTTTATTCTTCCAATTTGCTGGAAACAAGTGCAAGCATCCAAGCAGCATAAATCAAACAAACATAAAATAAACCCTGGCCACTTGGGGCGTCTACCTTCACAACACAGGAACCTACCTAAGACACTGCTGGTCATACAGCAGAAAACCAATTGTCTATTTGTTTTCTTTTCACACAGAAAAAGTCAACACCACCTCACAGTCTCTCAGCTCACTGCTCTCCTTAACGCACAAAGCCTCAGGATGCAGCAATCAGTAGTCATCCTCTGGATAACTTATAGAGGCCTTAATTGACTCATTCTGAATAGCTGAAGCTTTCCAATGTCCTTAAACCTTTCTGGCTACCTCTGCAGCCGACACCTGATAGTAATTGGTGAACTGTCTAAACAAGGCAGAAATGTATCTCCCGTCTGTGACAACACCCACAGATTTACCTGACTTCCTGTCACAATATATATATATATATATATATATATATATATATAATTGTCTATATGTGCTGCTTCTCCTTCTCCCAGTCTGAGCACTGCTGTACAGGGATTGTAAGAGGCTGAAACCAAGTCACATTGAGGTACTTCTATTGATGCATTTTAAAAAATATATTTCATGATGCATTTTATTGCTGCCTGGGCTTCAGCTCCTTTTTATAGGTGTCTCCTTTAACTAGCCGGCTTCTAAGGGGACACCCATGAATGTGTGCCCTTGACTGGGGCTGTGTGTGTCTATTCAAACACAAAGCACCCAGCAACCCCCACCCCTGATCCCTCCTCCCAGACAACTGCAGGAGCCAATTACACCTCTTCCCTTCTCTATCTCCTCTGCAACCAGGAAGTTCAGGGAACAGGGCAGACTTGGAGGACCTGGTAAAAGGCACAAGGGATACCAGGTATGTGTTTGAGGACGGGGAGTTGTCAAAGTAGCAGGGCATGTTGTCCATTAATGTTGTAAAAGCATGAAAAATGAGGGTAAAACAAACACTTACAGTCAAGACCATGTCAGAAGAACTTACCACAGGAACTGTGTTACAGTCAGAACTTATTAATGGACGATAAATGGTTATCTCCGATTTTCCATCCACAACCTCCCTTCCTGCCAAACACTCGGTGTTGGTGCTGTTCAGCCTTATATCCGACGTATTATAACCATTTTTTTCCAACCAACATTTTGACACTTGTATATTGAATTTTGCTCCAGTACAAGTAAGATTTACAGATGGAGTGGCTCCTGAAAAAAAACATGAATTTTATTCAGCATGTCTGAGATGGGAAGGTGACAGGGATGTAATTGATACAATATAGGGGTTTTCTATATATACCCACTTTAGGGGGGCAAGAGTGGCCAGAGAGGGGAGAAAGTTGCCATAGAGTCAAGGAGTTAAAGCTTCCAATTTACATACAAAACATTGACTGTTGGTGATCAGTGTAGCTCTGCCTTACATTAGTGGTCAGTGTATCGCCCCCCTATATTGGGGGTTAGTGTAGTTCCCCCTTTCATTGATGGTTGGTGTAAAGTCCCCTATATTGGTGGTCAGTGTAATGTCCCCTATATTGGTGGTCAGTGTAGTGCCCCCTTACATTGGTGGTCAGTGTAGTGCCCCCTTATATTGGTGGTCAGTGTAGTGCCCCCTATATTGGTGGTCAGTGTAATGCCCCTTTATATTGGTGGTCAGTGTAATGCCCCCTTACATGGTCAGTGTAATGCCCCCTTACATTGGGGGTCAGTGTAATGCCCCTTACATTGGTGGTCAGTGTAGTGCCCCCTTACATTGGTGGTCAGTGTAATGCCCCCTTACATTGGTGGTCAGTGTAATGCCCCTTATATTGGTGGTCAGTGTAATGCCCCTTATATTGATGGTCAGTGTAATGCCCCTTATATTGATGGTCAGTGTAGAGCCCCCTTACATTGATGGTCAGTGTAGTGCCCCCTTACATTGGTGGTCAGTGTAGTGCTCCCTTACATTGGTGGTCAGTGTAATGCCCCTTATATTGGTGGTCAGTGTAATGCCCCTTATATTGGTGGTCAGTGTAATGCCCCTTATATTGATGGTCAGTGTAGTGCCCCCTTACATTGGTGGTCAGTGTAATGTCCCCTTAAATTGGTGGTCAGTGTAATGTCCCCTATATTGGTGGTCAGTGTAATGTCCCCTAAATTGGTGGTCAGTGTAGTGCCCCCTTACATTGGTGGTCAGTGTAATGTCCCCTATATTGGTGGTCAGTGTAATGCCCCTTATATTGGTGGTCAGTGTAATGCCCCCTTACATTGGTGGTCAGTGTAATGTCCCCTATATTGGTGGTCAGTGTAATGTCCCCTATATTGGTGGTCAGTGTAGTGCCCCCTTACATTGGTGGTCAGTGTAATGCCCCTTATATTGGTGGTCAGTGTAGTGCCCCTTATATTGGTGGTCAGTGTAATGCCCCCTTACATTGGTGGTCAGTGTAATGTCCCCTATATTGGTGGTCAGTGTAGTGCCCCCTTACATTGGTGGTCAGTGTAGTGCCCCCTTATATTGGGTGTCAGTGTAGTGCCCCTTATATTGGTGGT
>NC_138779.1:12504058-12559058 GCF_965119305.1 Pelophylax lessonae
AATGTACATTTTTTTATATAAATAGGATTTTTTTTTTTTAAACTCCCCCTGTCGCCGTGAGTTTGCGCACGAAAGAAAACGCCTATGTAAGTTGTGCCCGCAAATGAAAGCGGTGTTAAAACCATGTGAGGTATCGACGCGATCGCCAGAGCGAGAGCAATAATTCTTAAAAAAAAAAAAAAAAAAAAGCTACTCTGTAACTCTAAACTGGTAACCATTAAACATTTTTAAAGTTTCGCCTATGGAGATTTTTATGTACCATAGTCTGTGGCCATTCCACAGGTGTGCGCAATTTTAAACTGTAACATGTTGGGTATCTATTTACTCGGCGTGACATCATCTTTTACAATATACAAAAAAATGGGCTAACTTTACTGTTTAGTTTTTTTAAAATGCAGTGAAATGTGATTTTTCTAAGAAAAATGGTGTTTGAAAGACCGCCGAGCAAATACCACATGACAAAATATTGCAACGAACGCCATTTTATTTTCCAGAGTCTTTGCTAAATAAATAAATAAATAAATATATATATATATAAAATGTTTGGGGGTTCATATATATATATATATATATATATATATATATATATATATATATATTATATATTTTTTTTTAATGTTTGGGGGTTCTAAGTAATTTTCTAGCTAAAAATACAGATTTTAATTTGTAAAGAACAAATGTCAGAAATGGACTTGGTCCGGAAGTGGTTAAGTAAGTCCTTATATTGCCATTAAACATGTTACAAAGGTAGCGACTCAGAGAGCAATGAAGTCAAAGGATGATCATGATAACCAGCCAACCAGCAATCACAAAATGAAGAGTAACCAATGGCAGCCTCCGTCATTCTCTCATGATATTCCCTTCATAAAGGAGACAATCAGAATGACTTAGAAATCAAAGTTTTATACTGACCGACTAATGTGGTGAGGAGATGTCCCGGGTCTCCAAGAGTCTTCCAACAACTTGATGTTCTTCCAACAAGTGCGCAAATTTAGCTGTCAGTTGAGTTTTGCCACCTTTAGGAATGGTAGTTGGAGTGGAGGTGGCGGAGGTTCTGAGTACAATTACCGATCACTCAGCTACTTATATACCCATTGGTTCTGATGGAATGCCATGCGTCTGTCTTGTGAAGAAACCAGAAGGTGGATATCAGGTGACGTTATAATAACCGGGCCTCACCCAGGCAGGACTTAGCCCCGAGCGGTCACAGTTTAACATTTAAAGCAATCGTCACAGAATGATGTATTTTTCTGGAGGCATTTCATATTCATAGCTAAATGTCACCTTGTTCTATTACCAAATAAACCACTTCTGGACCTTTAAGGATTTTCCCCCTTAATGACCAGGCCATTTTTGCGATTCGGCACTGCGTTAATTTAACGGACAATTGCGCGGTCGTGTGACGCTGTACCCAAATAAAATCAATGTCCTTTTTTCCCCACAAATAGAGCTTTTTTTTGGTGGTATTTGATCACCTCTGCGATTTTTATTTTTTGTGCTATAAACAAAAAAAGAGCGACAATTCTGAAAAAAAAAACAATATTTTTCCCTTTCTGCTATATAACATTCCCAATAAAAAATAAATACATTTTTGTTATCATTTTAGGCAAATTTGTATTCTGCTACATATTTTTGGTAAAGAATTATTCCCAATAAGTGTATTTTGATTGGTTTGCACAAAAGATATCACGTCTACAAACTAGGAGAAAGATTTATATCATTTTTATTTATTTTTTTACTAGTAACGGCGGCGATCTGCGATTTTTAGCGGGACTGCGACATTGCGGCGGACAGATCGGACCCCTAACTGACATTTTTGACACTTTAGGGGGGACCAGTGACATTACTACAGTAATCAGTGCGCGGTCGTGCGACGCTGTACCTAAATAAAATTGATGTCCTTTTTTCCCACAAATATAACTTCCTTTTGGTGGTATTTGTGCGATTTTTATTTTTTTGAGCTATAAACTAAAAAAGAGCGACAATTCTGAAAAAAAAAAATATATATATATTTTTCACTTTCTGCTATAAAACATTCCCAATAAAAAAAAAAATTTTTTTTTATCATTTTAGGCCAATTTGTATTCTGCTACATATTTTTGGTAAAAAAAAAAATCCCAATAAGCGTATTTTGATTGTTTTGCGCAAAAGTTATTGCGTCTACAAACTAGGGGAAAGATTTATGTCTTACTTATTTATCTATTTTTTTACTAGTAATGGCGGCAATCAGCGATTTTTAGCGGGACTGCGACATTACGGTGGACAGATTGGACCCCTAACTGACATTTTTGACACTTTTGGGGGGACCAGTGACATTACTACAGTAATCAGTGATAAAAATATTACTGTACTAATGACACTGGCAGGGAAGGGGTTACCCCAGGGACGATCAAAGGGTTAAATGTGAGCCTAGGGGGTGTTTTCTAACTGTGAGGGGGATGGGTTTATGCAATCAACACAGAGACCTGTGTTCCTAAATAGGAGGAGCTCTGTATTGATTCCAGAGAGAACAACGGTCTGCTGTGTTTACAACAGCAGAGAGGCGTTCTCTCTTCATAGGGAGCGGTCGCGGCCACAGGCTCCGTGGATCGTCTTCCCCTCTGGCTGGTGGGCGCCCCCAGGATCGCTCCTGCGCACCGCCGTACAGGTACAGCGATTCACGGGAACCTGCTGCTAGATATCTGCAGCGCCTAGGTCGGCACGTGGTTAATCTTTCTACTATTTTACATACTTTGTGGTAATTTTGTATGTTTCCGCGCTATGGATGTGACTAATATATAAAGCTGCTGCCCCCACTCAGACTAAGTACCGTAATAGTGTCTAATAACTGAAGATGAAAAGGAGAGCGGGTTTTGGCGCTGCTCTGTGCTACCTCGCAGTGTTAGATTGAATTTAAATGCAATACGCCATAACTTATTCGTTGTACATATACAGTTGTGCTCATAAGTTTACACACCCTGGCAGAATTTATGATTTTTTGGCCATTTTTCCGAGAATATGAATGATAACACAAAAACTTTTCTTTCACTCATGGTTAGTGTTTGGCTGAAGCCATTTATTATCAATCAGTTGTGTTTACTCTTTTTAAATCATAATGACAACAGAAACTACCCAAATGACCCTGATCAAAAGTTTACACCCCCCCGGTTGACACAAAGGGGTTTGAATGGCTATTAAAGGTAACCATCCTCACCTGTGATCTGTTTGCCTGTAATTAGTGTGTGTGTATAAAAGGTCAATGAGTTTCTGGACTCCTGACAGACCCTTGCATCTTCCATCCAGTGCTGCACTGACGTTTCTGGATTCTGAGTCATTGGGGAAAGAAAAAGAATTGTCTGTAGGATCTGTGGGAAAAAGGTAGTTGAACTGTATAAAACAGGAAAGGGATATAAAAAGATATCCAAGGAATTGAGAGGCCAATCAGCAGTGTTCAAATCAGTGGCGGCTGATGCATTGGGGGCGCAGGGGCGCCACCCCCTATCCATGCATGGAGTTCAATGGGGCTTTTTTTTTTTTTTAGCATGTGATTAGAGCCAGAGGCTTTAATAGGCTAAGAAAAAGGGTGCGCCCTGAGCCCACCCAGTTGTGTGACAATAGTGAATGAATATTCGCTATTGTCACACGGATCCTCCTCCCGGCCAATCAGGAAGTGGGTCTGAGACCTGTTTCTCGATTGGCCGAAAGGAGAAGCCATGCCATTGGCCATGGAGGAGGAGGGAGGAGACGCAGAAGACAAGGGGGAAGAAGCCGAAGCTGATGCCGCAGCCGCCGTGTGCTGCTGCTGCCTGCCCTCCCTCCACATATTCAGGCAGGTTGAGTGAGCCAACGTTGGGGTAGGTATGGTGTGTGGCCTGGTGTGGTCAAGGGGGGGTAGTATGGTGCCGTCCATCTGCCACCCCCCCCTCCGGCCCATGGAGCACCAGCCTCCACTGGTTCAAACTCTAATCAAAAAGTGGAAAAGTAGGGGTTTTGCTGAAACCAAACCACGGTTAGGAAGACCAACTAAAATTTCAGCCACGACTGCCAGGAAAATTGTTCGGGATGCAAAGAAAAACCCAGAAATAACTTCAGGTGAAATACAGGACTCTCTGAAAACATGGGGTGTGGCTGTTTCAAGATGCACAACAAGGAGGCACTTGAAGAAAGATGGGCTGCATGGTGGAGTCTCCAGAAGAAAGCCATTACTACGCAAATGCCACAAAGTATCCCACTTACAATACGCCAAACAGCACAGAGACAAGCCTCAAACCTTCTGCCACAAAGACATTTGGAGTGATGAGACCAAAACTGAGCTTTTTCGCCACAACCATAAACGCTACATTTGGAGAGGAGTCAACAAGGTCCTATGATGAAAGGTACACCATTCCTACTGTGAAACACGGAGGTGGATCGCTGATGTTTTGGGGATGTGTGAGCTACAAAGGCACAGGAAATTTGGTCAGAATTGATGGCAAGATGAATGCAGTTATCAAAAAATCCTGGAGGAAAATTTGCATTCATCAGCCTGGAAGCTGCGCATACTTGGACATTCCAACATGACAATGATCCTAAGCACAAGGCCAAGTCCACCTGTCATTGGCTACAGCAGAATAAAATGAAGGTTCTGGAGTGGCCATCTCAGTCTCCTGACCTCAATATCATTGAGCCACTCTGGGGAGATCCCAAACGTGCCGTTCATGGAAGACAGCCCAAGAATTTAAAGGAACTGGAGGCTTCTGCCAGGAAGAATAGTCAGCTTTACCATCTGAGAAGATAAAGAGCCTCATCCAAAAATACCAAAAAAGTCTTCAAGCCGTCATTGATGTTAAAGGGGGCAATATATGGTATTAAGAACTGGGTTGTGTAAACTTTTGATCAGGGCCATTTGGATAGTTTCTGTTGTTATTATGATATAAAAAACACAGTTGATTGATAATAAATGGCTTCAGCCAAACACTAACCATGAGTGAAAGAAACGTTTTTGTGTTATCACTCATATTCTCTGAGAAATGGCCAGAGTAGGAGATAGTCAGACAGATTGGGGCAGAGAGCAGGAGGTCCTGGGAGGAAGGAAGATGATTTGGTTGGGATTTTGAGACCAGGTTGGTGATGGGTGGCTTTGTAAGTTGTTGTTAGTAGGAGGTCTTCGGAGGAATGAAGATGATTTGGTTGGGATTTTGAGACCAGGTTGGTGATGGGTGGCTTTGTAAGTTGTTGTTAGTAGGAGGTCTTCGGAGGAATGAAGATGATTTGGTTGGGATTTTGAGACCAGGTTGGTGATGGATGGCTTTGTAAGTTGTTGTTAGTAGGAGGTCTTGGGAGGAACGAAGATGATTTGGTTGGGATTTTGAGATCAGGTTGGTGATGTAGCTGGGGGCTGATTTATTGACGGCTTTGTAAGTTGTTGTTAGTAGCAGGTCTTAGGAGGAACGAAGACGATTTGGTTGGGATTTTGAGAACAGGTTGGTGATGTATGGCTTTGTAAGTTATTTTTAGTAGGAGGTCTTGGGAGGAACAAAGATGATTTGGTTGGTATTTTGAGACCAGGTTGGTCATTGATGGCTTTGTAAGTTGTTGTTAGTAGGAGGTCTTGGGATGATTTGGTTGGGATTTTGAGACCAGGATGGTGATGTAGCTGGGGGGCAGAGTTATGGATGGTTTTGTAAGCTGTTGTTAGTAGGAGGTCTTGGGAGGAATGAAGATGATTTGGTTGGTATTTTGAGATCAGGTTGTTGATGTAGCTGGGGGCAGATTTATTGACGGCTTTGTAAATTGTTGTTAGTAGGAGGTCTTGGGAGGAATGAAGATGATTTGGTTGGGATTTTGAGACCAGGTTGGTGATGGGTGGCTCTGTAAGTTGCTTTTAGTAGGAGGTCTTGGGAGGAACGAAGATGATTTGGTTGGGTTTTTGAGACCAGGTTGGTGATGTAGCTGGGGGCAGATTTACTACTATGTAACTATGTAGCAGAGACTCTGGGGAATAAAATGGTGGTTGTTGAAACTTTTTATGTCACACGGTATTTGCACAGCAATTTTTCAAACACCTCTGTTTTGGGAAAAAAAACTTTCATAAACTGGAAAAAAAAACACTAAAGTTAGCCCAATTTTTTTGTATAATGTGAAAGATGATGTTACGCCAAGTAAATAGATACCCAACATGTCACACTTTAACCGCTTGCCAATCACGGCACGACTATTTACGTGAGCGGTCAGCCCCTCACAGGCAAAGCGACGTAGGACTACGTTGCTAGCGTGTGAGGCTCTAGGGAGCGAGCGCGCGCCACCGAAGGCGCACTCCCACTCCCGCTCACTCATGGACCCCCCGCACGTGTGCCCAGCGTACCCGATGTCCGCCAGGCACTTGCGATTGTCCGTTAGAGCGGGAGAAAGGCAGGCGGCTAATGTAAACACAGCCGCCTGTCCTTCTCCCCTGTGTAAGAATGGAGATCATACGGTTCTGCTATGTAGGACTGTTAAACTCTGTTCTTACACCAGTAGCCACAGCCAATCACAGTTAGAAACACGCCCCTAGGACACACTTAACCCCTCCCTCTCCAATAAAGTTAACCCGTTCCCTCCCAGTGTCATTTTTACAGCAACAGTGCATATGTATAGCACTGATTACTGTAGTAATGTCACTGGTAACCCCAAAAGAGTAAAAAATGTCTGTCAAGGGTCCGATCTGTCCACCGCAATGTCACAGTCCCGCAAAAAAAATCGCAGATCGCAGCCATTACTCGTTTAAAAAAGAACAAAAAAAATGACAAAAATCTTTCCCTTAGTTAGTAAACGCAATAACTTTTGCGCAAACCAATCAAAATACGCTTTTGCGATCTTTTTTTCCACACATATGTAGCAGCAAACAAATTGGCCTAAAATGTTAAAAAATTTTGATTTTTAAATTTTTTTGGGGGGAATTTCATATAAAAAAATGTGAAAAATATTGTTATTTTTGCAAAATTGTCGCTCTTTTTTTGTTTATAGCGCATGATCAAAAAATTGCACAGGTGATCAAATACCGCCAAAAGAAAGCTCTGTTTGTGGGAAAAAAAGGACGTCAAATTTGTTTAGGTACAGCGTCACACGACTGCGCAATTGTCCGTTAAAGCAATGCAGTACCGAATCACAAAATAAGACCTGGTCAGGAAGGGGGTAAAATCTTCCGGGGCTTAAGTGGTTAAAATTGCGCACACTCATGAAATGGTGCCAAACTTTGGTACTTAAAAATATCCATAGGTGACGTTTTAAAAATGTTTACAGGTTACCAGTTTAGAGTTACATATACGTTCATTTCTGCGTGCGAGGACACGGAGACGGGGGCGCTTTAAATTTATTATTTTTTTTTAATTGTTTATTTTATTTTTCTATTTTTACACTTTCCCTTAAAAAAACTTTTTTGATCGTTTTTTATTCCTATTACAAGGAGTGTAAACATCCCTTGTAATAGGAATAGAGCATGACAGGTCCATCTGGGGTCAATAAGTCCTCACATCAGGAAAGACTGAGATAAAAAAAAAACGATCTTGGCCTTTACAGCCGAGTACACGGCAGTGTTTACATCTGCTGGGCCAGATGTGACGTCATAACATCACGCTCCGGCCCTCCGAAGGTCATAGAGACTGCCGGGGACCATCTGGTCTCCGGGAATTCTCTATGGTGAACTTCTGCCGCCGGCGGATTCCTTTTCCGGCTCACCGATCGCACAGGTGAGCCGGTAGAAGCACCGGAGGGCAGCCCCTAAAAATGATCAAGCGGCTGAACAGCCACTATGATTGTTCTTACGGTGCATGAAATCGCAGGCTGAAAAAGATGATATCTGTATGATGCCTGCAGATATCCCCACTCAAAGTCCAGGAGGTCATATGAAAGCCTTGGGCCAGAAGGAGTTCAATCAGTATTTTTTTTGCTAGAAAATGACTTAGAACCTCCAAACATTATACATTTTTTTTTTATTTATTTTATTTCACACAATATTTTTGCAGCGGTCTTTCAATGCAATTTTTTTTTTTTTTTTTTTAAAAAGACACTTTAATGAATATTAAAAAAACAAAAAAACACAATAATTACCCCAATCTTTTTTATATAATGTGAAAGATGATGTTATGCCGAGTAAATAGATACCCAACATGCCCCACTTTAAAATTGCGTACGCATGTGGCAACAATGTCGACAAACTACGGTACTTAAAATTCTCCATAGGTGACCATTTAAAAATGTTTACAGGTTACCAGTTTGTGTGCTAGAATTATTGCTCCCACTCCAACGATCGCGGCGATACCTCACATGTGTAGTTTGAACACTGTTTACATATGCATGTGCGACTTACGTTTGCCTTCACTTCTGTGTGTGAGCTCAGAGGGATGAGGTTTTTGAATTTTTTTATTATTATTTATTTTTTTTATTTTTTCCCAGTCCATTTTTAATGTGCGACTTATGTATGCATTCGCTTCTGTGTGCGAGCTCAGAGGGATGGGGTGACAATTTTTAATATTATTTATTTTTTATTTTTTCACTGTCCCTTTATAATGTGCGACTTACGTATGCGTTCGCTTCTGTGTGCGAGCTCGGAGGGATGGGGTGTAAATTTTTAATATTATTTATTTATTTTTTTTTTTTCACTGTCCCTTTATATTGTGCAACTTACGTTTGCATTCGCTTCTGTGTGCGAGCTCGGAGGGATGGGGTGTTTAAAAATGTTTTTATTATTTATTTTTTATTTTTACACTGTCCCTTTATATTGTGCAACTTACGTATGCTTTCGCTTCTGTTGGAGGAGGGATGGGGGTGTTTAAAAATGTTTTAATATTTATTTTTTATTTTTTCACTGTCCCTTTTTTTTTTTCAGTTTATTTATTTTTTTTAATCACTTTTATTCCTATTACAAGGAATGTCAACAACTAATGACATTGGCTGGGAAGGGGTTAACATCAGAGGCGATCAATAAGTTAAGTGTTCCTAGGGGGTGTTTACCTGTACCTGGTTCTGCGTGGAGGGGCCGCCGCCCCTGCAATAAATGTACATATGACGAGGTATGAGGTACGAGGTAATCTATAATGTTTTTATATAGACAAGTTCTGTTCTAGTGTGTCACCGGTCTGAGGGAGGGGCGATTTTAGGAATTATTTTTTACGTAGAATAGCGATGTAATACTCACCAGGGTGAAAATTTCTAAAATTCCAAAATTCTGAATAACATCATGTGACCGAAGAAATACCGGCAGCCGCATGGCTAAACTCAATGTGAGTACATAGAACCTAAAGCGGTATTAACCACTTCTGGACCGGAAGATTTTTCCCCCATAATGACGAGGACATTTTTTGCGATTCGGCACTGCGTTACTTTAACGGGCAATTGCGCGGTCGTTAGACGATGCACCCAAATAAAATTGATGTCCTTTTTCTCCCCACAAACAGAGCTTTCTTTTGGTGGTATTTGATCACCTGTGCGATTTTTATTTTTTGCTCTATAAACAAAAAAATAGCGACAATTCTGAAAAAAAAAAAAAAAAATATATATATATATATTTATATACTGTATATATATATTTTTTTTTTTTCACTTTCTGCTATATAACATTCCCAATAAAAAAAAGAAAAAAAATCTAATTTTTTTCACCATTTTACGCCAATTTGTTTTCTGCTACATATTGTTTGGTAAAAAAAAAAATCCCAATAAGCGTATCTTGATTGGTTTGCGCAAACGTTATCGCATCTACAAACTAGGGGAAAGATTTGTCATTTTTATTTAAATATTTATTTTTTTACTAGTAATGGCGGCGATCTGCGATTTTTAGAGGGACTGCGACAGATCGGACCCCTAACTGATATTTTTGACACTTTTGGGGGGACCAGTGACATTACCATACCTCCCAACTTTTTTAGATAGGGATGAGGGACACCTATTAGTAAAAGTATGTAGGCATAGGACACACCCCCTGCCACGCCCCCTTAACCACCTCTGGACCGGAAGGTTTTACCCCCTTAATGACCAGGTCTTTTTTTGCGATTCGGCACTGCGTTACTGTAACTGACAATTGCGCGGTCGTGTGACGCTGTACCCAAATAAAATTGATGTCCATTTTTCCCCCACAATTAGAGATTTCTTTTGGTGGTATTTGATCACCTGTGCGATTTTTACTTTTTGCACTATAAGCAAAAAAAGAGAGAGCGACAATTTTGAAAAAAAAAAAACAATATTTCTTACTTTCTGCTATATAACATGATTGGCTCCCACAGTAGCGAATTGGCACACACGCATGCATCCACTATCGGTACGGGTATGTAATTTCGCAGGATAGAGCCGACCTGCCGCCGTAAAACTATGGCAGCTGGTTGGCAAGTGGTTAATAATTTTTTACATTTTTTAAATTATTTTATTTTACAATGTTCATGTGCCTGCGCCCCCTGGAGGAGGACTGGTAGTCCCCCCCCCGCCCCCAATCAGCGGCCCTGCTGCTTTAGTTTCCTTTTTTAGTCTTTTTTTATAGAATAAAGCTGGGGAAACCAAACACTACAATATTCCAAGGTAATAGGATGTCAAAGGGTGCTGCATGTCAACGCGTTTCACATGCTGTGCTTCTTCAGGAGGCCGCTTAGGTGAACTGATCAGTACAAAAAAACAAGTGGCACTGTTATATCATGAGGAGAGGGGGGGGGGGGGGAGGGCAGCAAACAGTGCATCACCCCAGATTCCTGGCACCCAACATTGGTAGGTCCATAAACGGAAAAAAAAAGCATATACAGTACATGTATATACAGTATCTCACAAAATTAAGTACACCCCCTCATTTTTGTAAATATTTTATTCTATCTTTTCATGTGACAACACTGAAGAAATGACACTTTGCTACAATGTAAAGTAGTGAGTGTACAGCTTGTATAACAGTGTAAATTTGCTGTCCCCTCAAAATAACTCAACACACAGCCATTAACCACTTAAGCCCCAGAAGATTTTACCCCCTTCCTGACCAGGGGGTATTTTGCGATTCGGCACTGTGTGACTTTAACGGACAATTGCGCGGTCCTGGGACGCTGTACCAGAATTAATTTGACGTCCTTTTTTTCCCACAAATAGAGCTTTCTTTTGGTGGTATTTGATCACCTGTGCGATTTAAATTTTTTGCGCTATAAACAAAAAAAGAGCGACAATTTTGCAAAAATAACGATATTTTTCACATTTTTTTTATATGAAATTCCCTCCCAAAAAAATGTAAAAATCTAAATTTTTTAACATTTTAGACCAATTTGTTTTCTGCTACAAATATTTGGTAAAAAAAAATCGCAATAAGCGTATTTTGATTGGTTTGCGCAAAAGTTATTACGTTTACTAACTAAGGGAAAGATTTATGTCATTTTTATTGTTTTTTTTTTTAACGAGTAATGGCGGCGATCTGCGATTTTTTGCGATTTTTTGTTTTGCGGGACTGCAACATTGCGGCGGACAGATCGGACCCTTGACTTACATTTTTGACACTTTTGGGGGTACCAGTGACATTACTGCAGTAATCAGTGCTATACATATGCACTGTTACTGTAAAAATGACACTGGCAGGGAAGGAGTTAACCTTATTGGAGAAGGAGGGGTTAAGTGTGTCCCTAGGGGCGTGTTTCTAACTGTTATGGGATGTGGCTGTTTGTGTAACTACAGAGACATACAATACTACATAGCAGGACCGTATGATCTCTGCTGTTACACAGGGGAGAATGACAGGCGGCTTTGTTTACATTAGACGCCTGCCTTTCTCCCTCTGCAACGGACAATCACAGTGAGCGAGCTGGGGCGGTATCGCGCCTCCGACGACGCGCGCTCGCCCCCTATTGCTTTGCTGGCAAGTGACGTACTCATAAGTCACTTTGCCTGCACGGGGCTGACCGCCGCAGTATATGTACTTGCGGCGGTCGGCAAGCGGTTAATGTTTAAACCGCTGGCAACAAAAGTGAGTACACCCCTAAGTGTAAATGACCAAATTGGGCCCAATTAGTCATTTTCCCTCCCCGGTGTCATGTGACTCGTTAGTGTTACAAGGTCTCAGGTGTGAATGGGGAGCAGGTGTGTTAAATTTGGTGTTATCGCTCTCACTCTCTCATACTGGTCACTGGAAGTTCAACATGGCACCTAATGGCAAAGAACTCTCTGAGGATCTGAAAAAAAGAATTGTTGCTCTACATAAAGATGGCCTAAGCAATAAGAAGATTGCCAAGACCCTGAAACTGAGCTGCAGCATGGCGGCCAAGACCAGACAGCAGTTTAACAGGACAGGTTCCACTCAGAACAGGCCTCACCATGGTTGACCAAAGAAGTTGAGTACACGTGCTCAGCGTCATATCCAGAGGTTGTCTTTGGGAAATAGATGTATGAGTGCTGCCAGCATTGCTGCAGAGGTTGAAGGGGTGGGGGGTCAGCCTGTCAGTGCTCAGACCATACGCCGCACACTGCATCAAATTGGTCTGCATGGCTGTCATCCCAGAAGGAAGCCTCTTCTAAAGATGATGCACAAGAAAGCCCGCAGTTTGCTGAAGACAAGCAGACTAAGGACATGGGAGTGTCATGGTCTGGGGCTGCATGAGTGCTGCCTGCACTAGGGAGCTACAGTTCATTGAGGGAACCATGAATGCCAACATGTACTGTGACATACTGAAGCAGAACATGATCCCCTCCCTTCAGAGACTGGGCCACAGAGCAATATTCCAACATGATAACGACTCCAAACACATCTCCAAGATGACCACTGCTTTGCTAAAGAAGCTGAGGGTAAAGGTGATGGACTGGCCAAGCATGTCTCCAGACCTAAACCCTATTGAGCATCTGTGGGTCATACTCAAACGGAAGGTGGAGGAGCGCAAGATCTCTAACATCCACCAGCTCTGTGATGTCGTCATGGAGGAGTGGAAGAGGACTCCAGTGGCAACCTGTGAAGCTCTGGTGAACTCCATGCCCAAGAGGGCTAAGGCAGTGCTGGAAAATAATGGTGGCCAAACAAAATATTGACACTTTGGGCCCAATTTGGACATTTTCACTTAGGGGTGTACTCACTTTTGTTGCCAGCGGTTTAGACATTAATGGCTGTGTGTTGAGTTATTTTGAGGGGACAGCAAATTTACACTGTTATACAAGCTGTACACTCACTACTTTACATTGTAGCAAAGTGTCATTTCTTCAGTGTTGTCACATGAAAAGATAGAATAAAATATTTACAAAAATGTGAGGGGGTGAACACACGAACAAATGTGGCCCTTGGCGGGAAGTTCGCCCGCCAATAAGCGCCCCATAATGCACTGCATTAAGTGCTTGTGATTGGCCAAAGCATGCACCTGACCTGTATGCTTTGGCCAATCATAGCACAATGTCCGGTCAGAGCCATAATTGGCTAAAGGCAGGGTGCCTTTAGCCAATCATGGCTCGGAGGCTAAGTCCACGCCCCACACTATAAAAGGCTGCTTACGCAGCAGCCATATGTAGTGTGTCAGTGGAGATTAGGAGTGGAGATTAGGCAGGTAGTTTGTAGATTGTGCTTTCATATTTAATGCAGTCAGTGTAGTGTAGTATAGTGTAGGGCTGATTCTTGTGTAACACGGTGTATTGCAGTCAGTGCTGTGCTGTGCTGTGATTATTGTGTAACAGTGTAGTGGGGCCTCTAATGTGTTGGTGTATACATATCTTTATTGATATATTTTTTTCTTATTAATTTTTAATTTTTTTGCAGCATCAGGTTTTCTTGCTGCAATATTCGTACTCCCCCTTCTGTGTCGCAGGTGCTATTCCTTCTGCGTCAGCAGTGGGGGGTTTTTTTGTGGTGCAGCAGCACTAATTTTTTTTTAGGGCATAATTGCTGTCCCCCCTTTTGTGTCGCAGGTGCTATTCCTTCTGCGTCAGCAGTGTTTTTTTTTTTTTTGGGCGTAGTAACACTAATTGTATTTAGGGCATAATTGCTGTTCCCCCTTTTGTGTCGCAGGTGCTATTCCTTCTGCGTCAGTAGTGTTTTTTTTGTGGCGCAGTAGCAGTAAATGTATTTAGGGCAATATTGCTATTCCCCTTTTGCTTCACAGGTGCTATTCCTTCTGCGTCCGAAGTGGTTTTTTTTTTGTGGTGCAACAGCACTAATTGTTTTTAGGGCATAATTGCTGTCCCCCTTTTGTGTCGCAGGTGCTTTTCCTTCTGTGTCAGTAGTGTTTTTTTTTTTTTGTGGTGCAGTAGCACTAATTTTATTTAGGGCATAATTGCTGTCCCCCCTTTTGTGCCGCATGTGCTATTCTTTCTGCGTCAGCAGTGGGCTTTTTTGTGGTGCAGTAGCACTAATTGTATTTAGGGCATAATTGCTGTCCCCTTTTGCGTTGCAGGGTGCTATTCCTTCTGCATCAGCAGGAGTTTCCTTTTTTTTTTGGCTTTATTAAAAAAATATATATAATAAATGGTTTATAGTGCACAGAGTACAAAGGTATTGCACCCAAGCACCATATTCCCTTCCCACACTCTATAATTAATAAAAAGTTATAAAAATCCCTGCCAAAAAATAAAAAAACAATAATAAAAGGGTTTATAGTGCACCAAGCACAAATGTATTGCACCCAAGCATCATATTTCCATCCCACATTCTATAAAAAAAAGTTATAACCCCCCCCCCCCCATAAAGAAAAAAAAAAAAGAAATCCCATTCATTTTAATTTTTTTTTTTTTGTAATAAAATACCTTTTTTTTCTTTTGTCTGCTGCATTTCCTGGTGCCTCCGTCTAGACCAGTGATGGCGAACCTTGGCACTCCAGATGTTTTGGAACTACATTTCCCATGATGCTCATGCACTCTGGAGTGAAGTTGAGCATCATGGGAAATGTAGTTCCAAAACATCTGGGGGTGCCAAGGTTTGCCTTCACTGGTCTAGACGATTACATCACTAGGCAATTTGCAAGGGCTCCGGGAATAGCGGCATCATGTATCCCAGGAGTCCTTGTGAATCGCCTAGTGATGAAATCTCACATTATTTCCAGACTGGAAATGATGCGCACAGGAGGGCCGGAATGTCATAATTGACTGGTTGCCATAGCAACGGGGCGGGAACTTTCGCCGACACTGCCATTGCTGTAGCAAAGTGTCAGGAAGAAGGAGCGCCGCACGGTGACATTATTATGCAGGCGTGAGAACGGGAGGTGCATGCTGGGTAGCCAGCTGCACCTTATCCCAGAAAAAGTTACTAGAGGGCTTCAGATGCCCACAGTGGACATGGACTCTGCCAGCTTCCGAGATCAAGGTAGATGTTCTTTATTTAGACAGAAACTTAAAGGAATACACTATAGACACCAGCTAAATGTGGTATATAAAGTTGATCAAATTACAGCGGAGTTGAAAAAAAAAATGTGATTTGGGGACTGGAACTCCGCTTTCAAAATAAACTTTTTTTTTTTTTTTTTTTACCCCTCCTTCATTTGTATATACGATTGATTTATGAGATCCCATTACAATGAATTGATATATCTACAGACCACAGCACCATCTTGTGGTCACTTTTTAATATAGCGCTCTGGTTTTCGTCTTTCTTTCTTCAATTTCTGAGGGATATTGCACTTTGTAATTTTAAAAGCCCAGAGTTGGCGAATGGGGTAAAATTTCATTTTGCAAAAAAAAAAAAGGCAATCATGTGCAAAGAAAGCAGCCTTGTGTCAGCACATGATTGGATAATGGAAGTCTTTAGAGCTTTACATCATTCACTAAGCTCTGGGGAAAATTCCCGTTCAAAGAGCAACTTCCCATGCAAAGTGAATATTATATTTGCCTTAGAGGTGGGGGTGGATGTGGCTTTGGTGAAATCTTACCAAAATTAACAGTTTAGCAGGTAACAAGCTTCTATCCTTCATACTCTCTAATGTCTAACTGTAAATCCGGTGCAAACTAGACCTCAACCACAAAAGGTTCCCATAGATATTAGATGATCATTGCCCAATTACAGTCAGATTGGGAAATTATTGTGTCAGTAAGCTTTTTCTGTCTTCTGCAAATCCTCCTAAGCTGGTCATTTAGATTCCTATTAGGGTTGTACTGATATGGATACCGGTACTGACCCATTACTAAGCATTTGCACTGGTATCGTTATTCGTGCAAATGCTCCAATACCTGACACTGATACTTTCAGGCTCGGTTCTTTCAGCTGACAGCGGGATTCCCCCACTGACAGCTGAAATGTAAAAAAAACAAAAAAAAAAGTCAGCAATTATCGGTTATTAAGGAGCGAGGCCACTGCGTCCTTAAAGCGGAGTTCCACCCAAAAGTGGAACTTCCGCTTTAGGGAGTCCTGACCCCCCGACATGCCACATTTGGCATGTCATTTTTTGGGGGGGGGAGCGGGTACCTAGTTTTGACAGGTACCCGCTCCCACTTCCGCTCGGAGCGCCGCGGCGCCCTGAGCGGAAGTTCTCCTCTCCCCCTCCCTCCCTGCAATCTTCTGGGACACGTCAGAGGTCCTAGAAGATTGCCGGCCAATCACGGCGCGCAGCGCGACTCGCGCATGCGCAGTGGGTACCCGGCTGTGAAGCCGCAAACTGTAACAGCCGGGTGCCCACAGCAGTGATGCCGGCGCCGAGGGAGAGGATCGAGGCTTCCGGCGGCCGCATCGCTGGACCGTTGGACAGGTGAGTAAATGGCTGGAACTCCGCTTTAACAGCCGATGACTCATTCAGCTGTCAGTGGGCTTCCCGTTGACAGCTGAAGTGTAAACAATGTCCCGGCAATTGGAGCTGTCAAAAAGAAAAAGAAAAGCAGCCTCATCCGTGCCAGATCCATACCTCATCCGTACCCACCCATGCCACCTCAGTGCTCATCTGTGGTTCATCCATGCCACACCCGTGCTCATCCATGCCACATCAGTGCTAATACATGCCACGTCAGTGCTAATACATGCCACGTCAGTGCTCATCAGTGCCACATTAATGCCACATCAGTGCTCATCCGTGCCACATCCATGCTACATCAGTATTCATCTGTACCACATCCATGCCACGTCAGTAGTCATCCTTGCCTCATCCATGCCATATCAGTACTCATCTGTGCCACATCCATGCCATGTCAGTGCTCATCCATACCACATCCATGCCACGTCAGTGGACATCCATGCCTCATCCATGCCATATCAGTGCTCATCCGTGCCACGTCAGTACTCATCCATGCCACATCCATGCCACGTCAGTGCTCATCCGTACCACATCAGTGCTCATCCGTGCCACATCCATGCCACATCATTGCTCATCTGTGCCACATCCATGCCACATCAGTGCTCATCCATGCCACATCAGTGCTCATCCGTGCCACATCCATGCCACGTCAGTGCTCATCCATGCCCCATCCATGCCACATCAGTGCTCATCCATGCCACATCAGTGCTCATCCGTGCCACATCCATGCCACATCATTGCTCATCTGTGCCACATCCATGCCACATCAGTGCTTATCCATGCCACATCCATGCCACATCAGTGCTCCTCCGTGCCACATCAGTGCCACAACAGTGCTTATCAGTGCCCTACAGTGCCTCACAATATTGTAATGGGAAGTCAGGAAATGATGGTGCTCCCTGCATGTTGGGCCTCTGTATGTGGCCAGGTTGTGGAAAAGTGTCACATATGTGGTATCGCCATACTCAGGAAGAGTAGCAGAATGTATTTTGGGGTGTAATTTTTGCTATATACAAGCTATGTGTTAGAAATATATTATAAATGGACAACTTTGTGTAAAAAAAAAAAAGCGTTTTCATTTTCTTTCCACATTTTCCAAAAACTTGTGGAAAAAAAAATGACATATTTAAAAGACGCATTATGTCTCCTAGATTATGTGTTGGGGTGTTTGCTTTCCAAAATGGGGTCATTTTGTGGGTGTTTCCATTGTCCTGGTGCTCCAGGGCCTTCAGAAGTGTGATAGGTTGTCAGAAATTATATGTGTAATTTTTGCTCCTAGAACGCCTGACGGTGCTCCTTGGATGTTGGGCCTCTGTATGTGGTCAGGCTGTGACAAAGTCCCACATATGTGGTATTGCCATACTCAGGAGGAGTAGCAGAATGTATTTTTGGGTGTAGTTGCAAGTATGCCTATACAGTGTGTGAGAAATAACTTGGTAATATGACCATTTTGTGAATAAAAAAAAAAAATCTTCATTTTGCAAAGATTCGTGGAAAAAAATTACAAACTTCAAAAAAATCACCATGCCTCTTACTAAATACCTTGGAATGTCTGCTTTCCAAAAATGGGTCATTTGGGGGGTATTTGTACTGTCCTGGCTTGTTAGGATCTCAAGATATGAGTCGGTACATCAGGTGTGATCAATTTTCAATGATTGGTACCATAGCTTGTAGACTCTATAACCTTCACAAAGACCAAATAATATATACTTATTTGGGTTATTTTTACCAAAGATAAGTAGCAGTATAAATTTTGGCCAAAATTTATGAAGAAAAATTACCAAATTTGCCAAATTTTAATACCGAATTAAAGAAAAATAAATTTTTTTTACAAAATTTTCGGTCTTTTTTTTCATCTATAGCGCAAAAAATAAAAAACCCAATGATGATTAAATACCACCAAAACAAAGCTCTGTTTGTGTGGAAAAAAAGGACGAAAATTTCATATGGGTACAGTATTGCATAACTGAGTAATTGTCATTCAAAATGTGAGAGCACTGAAAGCTGAAAACTGGTCTGGTTAGGAAGGGGGTTTAAGTGCCCAGTGAGTAAGTGGTTAAAGCAACCTGTCAAATAAAACAAATTTTCTTTTTTATTAAATGTTCCTCTGTTTAATCCCTTATTAACCCCTAATGTACTCTAATCAGCCTTAGTTAACACCTTATTCTCCTCCATTTAATTATTAATTTACTGTGGATTATTTATTTATTTATTTTTGTTTACTTCTATTTTATAAATTATTAATAATTAAAAACTTTTTTTTTGTTTGCTTTGTTTGTTCATTTTTTTACACCTTTAACATATGTTTACACGTTTCACATTAAAAAAAAAAAAAAAAAACGCAAAATTTAAAACAACGTCCCCAAACTGTTCTCAGAAAGTTGAGAGCATGAAATTGTCGGAAATGTCTTGGTATGCTGACGCCTTAAGAGTTCCCTTCACTGGAACTAAGGGGCCGAGCCCAACCCCTGAAAAACAACCTCCACCAAATGATTTGGACCAGTGCTCAAAGCAAGGTCCATAAAGACATGGATGAGCGAGTTTGGGGTGGAGGAACATGACTGTCCTGACCTCAACCTGTTAGAACACCTTTGGGATGCATTCGAGCGGAGACTGCGAGCCAGGCCTTCTCATCCAACATCAGTGCCTGACCTCACAAATGCTCTTCTGGAAGAATTGTCAAACATTCCCATAGACACACTCCTAAACCTTGTGGACAGCCTTCCCAGAAGAGTTGAAGCTATTATAGATGCAAAGGGGGGGCCAACTCAATATTGAACCCTACGGACTAAGACTGGGATGCCATTAAAGTTCATGTGTGTGTAAAGGCAGGCGTCCCAATACTTTTGATAATATAGTGTATATCCTATAGTTTGTGGACTCTATAACTTTCCTACAGACTAAATAATATACACTGATTTGGGTTATTTCAACCAAATAAATATATCAGAATACATTTTGACCTAAATCCACGAAGAAAAATTATTTATTTGCAAAACTGTATAACAGAAACAAAGGAAAACGTGTTTTGTTTTTTGTTTTTATTTTTTTGGTCTTTTTCGTTATTCAGCAAAAAATAAAAAACCCAGTGGTGATTAAATACCACCAAAAGAAAGCGCTATTTGTGTAAACAAAATGATAAAAATGTAGTTTGGGTACAATGTAGCATGACTGCCAATTGTCATTAGAGTGTGACAGCGCTGAAAGCTGAAAATTGGCCTGGGCAGGAAGGGGGTAAAAGTGCCAGATATTGAAGTGGTTAAAGTGTATGCATAATTATTATTATTATCTCTGGATCAGAAGAGAGTGCCCCCTGTCCTCTGTGATGACCTTAAGGGGAATATCTCAACACTGAGTTTACTATATGGACCCCTTTATACATGGAGATCATATCCCCCCTTATGTATTTATACATGGAGATCATATCCCCCCTTATGTATTTATACATGGAGATCATATCCCCCCTTATGTATTTATACATGGTGATCATATACCCCCTTATGTATTTATACATGGAGATCATATCCCCCCCCCTTATGTATTTATAATTGGAGATCATATCCCCCCTTATTTATTTATACATGGAGATCATATCCTCCCTTATTTATTTATACATGGAGATCATATCCCCCTTATGTATTTATACATGGAGATCATACCCCCCCCCCTTATGTATTTATATGTGGTGGTCATATCCCCCCCTTATGTATTTATACATGGAAATCATATCCCCCCCTTATGTATTTATACATGGAGATCATATCCCCCCCCTTATGTATTTATACATGGAGATCATATCCCCCTTATGTATTTATACATGGAGATCATATCCCCCCCTTATGTATTTATACATGGAGATCATACCCCCCCCCCCTTATGTATTTATACATGGAGATCATATCCCCCTTATGTATTTATACATGGAGATCATATCCCCCCCTTCTGTATTTATACATGAAGATCATATCCCCCCCCCTTATGTATTTATACATGGAGATCATATCCCCCTTATGTATTTATACATGGAGATCATATCCCCCCCTTATGTATTTATACATGGAGATCATACCCCCCCCCCCTTATGTATTTATACATGGAGATCATATCCCCCTTATGTATTTATACATGGAGATCATATCCCCCTTCTGTATTTATACATGGAGATCATATCCCCCCTTGTGTATTTATACATGGAGGTCATATCCCCCCCTTATGTATTTATACATGGAGATCATATCCCCCCCTTATGTATTTATACATGGAGATCATATCCCCCCCTTATGTATTTATACATGGACATCATATCCCCCCCCCCTTATGTATTTATACATGTTGATCATATCCCCCCCCTTTATGTATTTATACATGGAGATCATATCCCCCTTATATATTTATACATGGAGATCATATCCCCCCTTATGTATTTGTACATGGTGATCATATCCCCCCTTATGTATTTATACATGGGGATCATATCCCCCCTTATGTATTTATACATGGTGATCATATCCCCCGCCCCTTAATCTCCTCTTCTCAAGAGAGAATAAATTCAGTTCCTCTAACCTCTCCCCATAGCTGAGCTCCTCCATGCCTCTTATCAGTTTGGTTGCTCTTCTCTGCACTTTCTCCAGTTCCCTGATATTCTTTTTGAGAACTGGTGCCCAAAATTGAACTGCATATTTCAGATGAGGTCTTACTAACGATTTGTATAGAGCAGCCCAGATCCTCCTGTTCTCAGGTCCCACACTGGTGCTCCTGGCCCCTCCCTCCTGCCCCCAGAGCAAGCAGCTTACTATGGGGGCATCCAAGCAGGCTCGCTCCCGAGCCACTGCTCTGCATGTTCATTCACACACAGAGCAACGTCTCGGCCCCGCCCCCTCTCTCCTCATTGGATGTGATTGACAGCAGTGGGAGCCAATGACCCACTGCTGTCTCAGCCAATGAGGAGGGAGAGTCACTGGAGAGCCTCAGCTCTTGTGCACATCGCTGGATCGCGTGGGGTTGGAGGGCTGCTGCACACAGAAGGTTTTTTAGAACGCATGAAGGTAAAAAACCTGAAGCCTTTACAAACACTTTAGGCTTATGATCTACCAGAACCCCCGGATCCTTCTCTACCATTGGTTCTCCCAGTTCTACTCCCCCTAGTATGTATGATGCATGCATATTCTTACCCCCAAGTGCATAACTTTATATTTATCAACATTAAACCTCATTTGCAACATAGTTGTCCAATGAAACAGTGCATTGAGGCCAGCTTGTAAGTTGGAGACATCCTGTAAGGACGTTGATCCACTGCAAAGCTTGGTGTCATCTGCAAAGACTGAAATCTCAGACCCCCCATCATTTATAAATATATTAAAAATGAAGGGTCCCAACACTGAACCCTGAAGTACACCACTGATAACACTGATCCTTGGGGTACACCACTGATAACACTGATCCTTGGAGTACACCATTAATAACACTGAACCGATGTACACCACTGATAGCACTGAACCCTGGGGTACACCACTGATAACACTGAACCCTGGGGTACACCACTGATAACACTGATCCTTGGGGTACCCCACTGATAACACTGATCCTTGGAGTACACCATTAATAACACTGAACTTTGGGGTACACCACTGATAGCACTGAACGCTGGGGTACACCACTGATAACACTGAACCTTGGGGTACACCACTGATAACACTGAACCTCGGGTTCACCACTGATAATACTGAACCTTGGGGTACACCACTGATAACACTGAACCTCGGGTACACCACTGATAACACTGAACCCTGGAGTACACCACTAATAACACTTAACCTTGGTGTACACCACTGATAACACTGAACACTGGGGTATACCACTAATAACACTGATCCTTGAGGTACACCACTGATAACACTGATCCTTGAGGTACACCACTGATAACACTGATCCTTGGAGTACACCATTAATAACACTGAACCTTGGTGTACACCACTAATAACACTGATCGTTGGGGTACACCACTGATAACACTGATCCTTGGAGTACACCACTAATAACACTGATCGTTGGGGTACACCACTGATAACACTGATCCTTGGAGTACACCATTAATAACACTGAACCTTGGGGTACACCACTAATAACACTGATCCTTGAGGTACACCACTAATAACACTGATCCTTGAGGTACACCACTGATAACACTGATCCTTGGAGTACACCATTAATAACACTGAACCTTGGTGTACACCACTAATAACACTGAACCTTGGGGTACACCACTAATAACACTGATCGTTGGGGTACACCACTGATAACACTGATCCTTGGAGTACACCACTAATAACACTGATCGTTGGGGTACACCACTGATAACACTGATCCTTGGAGTACACCACTAATAACACTGATCGTTGGGGTACACCACTGATAACACTGATCCTTGGTGTACACCACTAATAACACTGATCGTTGGGGTACACCACTGATAACACTGATCCTTGGAGTACACCACTAATAACACTGAACCTTTTGGTACATTACTAATAACACTAAACCTTGGGGTACACCACTGATAACACTGAGGAAGAGGCTGGGCCTCGAAACGCGTCAGCCGTCATCTCATCGGTCATGGACGATTATATGGACTGACCCGGACATTTGAGCAGTTTAGCTCGATATGCTTTACTTTCTTCTATGTCTGTGAGTAGCCATTTTTAATGTTACACAATAAAGCCTGTTATTGAGGATAATGCGCTAGGTCGGTGCACCCTCTCTTTGTTTTCTTTGCTTCTAGTATCGGTGGACTACCCCAGTCCGTTTTGGGCAGCACATCTGAGAAGCCAGGTGTGAGTCCCGTGAGGAGTGTGGTAGAGGGGCTGGGATACCAAGCGCAGGAGAAAGGTGGTCACACCTTATTGTCTTTTGGAGCACTGATAACACTGAACCCTGGGGTACACTTCTGATAACACTGATCCTTGATGTACACCAGTGATAACACTGATCCCTGGGGTACACTTCTGATAACACTGAGCCATGGAATACACAACTGATAACACTGATCCTTGGGGTACACCACTGATAACACTGATCATTGGGGTATACCACTAATAACACTGAACCTTGGGGTAGAGCACTAATAACACCAAACCTTGGGGTACACCACTAATAACACTGAACCCTGGAGTACACCACTGATAACACTGAACCTTGGGGTACCCCACTAATAACACTGAACCTTGGGGTACATCACTGATAACACTGAACCCTGGGTTCACCACTGATAACACTGAACCTTGGTGTACACCACTGATAACACTGATCCCTGGGGTAGACCACTGATAACACTGAGCCATGGAGTACACAACTGATAACACTGAACCCTGGAGTACACCACTGATAGCACTGATCCTTGGTGTACACCAGTGATAACACTGATCCCTGGGGTACACTTCTGATAACACTGAGCCATGGAATACACAACTGATAACACTGATCCTTGGGGTACACCACTGATAACACTGATCATTGGGGTATACCACTAATAACACTGAACCTTGGGGTAGAGCACTAATAACACCAAACCTTGGGGTACACCACTAATAACACTGAACCCTGGAGTACACCACTGATAACACTGAACCTTGGGGTACCCCACTAATAACACTGAACCTTGGGGTACATCACTGATAACACTGAACCCTGGGTTCACCACTGATAACACTGAACCCTGGGGTACACCACTGATAACACTGAACCTTGGTGTACACCACTGATAACACTGATCCCTGGGGTAGACCACTGATAACACTGAGCCATGGAGTACACAACTGATAACACTGATCCTTGGGGTAGACCACTATTTGTGACTGGTGAGTATCTTAGTGACTGGTTAGTATATTAGCGACTGGTGAGTACCCCAGGTTTAGTACCAGGGGAGACAGGGGTAGTGTAGGTAAGGAAGAGCAGGTCGTTAATATATCCCCATAGAGTAGTGGGTAATAATGTCCGACAGGATTGGGGATGCCACTCAGTGCTCTTCTTGCTGCATGTATGCATTCCTTGATGAACCAATCGAGGATGAATACTGCTGTGCAAGATGTGAGCGACTTGTTGCTCTGGAATACCAGATCCTGGACCTACAGAACACAGTGGCAACACTGCGTAGCATCAACAACCTGGAAAGGAGCTTGGACATTACCCATCAGGCGCTGGCAGGGGCCAGCATAGAGGAGGGAGGAATAGAGGAGACGCAAGCAGCAGAGGTACGCAGTTGGGTGACTTTTAGGAAGGGTAGAGGGATGAGGGCCAGGGAGGCCAGTCCTGAGTTGGTACACCCTAACAAATTTGCCGAGTTGCAGGTTGAGGGGGATATCAACTCAGGGGTGGCAGTGCTGGAGCATGCGCCCTCCCCCAGCTGCCAGGGGAGGGGCGGCTCCAGGAAGAAGGGGGGTCATGACTCAGGAAAGGTTAGAAAGGTTGTGGTAGTGGGGGACTCAATTATCAAGAGGACAGAGAGGGCAATCTGTAAAAAAGATCTCGGTAACCAAACAGTATGTTGTTTACCGGGCGCTCGAGTTCGGCACATCGCGGATCTGGCAGACAGATTATTTGTCGGGGCTGGGGATGACCCAGCGGTCATGGTGCATGTGGGCACCAGTGGCGGAGCCAGAGGGTTAGCTGGGGTGGCAATTGCCACCCCAGACAAAGTCCTTGCCACCCCGATCCTGGGTGGGTGCATGGCAGTGGAGGAATCACAGGGGATCACTGTACGAGAGCTGCGGAGGGAGGCAGGTGGAGAGCTGGTAGGCATCCAGACAGTGATTAGTTGGGGCGGCTGCAAAGTAAGAGAGTGGAGCTTTCAAAATGGAGAATGGATGTTGAGGTGGGCGGAGCCGATATGCGGGGCTCCGCCCCTTTTCCAATTACCTTATAGACCAAGGTAGCAGCTAGTTTACTGCCCGGTAGAAGGACCCTGGTGATGTCAGCATACCATGTGACTCTTTGGGCACATCGTACAGAAGGTAGACAGCAAGTGGTCACATCCCATGTAGCTGCTCTGCAAGACAGGTGTGTTCTTGGGCTTTTATCTGCTTAAAGGTTTGGAATCTCTGAGTAGGACTGTCTCAAGGGATGGCTCTGTCTGTATATGGGTGGGTGGCTCTGTCTGTATATGGGGGGGGTATGTCTTTATATGGGGGGGTGGCTCTGTCTGTATATGGGGGGATATGTCTGTATATGGGGGGGTGGCTCTGTCTGTATATGGGGGGGGGTGGCTCTGTCTGTATATATGGGGGGTGGCTCTGTCTGTATATATGGGGGGGGGGGTGGCTCTGTCTGTATATGGGGGGATATGTCTGTAAATGGGAGGGGGTGGCTCTGTCTGTCCATGGGGGGGGGGGGTGGCTCTGTCTGTCCATGGGGGGGGGTGGCTCTATCTGTATATGGGGGGATATGTCTGTATATGGGGGGGGATATGTCTGTAAATGGGAGGGGGGTGTCTCTGTCTGTATATGGGGGGGGTGGCTCTGTCTGTATATATGGGGGGGTGGCTCTGTCTGTATATATGGGGGGGGGTGGCTCTGTCTGTATATGGGGGGATATGTCTGTAAATGGGAGGGGGTGGCTCTGTCTGTCCATGGGGGGGGGGGGTGGCTCTGTCTGTCCATGGGGGGGGTGGCTCTATCTGTATATGGGGGGATATGTCTGTATATGGGGGGGATATGTCTGTAAATGGGAGGGGGGTGTCTCTGTCTGTACATGGGGGGGGGGGTCTCTGTCTGTACATGGGGGGGTGTCTCTGTCTGTACATGGGGGGGGGGGGTGTGGCTCTGTCTGTACATGGGGGGGGGGTGGCTCTGTCTATATATGGGTGGGGTGGCTCTGTCTATATATGGGTGGGGGGGTGGCTCTGTCTGTATATGGGGGGGATATGTCTTTATATGGGGGGGTGGCTCTGTCTGTATATGGGGGGGGTCTCTGGCTGTATATGGAGGGGTGGGGGTCTCTAGCTGTATATATGGGGGGTCACAGCCGCTGGTCAGGAAGGAAGCTGGCAGGGGGCGGGACCAATCTCACATCCTCAGCCTGTGAGGTGGTTCTTCGTCCTGCATCTTGTGACCTCACCACACTCTCTCGCTTCTCCTGTCAGGCGCTTACATAACGGAGTTCAGGAACTAAGCCTCCTTCTCTACTGAACAATCAGATCCCCCCTAGACAGGTCCCACCCTTCTACTCATTTCTTTTACGTTAAATAAACCAAGCTGCGCTAAACGATAGAACAGTGCTATGACCACACGTGTGTATGTGATGAAAACTATTTTTTTTCATCACATACACACGTGTGGTCATAGCACTGTTATATAGTTTAGCGCAGCTTGGTTTATTTTATTTATTGTTTGGTGTTGTCACACTTGAAGCTGCTGCTTCCTTTTCTTTCACATAGCGCGGTTATCCTTTTTTACACTTATTTCTTTTACTACCTTTTTTTATCAAGCCCCTTTTTGCTTTTATGGGTCAAACTGGGAGGGTCTGTGCTTCATTGGTGTACCACCCCATATCTGACCTCGCCTTTCCTCTGTTCTCTCTCCTCTCCTCCTGGCCCCCTGTTCTCCTCTCCTCTGTTCTCTCCTCTCCGTTCTCTCCTCCTGACCCCCTGATCTCCTCTCCTCTGTTCTCTCCTCTCCGTTCTCCTCTCCTCCTGACCCCCTGATCTCCTCTCCTCTGTTCTCTCCTCTCCGTTCTCCTCTCCTCCTGACCCCCTGTTCTCCTCTCCTCTGTTCTCTCCTCTCCTCTCCTCTCCTCTCCTCTCCTCTCCTCTGTTCTCTCCTCTCCTCTGTTCTCTCCTCTCCTCTGTCCTCTCCTCTCCTCTGTTCTGTTCTCTCCTCTGTTCTGTTCTCTCCTCTCCTCTGTTCTCTCCTCTCCTCTGTTCTCTGCTCTCCTCTGTTCTCTCCTCTCCTCTCCTCTGTTCTCTCCTCTCCTCTCCTCTGTTCTCTCCTCTCCTCCTGACCCCCCCCCCCCCTCCTTATTATCTGTTCTGTTCTCTCCTCTTGACCTCCTGATGCCCCTGTTCTCCTCTCTTCTATTCTCTCCTCTCCTTTGTCCTCTCCTCTCCATAGCACGCCATGTCTGACCCTTGACTGAGGGGGGCATTGGGAGGAGCTTGGGCTGTACTGTTAAATGTGGGAGGGGCTTGGGTGGTACTTTAAAATGTGGGAGGGGGTCATCAAATTTACTTTAGGGCTGAAGCCCCTGGTCTTTTTCCCACCTAGCAACGCCCCTGAGGAGTGGTGTAATCACAGGGGAGCGCCGATCCATTCCACACCAAGACAGGAAGACCGGACAATCGTCCTGTATCTTAGTTTGTGTCCTCCCAATTCTGGGTGATGTCATGAGGGAGGGACTAAGGAGAACCTCAAATACCCATTGGCTGGGGAGGCAGCAGGAGTTGATGCAGCCTAAATCTTACAGGCTGCACCGCCTCCTGCTACTTACACAGCCAATGGGTGCATCGGAAGCGCTGTCTGTCAATCGCATGCTTTAAATCTTCATCCCGATTCCCGCGGTCTTCCTGTCTTGGTGTGGGTCTTGTGGGATGGATTAGCTCTGAAAGGAGTTCCTGGGCAGCCTGCAGTGACTGAGGTGAGGGACAGTTTTGCCCAAGTAGTAGAAGCGCCTGTTCCTGTACAGTCTATGCTCCTTACCAAAAATGTTTCCCCCTTTAATAAGTCATTGTAATGCCACCCAAATTCTTGCCCTTTTACCAGGGTGAAAGTAACCTAACACCTGTGCAGCATTAGTGTCAGCTTACTGTCAGTCACCCTGTTTAAAAGGACAGGAATATGGGTGGCATTACAATGATTTAGTAAAGGGGGCAAAATTATAATCTCCTAAATCCTGCTTTTTTTATTTTTAGCAGAGTGGCAGATTTCTTATCGGGCTAATAAGCCACAACAGCAAGCCAAGTGTTTGGCTTATGGTTGTGGCATGGCCCCATTGACCTGGATAGCCAAATTTCACATAGGCTTAACATAAACCATCAAAGCTGTGGCACATGTAGGGAGGGGTTCCAGTGGAGCGGTTCCACATGGAGGGGTTCCAGTTGTGATCTAGACTTTGAGTTGTCTGTTTTTACCATCCCCTGACCGCTCAGAAAAAAGTCTTAAATGGGCAAAATTATCTGAAAAAACTGACCCTTTAACAACTTCAGCTCCCCCTTAATGACCAGACCATTTTCTGCGATATGGCACTGCATTGCTTTAACTGACAATTGCGAGGTTGTGTGACGCTGTACCCAAATACAACTGATGTATTTTTTTCCCAGATTTCTTTTGGTGGTATTTGATCCCCTCTGCAGTTTTTATATTTTGCGCTATAAACATAAAATTTGCGACAAATCCTTTTTACTTTCTGCTATAAAACATTCCCAATGAAGAAAAATCAAAATTTTTCATAAATTCAGGCTAATATGTATTCTGCCACATATTTTTTGTAAAAAATCCTAAGTATATTTTGATTGGGTTGCAAAAAAGTTATTACATCTACAAACTATGGAACTTTTTATTTTTTTAATTGTTTTTATTAGTAATGGCAGCGATCAGCGATTATTAGAGGGACTAAGAGGGGTATATGCTAATGCCAGGAGCCTAGCTAATAAAATGGATGAGTTGGAAATGTTATTACATGAGGATGACATAGACCTTGTGGGAATAACAGAGACTTGGTTCGACCCCTCACATGACTGTCTGGCCAATATCCAAGGGTATTTGGTGTACCGGAAGGACAGGGTAGGAAAAAGAGGGGGAGGGGTATGTCTCTATGTCAAGAACAATATAAAGGTGATAGAGAGGAGTGACATTACGGAAGGGATGAGTATGGAGTTAGAATCTGTGAGGGTAGAACTCCATAGGGAAGGAGAAAAGGGAAAAGTAATTGTGGGGGTTTGCTATAGGCCACCTAAACAAGGGGAGGAGGTAGAGCTGGAATTTTTAGCACTAATGGGTAAAGTGGCAATGCTAGGATCAGTCATCGTATTGGGGGACTTCAATTATCCCGACATTGAATGGAAAGAGGGGACTGCACACTCACAGAAGGCCTGCCTATTCACGGAAACCTTACAGGATAATTACATGTCACAGTTGGTGGATTCTCCTACTAGAGAAAACGCAGTCCTGGATCTATTGATCACTAATGACCCAGACCTAATCTCGGAGGTAGGAGTCCAGGACAACCTGGGCTCTAGCGATCACAAGATGATCGCATTTAGTATAAATAACAATATAACAAGGCAAGTGGGGAACATAAGAACCCTAAACTTCAGAAGGGCAAACTTTCCAAAATTATACTCCTTGATGGAAAGGGTAAACTGGGACCAAACCCTGGGATCCCTGACCACAGAGGAAAAATGGGAATGCTTTAGGACCACATTAAGCAAATGCATCTTGCAGTGCATTCCTATGGGAAATAAATTTAGAAGAGACAAAGCCAAACCTGGCTGGCTAAACCGTAGCATTTAAAAACTTATTAGGGGAAAAAAATTGGCCTTCAAGAAATATAAAGCAGAGGGCACAGTATTGGCTTTCATCCAATACAAGGAGGCAAATAAGAAAAGTAAACAAGAAATCAAGATGGCTAAAATCAACTTTGAGAGACAAATAGCGGAGGATAGTAAAAAAAACCCAAAGAAATTCTTTAAATATATCAACAGCAAAAAAGCTAGGGCAGAGCATGTTGCACACATAATTAACGATGATGGGAGGATGGTTACAGAGGACACTGAAAAAGAAACCGTGCTGAATTCTTTTTTCTCGTCAGTCTTTACACAGGAAAAGGAAGGGTACACTGACCATGACTGTATGGGGTACACTGACCATGACTGTATGGTTAGGAGTAATACAAAGGACTTGCCACTATGGCTTACAGAGGGTGTAATCAGGGAAAGGCTGGATAAAATTAACACAAACAAATCACCAAGGCCGGATGGCGTACATCCGAGAGTACTCAAGGAACTGAGTATGGTTATATCTAGACCACTGTTCCTGATCTTTGCTGACAGTATTAGGACAGGAGATGTACCAGGGGATTGGAAGAAAGCTAACGTGATTCCAATATTCAAAAAGGGCCAGAGGCATATCCCGGGAAATTATAGGCCTGTCAGTTTGACATCAATAGTATGTAAACTTCTGGAGGGGATGATAAGGGACTATATCGTAGAGTTTGCTAAAGACAACAACATCATCAGCAGTAATCAGCATGGGTTTACAAATGGGCGTTCTTGTCAAACCAATCTCTTAGCATTCTACGAGGAGGTGAGCTGTGAGCTAGATAGGGGCAGACCAGTGGATGTGGTGTACTTGGATTTCGCTAAGGCGTTTGATACAGTTCCCCACAAGCGCTTAATTTATAAGATAAGGTCTGCAGGTATCGACCGCAGGGTTTGCTCTTGGATACGGAACTGGCTAAAAGGGCGTGTCCAAAGGGTGGTAATAAACAGCGCATACTCAGACTGGTCTGGGGTGGTAAGTGGGGTCCCCCAAGGCTCAGTCCTGGGACCAACCTTGTTTTAATTTATTCATAAAAAGCATTGAGGACGGGATCAGTAGTTCTATATCAGTTTTTGCAGATGACACAAAATTGGCCAGGGCAATAACTTCACAGCATGAAGCAGATATCCTACAGAATGACCTGGACAAAATAACGGAGTGGGCAACGACATGGCAAATGAGGTTTAATGTAGAGAAGTGTAAGGTTTTGCACTTGGGGACTAAAAACATAAAAACACAATACACGTTAGGAGGGGAACCCTTGGGGGAATCAAAAATGGAGAAGGATCTGGGAGTCTTGGTTGATGATAGATTAGGCAACAGCATGCAATGTCAGGCGGCAGCTGCCAAAGCCAGCAGAATATTAGCATGCATAAAGAAAGGGATGTATTCCAGAGATAAGACTATAATCCTTCCACTTTACAAAACTCTGGTCCGACCGCATCTGGAGTATTCTGTCCAGTTCTGGTCGCCAGTCCTCGGGAGGGATGTGTAGGAGCTGGAGAGAGTCCAGAGAAGGGCAACTAAACTGATTAGGGGATTGGAGGACCTTGATTATGAAGAGCGTCTGCAATCGCTTGATTTATTCTCCCTGGAGAAGAGACGCCTGAGGGGGGACATGATAGCAATTTACAAATATCTCAATGGGGATCTCAGCTTAGAAAAAAAGCTGTTCAATCGAAGGGATTGCACGAGGACTCGAGGGCATACAATGCGATTAGAGGAGAAGCGTTTTAACCTCAGGCAACGTGGGGGGTTCTTTACTGTGAGGGCTACAAGATTGTGGAATTCTCTACCACAAGAGGTGGTTTCTGCGGGAAGTATGGTGGCTTTCAAAAGACTCTTAGACTTACATCTCAAGGATCAGAACATTCAGGGCTATGTGAGATGATTACAGCCACACACACCTACACAGGTTGAACTGGATGGACTATTGTCTTTATTCAACCTCAACTACTATGTAACTATGTAACTATGGTATCTGACAGAGCTTGAGATATTTTGCAAAAAGAAGAATGGGCAAAAATGTCCTCTCTAGATGTGCAAAGCTGGTAGAGACATCCCCAAAAAGACTTGCAGCTGTAATTGCAGGGAAAGGCGGTTCAACAAAGTATTGGCTCCGGAGGGGGTCACAGATTTATTTGTAAAAAATGTTGAAGGCCATTTATCATTTTCCTTCCACTTCACAATTATGTGCTACTTTGCATCGGTCTATCACATAAAATCCCAATAAAATACATTTATGTTTTTGGGTGTAATATGAGAAAATGTGGAAAATTTCAAGGGGTGTGAATACTTGTTCAAGACACTGTATCTGAGAATAAGAAATTGCTCATTGCTCAAGGAACCCCTAGCAGCCTCTGAGGGAACCCTGGTTGAGAAACCCTGACTTAAAGCAGGGCCGTCTTTTCGAATGGGCACGCCCGGCAGTTGCCCGGGGGCCCCACACACAGGGTGACAATTTACATACCGATCTGTCCCCCCCCCGGCCAGATTAGTTTACCTGGTGGTCTAGGACACCCCCCCCCCCCCCCCGTTGTCCACCAGGAGCGGGCGCCGGTTGTTTTGGTGTGGCTCTGAGTCTCTGCTGCACTGGTTGCTAGGAAGGCCAGCCGACTGGCATCTAACAACCAGTAAAGTTCTGAGGAGTACCCATCATGCACAGCGGAGGAGAATCCTCCTCGTTGGCTCGTCCTCCTCCGCGCCTAGAAGAATGGCTCCACCCACCTCCTCCCTTCATGTGCTGTGCGGCCGGTGGAAGGTAATCAGACTGCTGCAGGCTGCTTGTTTTCTTTTCTCTCTCTCTCCATTGACTGTCTGTGCCATCCTTTTCCTGCCATATACATCCTCTGTGTGCCATCCTCTGTGTGTGTGCTATCCTCTGTGTGTGTGCCATCCTCTGTGTGTGTGCCATCCTCTGTGTGTGTGCCATCCTCTGTGTTCCATCCTCTGTGTGTGTGCCATCCTCTGTGTGCCATCCTATGTGTGCCATGTACATCCTCTGTGTGCCACCCTCTGTGTGCCATCCTCTGTGTGACATGTACATCCTCTGTGTGCCACCCTCTGTGTGCCATCCTCTGTGTGACATTTACATCTTCCGTGTGCCATCCTCTGTGTGCCATGTACATCCTCTGCGTGCCATGTACATCCTCTGTGTGCCACCCTATGTGTGCCCCCCTATGTGTGCCACCCTCTGTGTGCCACCCTCTGTGTGCCATGTACATCCTCTGTGTGCCATCCTCTGTGTGCTATGTGCATCCTCTGTGTGCCATCCTCTGTGTGCCATGTAAATCCTCGGTGTACTATCCTCTGTGTGCCATGTACATCCTCTGTGTGCCATCCTCCGTGTGCCATGTACATCCTCTGTTTGCCATCCTCTGTGTGCCATGTACATCCTCTGTGCACCATCCTCTGTGTGCCATGTATATCCTCTGTGTGCCATCCTCCGTGTGCCATGTACATCCTCTGTGTGCCATCCTCTGTGTGCCATGTACATCCTCTGTGTGCCATCCTCTGTGTGCCATCCTCTGTGTGCCATGTACATCCTCTGTTGCATCCTCTGTGTGCCATGTACATCCTCTGTGTGCCATCCTCTGTGTGCCATGTACATCCTCTGTCTCTGTGCCATCCTATACCTGTCATGTACATCCTCTGTGTGCCATCCTATATCTGCCATGTACATCCTCTGTGTGTCATCCTATACTTGCCATGTACATCCTCTGTATGTGCCATCCTATACTTGCCATGTACATCCTCTGTGTGCCATCCTATACTTGCCATGTACATCCTCTGTCTCTGTGCCATCCTATACCTGTCATGTACATCCTCTGTGTGCCATCCTATATCTGCCATGTACATCCTCTGTGTGTCATCCTATATCTGCCATGTACATCCTCTGTGTGTCATCCTATACTTGCCATGTACATCCTCTGTGTGCTAGCCTATACTTGCCATGTACATCCTCTGTCTTTGCCATCCTTTACTTGCCATGTACATCCTCTGTATGTGCCATCCTATACTTGCCATGTACATCCTCTGTGTGCCATCCTCTGTGTGCCATCCTATACTTGCCATGTACATCCTCTGCCTGTGCCATCCTATACCTGCCATGTACATCCTCTGTCTGTGTCATCCTTTACCTGCCATGTACATCCTCTGTCTGTGTCATCCTATACCTGCCGTGTACATCCTCTGTCTGTGCCATCCTTCACCTGCTATATACCTCCTCTGTGTGCCATCCTATACTTGCCATGTACATCCTTTGTCTGTGCCATCCTATACCTGCCATGTACATCCTCTGTCTGTGCCATCCTTTACCTGCCATGTACATCATCTATGTGCCATCCTCTGTGTGCCATCCTATAGTTGCCATGTACATCCTCTGTCTGTGCCATCCTATACCTGCCATGTACATCCTCTGTTTGTGCCATCCTTTACCTGCCATGTACATCCTCTATGTGCCATCCTATGCCTGCCATGTACATCCTCTGTCTGTGCCATCCTTTACCTGCCATGTACATCCTCTGTGTGCCACCCTTTGTGTGCCATCCTATACTTGCCATGTACATCCTCTGTCTGTGCCATCCTATACCTGCCATGTACATCCTCTGTCTGTGCCATCCTTTAACTGCCATGCACATCCTCTGTGTGCCATCCTATACTTGCCATGTATGTCCTCTGTCTGTGGCCGTGCCATCCTATACCTGCCATGTACATCCTCTGTGTGCCATCCTATACCTGCCATGTACATCCTCTGTCTGTGCCATCCTCTACATGCCGTGTACATTCTATTTGTGCCCTCCTGTGTGCCATTCTATATCTGTCCTGTACATCCTATGTGTGCCATCCTCTGTGTGCCATCCTATATCTGTCCTGTACATCCTCTGTGCCATCCCATACCTGCCATGTACATACTCTGTCTATGCCATCCCATGCCTGCCATGTACATCCTCTGTGTCATCTCATACCTGCCATGTATAAACTCTGTCTATGCCATCCCATACCTGCCATGTACATCCTCTGTGTGCTATCCTATATCTGTCCTGTGCATCCTCTTGTGTGCCATCCTATACCTCACATGTACATTCTGTGCCATGTGCCCTCCTGTACCTGTCCTGTAAGTCAGCTCACTGTGCCATCCTATATCTGTTATGTACATCCACTGTATGCCATCATATACCTGTCATGTGCCTCCTCTGTGTGCTGTCCTATACCTGTCATGTGCATCCTCTGTGTGCCATCCTTTACCTGTCATGTACATCCGCTGCCTCTGCAATCCTATACCTGCCATGTACATCCTCTGTGTGCTTCTCTCTCTCTCTCTCTCGTTGTGTTAATGTTTAAACACTGATTTTGTTGGAGGTACCAATAAATATAGCCTTATTGATAATTTGCATTTTTATTCTCGTGGGTGATTGTGTAGGCGGGGTCCCAGTGCACTGCATTTCCCGGGGACCTATACGGCTCTTAAGATGGCACTGACTTAAAGAGACCAGTGCCTACAAGGCCTAGAGAAATCTGCCCCAATGCACTTTAGCAGCAGCACTTCCTAAACTTTTGCTATTACAGCTAAAGCACATTATCAATATGACTGCCTGGGACCCAAATTTTTATATTGAAGGGGTTGACTTATTTAAAAACCCCCTTAATGACCCTTCTGAACCATCTGAGCTAAGTTTGAAGGCCATTAAGTGCATTATGTTTAGTTGTTCACTATGAAAAAAAAATTACGCATTAGTTGGGCAGGTCCGTGAACCATGAGTGGGCACCTAAGACCCATGATATACCCAAACCTGAATCTCATTCCTAGTCAGGAGTGTATACCACACAGATTGCAGGGGTCAGGAGTATGTAAAGCACAGAGTGAAGAGATCAGGGGATCAATAGCACAAAGAGTTCAGGGGTCAGGAGTAAATAACTCACAGAGCACAGGGGTCAGAAGTAAATAACTCACAGAGCACAGGGGTCAGGAGTAAATAGTACACAGAATGTAGGGGTCAGGGCTATATAACTGTAACACACAGGCAAAAAAAGACAACCACAAAATCCCCCCCCCCCCCTCCCCGCCAAGCACACATCTTTTCTTACCCAAAGTTTCCCTCACCCTCTGTACTCCACAGCCAGGGCCGGATTAAGAGCATCATGGTCTTGGTGCTGAGGATTTTGAAGGGCCTTAAGGGCCGTGCCTTGGCATGCACCCAGAGGAGGAAGGGTGCAGCCATGCATGCCTAATTCAACATGGGATGCTGTCTCTGAAGCCCATAAACACATCCATGCATCGGCAACTGTCCCTCCTTGTCCGGCCTTCGTGCTGTGTGGGGAGGTTCTGAGGGAGCTGCCTGGGGAAGCGAGCATAGAAGCCAGACTTCTGTGTTTACAAGTGACAGAAGAGCGGTAACAGTGAATATGGCCAACCTGGGGCCTATTTATAAAGGTAGGGGCCTGGAGCTGCAGCTCCAATAGCCCCTACGTTAATCTGGCCCTGTCCACAGCCAACAGAGATCTGCAAAATGCAACCACTACATCTAAGGGCTGGAGAGCTACAATATATAAAATGTTGGTTTTTGGATTTATCTATGCCCTATGAGCCACCTTTTTCTGACCATAGCACCTGAAATAACGGAATATAAATGCAAAGAAACAATTTGAATGACATTACTTTGCAGTTTATTATAAATTAAAGATCAGTAAAAAGTACATAGTGCGCTCTCCAGTGATACAAAATATCTATATATTGTCTACTCCATTAACAATTCTTACTGTTCAATAAATACAACACAATAAATAGTTCAAGTATAAAGCAGGCTTTAAGACAAAAAGCAGGATATCAGCTCTGTACAAAATTGAGATTATCAGGACTCATAGCGGCAAGGTTATCTTAGGTAGCGTTATATATGATGCAGCCAACACCATCCACAGAAAATGAAGTAGATACAAGATTCCTTCATAACTTCTCTCTGCAGAGAGCATTGGGGTTGACGTTATGACAAAGTCTTATAGTGCCGGGATGGTCGGTACTCGGAGGGTTTACATCAGCTTCATCAAGATCCAGGAGGAGATCAGAGCAGACAAAGTCCAAGGCATGGAGAAACCTGGAAGAACACACAAGAGATATTAGGAATGGAGCCGGAAGGGCTGTCTTTATGGAAGTTTCATTGTAGTTTCAATCTAAAGAAAGCCAACTTATACACCAGATTGTGACATTGTGAGTATTTCCAACCAAAATTTTAGTTTATTAATCTTTGCATAGCTTGGCGGCATTTGAGAGATTTACCCTCATACACTGTTAAGGTGACAACGGTTTTACCAGATATGAAGTGAGGGAAAATCTGGTACAAGGACACAGACAGCAATAAAAAAAAGCTGACAGGTACATTGGCCTTTCCATACTCTCTAAAAATGGTTTCTGTCTGTGTAGCTGTTGGATATTTTCTCTCACTTCTTGTTCGGTGAAACTGTCGTTTTTAGGACAGTAAGCAAAAGGAAAATGTCTCTAACATATCCCAAAATGGCAATAAAGGCCCAAAATAGGTCATTATCCTTCTTGACCAATTCCAAAGCTAAAAAAAAAATAAAAAAATTGGTTGGATGTACACTTTAATAGAGAAATTACAAAAGAAATGGAAGGATGAATAGGACTTTAAAGGTAGCCACTGGTAATCCCATAACGAAGTACTCAACAGATAAAAAAATATAAAATGTATTATGACAACATGATAAAAATATTAAAACCATATCATATGGAAAAAATATATAGGTGGACGTATCCCGAGTTCTCCATGGGGTATCTCACGGCGAGGATCGGCACAAGTAGGAGCGTAGCTCCATTTTCCAGAAGAGAGAAATTGTGACACTCCCTACATTGGACAGACGATCGTGTTACCATCCACTACAAGTCGGAATCCATCTGCCATTTGTGGCTACTTTGCAAAGTTTGTATGGCCCTAGGACAGAACTCTTGCTGTTTTGGCTATAGAGTATTTGATGTACACATTCCACTTTGGAACTGATGTGTGTGGGACCTTTCCTTATGCCATTATGCTGGTCTGGGTGCTTCCTGTAGTCCCTTTGTTTCCCCCTTGGGATCAGGTACCAATAGGATCTCCTGAGGAAGCTGTAAGCGAAACACGTAGCGATCCATTGGCTTATGATGCTTGAGATTCCTATTTGGCCCAGATATCCAAAAGATTATCGTAGATTCTGTGTTCCTTTATACAAGATCTTAGTTTGATACGAGCATGTAACAGGTTCTTGTGCTATATAGCCACCTCGTCTGGGGAGATACTGTACTGTATGTACTATGGATCGACCAATTATCGGCGAAGCCCATATATCGAGGGCCGATCTGCACTTTCCCCGATATATCGAAATCGGCCCCTGAGGTTACCGATATTTCAGGAAAGTGCATGTACCGGAGTAATGCCTGCAGCTAGAGGCATCGACCTGGTACCGGCGTCCATAGCCGAGGGTCGGCTGACTTGTAATGACAACCGATGCGGCTGAGAAGCCTCTCGGCTGTCATTACAAGGAGCGGGAGGGGACGTTTCCCCCCCTCTTGCCACCTTCCGTGGCTCGTCTTGGTCTCCCATCCCACCGAGAGACCAGGGCAACCAGCCTGCATGGCCGCCGAAGACCCGATCAAAGCCGCATTCGGCTCTGTTCGGGTCTCCATGCAAAAACCGGAAGTGATGTCATGACATTCCTTTCAGGTACTGGCGCCAGATTTTAAAAAATGACAGCATTCAAAACAGCCAAACTTGGCGTTTTGAATGCTTTTAAGTGCAGAGGAGGGGTTTGGGGTCTTTTAGACCCCCAGATCCCTCCACAAGAGTACCTGTCAAGAAAAAAAAAATGAAAAATATATTTTTTGTAAATGTACGAAAATATCGGCCGATACCGATATGCATTGGCCAAAATATCGGTATCGGCAACGAAAAAACGATATCGGTCGATCACTAGTATGTACCATATATATTTTTTTTCCATATGATATGGTTTTAATATTTTTGTTATCACGTTGTCATAATAAGTTTCATATTTTGTATCTGTTGAGTACTTGTTTTTCCTTATGGGATTCCCAGTAGTTATCTTTAAAGTCCTATTCATCCTTTCATTGTAATGTTTTTTTTAGATGTGGTGCCACATATCTCTGTTGCGTTTAATAGAGAGATCCCCCTCTACTTTATTTTGAAGTTGACCACAAAGGAAGTGATGGGAAATCTGTTCAGTAGGGGGAATAAATACAACCAAATAATATTTATTACAGGATATAAATCTATGATGTTGGTGTCACAGAACGTTATGTGTTTTCCGAAGACAACACAACAGAAGATGTTTGCCTTCAGACTGTCTCTCTCTAATTGTACATCTCAGTCAGTGCTGATAGCCTGCATATAATTGGAGCTCAAAGAGAAAAATAATGGACTTTATAGGCATAGTGCCTATAAAGTCCATTATTTTTCTCTTTGAGCTCCAATTATATGCAATTTATAGTATGTGGCACAGCTAAAATGAGGGTGCTTACTAGCCACCAAGGGCACCAAATTCATCTACATTATTCAGTGCTGATAACCCTCCACCTTATTGCTTTTATAATAAAACTAATATCAATAGATATTTAGATAAATACAAAATGTATGTAGAGAAATATAGGGATAGATAATAACCCCTAGTCATTGTTAGAATTAGGCAGATGAAATGGGGCGAAAGAGGAACATTTTACATATCTCTTTCTCTTTGGGGGAGTTTATTATTTTTGTGGCCAGTAACCTGAATCTACAAAAGCTCAAAAGGAAACTTTGGAGAAAAAAAAAAAAGGGAGACAATATTTTTGCAGTGTAAGTACTTGAATGTGCCCTGGTATCGGCCTCCTGCAGTCCCTGTACAGCAGGGCTAGAATGTGAGAGGAAGAAACAGCACAAGGATTGGGTACCAATCATGTGTTGCATGTAAATGTGTTAAAAGGAACATGCTGATAGAATGAGAGAGCAAAGTGATCAGGGAGATTACCTAATCAGTTTGTTACTGCTTCTTCACTGCCCAATCAGCAGACTAGGGTGGAAGGAGGACATGAGAGAAAACGGTGTCACCCTCCTGGCTGTGCTGTGTGCCAATGCTGTGAAAACTGCAAGACTGGACTGACAGAAATACAAATCCTTTGGCAGGTAATATTCTACCCCTATCAGTTTTTTACCTGGAAACTTAGAAGATTTAATATAACTCAGCTTTAACCCCTTTATACTAGTGGGAGCTGGTGCTTTAAATGGGCCCTGATATCCAACGGCCGGTAGGAGGGTCTCCGGATCATGCTGAGCTGTAGTTGGCTGCACAGTGCTGACATCATACAAAGTCAATCCTACCATCTGCTGATTGTCAGCAATTGACTGTTAGCTGTTGGTGACAGCTCAGTCACAGTTCTGGGGGTACCGGTGGAGCACTCCCCAAACAAGACAGCATTGCATATATGCAGGGGCTGGATGTTGAGGTCAACCAGCCCTGCCCCCACATATAAAGGTATTGTTGCTGTAAAGGGGTTAAACATGTTTAGCTACACCACTTTATACCATTAAAATTCTCAATGTAAGAGATTACTCACCTCTAGTAGATCCGTTATCTAAATAGTAATTGGTATCAGCTGGAAATAAAGAAAAACATATCTGTTAATTGGAGACCTCAACCGGACTGATACTCATTCTTCTGGATATATCGTATGATATTCACATTCACTGTAGGCTGAAATAATTGTGTAGTGGAAGTGAAAGCATTTGTAATCCCTGACAATAAATCCTAACAATGGACACCGTGCTGCCTTTTTGGTCTGGTAAATATACGTGACGCATGGAGCAATAAATATTTTTTTTCTATATTATGATGGTAAAGGGTTGGAATCTCTGCAGGCTTTTACTGCTTTGTCCCCTCTGGGGAGTTGCTCCTTACTTCCTGTTCAGGTGACAGGTGTCAGACAGAAGAGGAAGTGAGGGAAAATCCCACCCAAAGGGAACAAAGACAGCAGTTAAAAATTGATAGAAGCTTTAAGCCTTCCTCCACATTGTCCAAAACAAAAAAATAAATGTTTTGTCTGGAATTGGGCTTCAATATATGTGACTGAAGGAACACAGAAAATTACTGTAACAAAACTGTGAACATGACTTGACTTACCTGCATCCAAAAAGATGCCGACTCTTCCTGCAATGTTCTGGGAATCTCCCGATTTGGATTGAGAGCTGCAGGTCTGTAGGGAAATAAAAGTAATTCAACAAAAATTCCAGACAGGTGAAATTGATGAAGGAATTGCAAATTGTATCCAAGAAACACCCCAGCTATGCTAAAGTCACAACATCCTCTTCATGTTCCTTTATCTGGAAACAGTGGAGAATGCGGGCACACAGGGTTCTTCTTTCACTCCAATAATGAGACTTCCCTGGAATAGTTTGCATTTCCCCTCCACATTGGTTTCAGTCTCTCTAAGCCATTTTCCCCAATTACCTATTTATTCTACATTGTACCAGGGCAGCATGGCACCAACAATTGTCTATATTAGAGATGAGTGTGACGCCATCATATCTCTTTCTTAGGAATGGGCATGAAACCATCAATTGTCTTTGTTAGGGATGGGCATGAGACCATCAATTGTCTTTATTAGGGATGAGCATGAAACCATCAATTGTCTTTATTAGGGATGAGCATGAAACCATCAATTGTCTTTGTTAGGGATGGGCATGAAACCATCAATTGTCTTTATTATGGACGGGCATTAAGCCATCAATTGTCTTTAATAGGGATGGGCATGAAAGTATCAATTGTCTTTGCTAGGGATGGGCATGAAACCATCAATTGTCTTTATTAGGGAGGGACATGAATCCTCCAATTGTCTTTGTTATGGATGGGCATGAAAACCTTGATTGTCTTTATTAGGGAAGGGTATGAAACCCTCAATTGTCTTTGTTATGGATGGGCATTAAGCCATCAATTGTCTTTGTTAAGGATGGGCATGAAACCATCAATTGCCTTTAATAGGGATGGGCATGAAAGTATCAATTGTCTTTGTCAGGGATGGGCATGAAACCATCAATTGTCTTTATTAGGGAGGGACATGAATCCTCCAATTGTCTTTGTTATGGATGGGCATGAAAACCTCGATTGTCTTTATTAGGGAGGGGTATGAAACCCTCAATTGTCTTTGTTATGGATGGGCATTAAGCCATCAATTGTCTTTGTTAAGGATGGGCATGAAACCATCAATTGCCTTTAATAGGGATGGGCATGAAAGTATCAATTGTCTTTGTTAGGGATGGGCATGAAACCATCAACTGTCTTTGTTATGAATGGGCATGAAACCATCAATTGTCTTATGGATGGGCATGAAACCATCAATTGTCTTTATTAGGGATGGGCATGAAACCATCAATTGTCTTTGTTAGGGATGGGCATGAAACCATCAATTGTCTTTGTTAGGGATGGGCATGAAACCATCAATTGTCTTATGAATGGGTATGAAACCATCAATTGTCTTTATTAGGGATGGGCATGAAACCATCAATTGTCTTTGTTAGGGATTGGCATGAAACCATCAATTGTCTTAGGAATGGGTATGAAACCATCAATTGTCTTTATTAGGGATGGGCATGAAACCATCAATTGTCTTTGTTAAGGGTGGGCATAAAACCATCAATTGTCTTTGTTAGGGATGGGCATAAAACCACCAATTGTTATTGTTAGGGGTGGGCATGAAACCGTCCATTGTCATTATGAGGGATGGGCATGAAACCATCAATTGTTTATGTTTTTAGATAGGCATGATGCCATCAATTGTCTTTGTTAAGGATAGACTTGGGTTTGGGCCAAACCCTAGCTCGTCCCATGTTATGACTGCAGCAGATGGACAGAGCTGTGAATTCTGATGGTGGTATCTCAATATCAGAAGCCAGAAGTGGAGTTGGCCATTAATTAAACTAACGTGCTCATTACACACAGCACTGTTCTACCTGCTTGGTTAGCAGCAGAAGATCAGGTAATCAATAGGGAAGCTTGTATCCCTGTTTGGTGTGGAATTTTTTTTTCTTCAAATTTTCAGTCCATAAACACCTCCAAGCATCTTAATTAGGCCATGCAATGATTAGAAAGTCAGCTGAGGACATTGGGGCAGCACCGTAGTTTGATAGTTAGCCTTGTAACACTGGGAACCTCAAATTGAATGCTATCCAGACCAGAAATCATCTGCCTGGAGTTTGCATGTTTTGCTTGAGTTAGTTTCCTCCAAGGACATGCAGGTAGGATATTTGGCTCCTATCTAAACTGGTGCTAGTATGTGTGTGTGGCTAAAAATAACCCTGCCTCCTTCTTCAGGTACAGAAATCACAGAACAGTCTCTATATGTATATTGAGTCTTACCGTGGTACAATTATTAGTGCAGAGTGAAAGATCGGCATAGAGATAGACGGTGTTAGAATTTGCAATCTGGAAGACTTTCATAGCAAACCGAGATTCAATGTTGACTCCATTGCTGTCCACTGTTAGCTGGTCAGAAGATATTTGGCTGGATGGGCACCTGGATATAGAAACCTTTCATTAGCTTTCGGTTACTGTAATCTAAAGATTAGAACACAATACCGGCATATACTATTACAGCTGAACAATATATGGGATGTGTTCATTTTATATACACTACAGTATATACTGTAATTTATAGAATGACAATACATGGCATATCTTCATTATTTATATGTGTATTATAGCTGAACAAGTCCGGGCATGTGTTCGTTATATTGTTTCTGTTATTCAGCATTAAAGTCTTCAATTTGCATTTCAATGGAGTGGATTTTAGTGGAGTGATTGTGCCATACCCAAGAAGTGAATACCTGTGCTGTGACCCATAATTATTCACACCTCACACCTACATGATTTTCTCCTTAATGCATTGAGACAAATGAAATACATCAATTTGCATTTTCTAAATGTATTTTATCCAATGCTGACCTACATATTGCTGTGAACTGGGCCTTTCAAGAAACAATGGATTGTCAATGTGTTGGGCCTGCCTTGAGCAAAGTAGCCCGTCAACAGGTGGTGTGAAAGGGCCCTTCAATAAGAAACATATCAAGCAAAAATGTAAATGTTAATTCAAGGCTGCACTGAAACCTGGTATCATTTTGAAAGAGCTCTGTAGTTCTAACATTTATATTATAATTAATGTATAGTATGGGGAAGAGTTAGATCCCCTGCAGGGCTGTCTTAATGGCATCATGAGCCCCTGGGCAAAGTAATACTTTGGGGCACCTACCAGCCTGCCCTAATTTATGCACCTACTCTTAAGAATTAAAGTATTCATCGTTGATAGAAATAAAACATATACAGTATTTATTTGTACTTCGATTTTAAACAATAAGAAAACACGCCATAAATCAAAGACTAATTAACACAAATGGCACAGTACCGGGAGGGAAGCAGAAGGGCACAATACTGGGATCAGGAGGGCACAGTACCGGGAGGGAAGCAGAAGGTCACAATACTGGGATCAGGAGGGCACAGTACCGGGAGGGAAGCAGAAGGGCACAATACTGGGATCATGAGGGCACAGTACCGGGAGGGAAGCAGAAGGGCACAATACTGGGATCAGGAGGGACACAGTACCGGGAGGGAAGCAGAAGGGCACAATACTGGGATCAGGAGGGCACAGTACCGGGAGGGAAGCAGAAGGGCACAATACTTGGATCAGGAGGGACACAGTAACGGGAGGGAAGCAGAAGGACACAATACTGGGATCAGGAGGGCACAGCACTGGGAGGGAAGCAGAAGTGCACAATACTGGGATCAGGAGGGACACAGTACCGGAAGGGAAGCAGAAGGGCACAATACTGGGATAAGGAGGGCACAGTACCGGGAGGGAAGCAGAAGTGCACAATACTGGGATCAGGAGGGCACAGTACCAGGAGGGAAGCAGAAGGGCACAATACTGGGATCAGGAGGGACACAGTACCAGGAGGGAAGCAGAAGGGCACAGTACTGGGATCAGGAGGAACACAGTACCGGGAGGGAAGCAGAAGGGCACAATACTGGGATCAGGAGGGACACAGTACTGGGAGGAAAGCAGAAGGGCACAAAACTGGGATCAGGAGGGCACAGTACCGGGACGGAAGCAGAAGGGCACAATACTGGGATCAGGAGGGACACAGTACCGAGAGGGAAGCAGAAGGGCACAATACTGGGATCAGGAGGAACACAGTACTGGGAGGGAAGCAGAAGGGCACAAAACTGGGATCAGGAGGGCACAGTACCGGGACGGAAGCAGAAGGGCACAATACTGGGATCAGGAGGGACACAGTACTGGGAGGGAAGCAGAAGGGCACAATATGGGATCAGGAGGGACACAGTACCAGGAGGGAAGCAGAAGGGCACAATACTGGGATCAGGAGGGACACAGTACTGGGAGGGAAGCAGAAGGGCACAATACTGGGATCAGGAGGAACACAGTACCGGGAGGGAAGCAGAAGGGCACAATACTGGGATCAGGAGGGCACAGTACCGGGAGGGAAGCAGAAGGGCACAATACTGGGATCAGGGGGGACACAGTAACGGGAGGGAAGCAGAAGGGCACAATACTGGGATCAGGAGGGACACAGTACCGGGAGGGAAGCAGAAGGGCACAATACTGGGATCAGGAGGGACACAGTATCGGGAGGGAATCAGAAGGGCACAATACAGGGATCAGAAAGGCACAGTACCGGGAGGGAAGCAGAAGGGCACAATACTGGGATCGGGAGGGCACAGTAGCAGGAGGGAAGCAGAAGGGCACAATACTGGGATCAGGAGTGACACAGTACCGGGAGGGAAGCAGAAGGGCACAATACTGGGATCAGGAGAGCACAGTACCATGAGGGAAGCAGAAGGTCACAATACTGGGATCAGGATTGACACAGTACCGGGAGGGAAGCAGAAGGGCACAATACTGAGATCAGGAGGGCACAGTACAGGAAGGGAAGCAGAAGGGCACAATACTGGGATAAGGAGGGTGCAGTACAGGTTCAGGGATGCCGCCCTGGACACAGCCATTCCAGGACAGATTAGTAAAAAGCATGACTGTCTCTGAAATTCCAGGACAGTTAGCAAGTGTGATGTTATGCAAGATTATCTTGGGTCCCCCATGCATCTGGGGCCCCTGGGCAGTGTCAAGGGGTGCCCATGCATTAAGATCCACTGTTAGGTATGTATTGCTTGCTGTCTAAAGCAGCTGGGAAACCCATGAACAAAGATTGTTGGATTGTTCACAAATCATCGCCCTATGGAGTCCAGCACCTCTGCATATACCCAAGTTCCTGGAGTCCTGATAAAGGTGGACTCCTTATACCCCTGAATTGTATTGGCACTTTCCTATTTTCACACCTAGACCCTTCTCAAGGCTTGTATTGCTGTCCGAGGCAAAAGTTCCTTTCACACCCTGTACTGGTGATACCAAAAATACAGGGACATGAAATGATGGAAGATCTCTCTAGTGAGGACATAGACAGTGAGCAGTGTGGTGAAGAGTAAGAACATCTTGGCTGGTTTTAATTGCTGTCAGTGTTCATACTGTCTTGATGACCCCCATCTCCTCAATTCTAGTCCTAATTTCACAAGCATGGATCAATAACAAGAAGGTGCCTCAAAGTAGCCACAGACACCTCACAAGGGTTGCAACCCTTCCCCATTCTAAAACTGAACAAAATGTAGACTTGAGTTGGGCTGTAAAGATGAACTCCAGGAATTATATCACTTTAGAAAGTTGGCTTGTCCAGATTAGTTCAGAACTTCATGCCAACACTTCAGCAATATACTCTTAAGCCAACCATAGACATTTTGAATCTCATGTATGGGCAAGCTAAATGTACCCAAGTTGATCGATCAACTTGAGTACAACCAGGCTGTTGGATTTTACATGCAATTATTGCCAACGGCTGTTTTTAACAAGGGTTTTCCTCATTAACACTGTCTGTTTGAAGGAAAGAAATTTGCTCCATCTCCGGCCGGCCTTAAGGTGATACGGAATATTGTTTTGTGTATTTATTGAATTATTTCTGTAGTCAAATGGCGCTTTTCCACTGCATGGAACCGTACCGGTTCGGCACGCTTTTGTGCTTTTCCACTGCTGGTACCGCATGGTATAGGGTTGGAACGGTTCGGTACGGTACGGTATAGGATTGCTTTTCCACTGCATGGAACCGAACGGTACGGTACGGCTCTGAAAAAACAGTACCTACTCGATTGTGGTTCCAACAGGTACCAAACTGGTACCATATCCCACAATCCTTTGCATGCAGTCACTACTAGCCACTGATTGGTCAGAGAATCCCACCCACCCCGTTGTTATCCCACCCACTTAACTTTAGTACTACTTTAGTGGAAAAGCAAACCTATACCGTACCGTACCGAACCGTTCCGACACTATACCATGCGGTACCAGCAGTGGAAAAGCAAACCAGGCCAAGCAGGCCCGAGTAGAGCCGAGCCGGTATGAGCCGGTACTTGCAGTGGAAAAGTGCCAAAAGTGTACAAAGAACACATAGCATTCATAACCAGTGTACTGTGTACTTACCCGTTCTGAAGAAGATAGTACTTTTGGATACTTGAATTGGTAGGAGAGGCATAAATATTCACCACTTTGAGTTTAGAGGTGTTAACATCCAGATCCGGTACTCGCACTGAAAGGTAAATAGTATCTTCCACAAACAGGGAGTCATCTTCTGAGAGAGGGGTCGTATATGTGCTATCTTTAAAGGCCATCATTACAGCTGCAAAACTTCCATTTCCTGTAGGGCCGGTTATTTCTGTGGTCCTGGAAAATAAACACATGACAAAGGTTACCTACCTAGAAACCCTTGCAGGTATGTGGCCATGCATCAATAATGTTATACAGAGAATTGGCATTATTTGCACTAAGGATAAAGAGCAAACCTATTAGATATCTTCTTCAGCTCTGTGTATATTGATGGAAGCAATAAAGCTGATATACAATATCAAGTGCACTACAAAGGTTTAAAATGAGCGTTTATGAAAAAGCGAAATTAAAATAATTTAGGATAAGTACACCAAAAGCATTTTTTTGTCCATACTTCTCTTGTGGGTCACAGGAGTGCACGTACTCACTCTCAAGTTAACCAGATTTCCCGCTATCAGCTGGCATGGCAAGGCCTCTCTAGGCTCTGGAAAGTTCCCACCATTGCCACCAATATTGTCAAGATCCATTCGACTGCCTGATTGACATTGAGCTGAGAGCTAGAGCCAGCTGCACCCACCCCCTCCCCTGCCCAGTGCCCCTATGAGTGCTGAAGGAGCAGAGCAGAGAATGGTGACTAACAGTCACCGCTCCCCACTCGGAGAAGACCGAAAACTGAGCAATAAGTAGCCGTGTGACTGCTCAGTTCTCGGCCTTAGAGCTCACAGGTGACCACTGCAGAATCACATAGATACTGTATGATACTGATAGTATGTATGTTTATTTCTTTTTTTTTTTAAACCCATATTTCTGTTTTAGGTGACCTTGTTAGGTTGGGGAAAAAAATGAAGAAGAAATGTTCCTACAATAGAGCTTTTATACTCATCTGTCAGGCAGCCCATGTCTCCTACCCATTGGTCCAGTGCTGCAGCCTCCACCAGACTCTTCAGTATTCAACATTTCTGGAAGTATCTCCCAGCGCATGCCATGGTTATTTTTTTTCCTCTGACCCCAATGTCACTACAGGATTTAGCAGTGTCGTAGGGTGAGGAGGAAGAAACCATGCGGTATGGCAGGGGATGCTCAAGCATTGAATGCCAAAGTCTCTCATGGAGGCTGCAGCACTGAAGCAGAGGGAAGGTAGGAAACAAAGGCCTTGAAAAGTCTTATACTGTGGGAACCTTAAGTCTCAGGGTGACATGGTTACTTGAAAACGCTTGGCCCAAGTTGCTTACACCCATGTATCCTCAGAGAGTTAAGCTCAGTTATATCTAAGCTTTGTTTTCTAATTTACTGACACTTTAATCCAACCTCGAAGTTTAACCCAATTTTTAACCTGTTATCTCTAATATAGAGTTAATGCACATTTTCCTATATGATTTTCTTTTTTGGATCCCTTAACCACTTAACGCAAAATCACGTACCTGTACGGCAAGTGGTTGTACTGGGGTGATGCCTGCAGCCAGAGGCATCACCCCGGAATAATTTTCTAGAACGGACGGTCTGCTTTCATGTGGTAGCAACCAATGTGGCTAAATAGCTGCCCAGCTGTCATCACAAGCAGTGGTAGGGGATGTCCCCCCTCTTGCCGCCGTTACGTCCAGGTCTCCTGTCCCGCCTGAAGACCCAAGCGACCAGCCAGCATGTCCGCCGGCTGGCCGGAGTCCCGAACAAAACTAGAATCAGCTTTGATTGGGTCTCCGATGTAGTAATCTGGAAGCGACATCACAATGTCACATCTGGTTTACTCTGCAGCCAACGGCGCCGATTGAAAAAATTCTAAGTATTTAAAAATGCTAATTTTGGCGTTTTGAAAACTTTGAAGTGCAGAGGAGGGGTTTGAGGTCTTTTAGACCCCAGATCCCTCCATAAAGAGTACCTGTCACTGCATATTACTGTCACAAGGGATGTTTATATTTCCAGCTGTGGAAAAAAAAATAAAAGTCAGCAGCTACAAATGCTGTAGCTGCTGACTTTTATTATATAGACACTTATTTGTCCAGGGAGCCCACGATGTCAGCACCCCAGCTGATTTTCAGATCGGCTGCCTGGTGCTGCCGCCACCATTCCCTCTAAGGGAAACTGGCAATGAAGCCTTTTCAGCTTCACAGCCGGTTCCCTACTGCACATGCGCGAAGCATGCTGCACATTCTCATTGGCTCAGCGGCAGGGGAAGGAGAAAGGGGACGGAACCTCCAAGGGACAGCGCTGCGCCGCTGTCTCTCAGAAGTTGGGAAGGGTACCTGTCAAAAACAGGAACCCCTTTCCCCCTCCCCACTGAAAGGTGCCAAATGTGGCTACGGAGGGGGGAAGGAAGCAGATGAGCAGAAGTTCCACTTTTGGGTGGAACTCCGCTTTAAGTTTTTGTTTCTGTTGAAGCTTGGCACAAGCCCATTTTAGTACCTTCATTAAAGTTCAATCAGTAACTACAGACCTGTAAGTTTAACATCTACTGTATGGAAGATAGAAGAGTAGACACTAGAATATAATATCGTAACAGATAGCCAGCATTGGCCCTGAAAGTATGCAATAATAATTACCCAAGTATTGGGCGCAGTGTCACATTAAGAGCGACATTCATATACAGCGGGTAAGAGCAGGAAATATTCAGGACAACGTCATTTGTTATTCGGATCGGATCCGTTTTACCAAAGATATACAGCTGATTTGTGTACATAACATGGGTTGCACTCATCTGTAGAGAGAGGAAGCACAGAAGTCATTAGACAAGGTCAGAAAGCTTACCGCCATACAGTAATCTACACATTAGCAGATAGTTACTTTTAATGTCAGTGTATTCTCTGAAGGATCAAAAAAGAAGGCTCTAATTTTCATAAGGCAGAACTTCAGCCCAAAACAACCAGATAAAAATAAATAGCATATCATAGGATGAAATAACAAAAGTAGCTTTTTCGGCAATATTCAACTTCAACTCAGAGATTTCCCCTGCGGTACTTTTGCCATTTGATGTCCTCAGTCTAATGACCACTACCATTCAACCAACTTTATCTAAGTCATGGTACCCTTGGACCCCCCACCCCAACCCTGTGACTGGACAGTGAAAGGAGAAGCAGAGAATTCATCTCTCTTTCACTCTGTTCTCTTCTCCTATCAAAATAATGTGTGTTAGCACATGAACTACTATGGCTATATGTGAAGAAAAAGGGGGAAAGGATAACCCCCAGGAGTGATCAGACTTTTAAAGCATCCACTAGTTAATCTCATAAAGAAATGTACATTCCTTAAATGTATAAATACATACAAAATGTATTGTGATAACATATTAAAAATTCTCAGTACATAAAAACCATCACATAAATGAGTGAGCACAACAGTGCTAAGCAACATGCTTCTGAGCGAGAAGAACCCATAAGTGGTCCAACATGTAGCAGGGTCTGTGTCTGAAGACCATCAAGATGGCCGACCTCCTAAGCCCAGCTCAGAAGGGTTCTATTGAGCAAGTTTGCCAATGGATCGCTACGTGTTTCGCTATGCAGCTTCTTCAGGTGATCCTATTGGTGTTATAATGGGGGGCGAAGGGTGCCCAATATTCTCTTGGATGGAGGCTGTGAAGTAAGAGGAGCCACAGCTCATATGGATTCCGATCCAATCAGAGTGGGATACCCCCTCCGGCAGGGAGACAGTGGAGATGTCCCCAAACAGCTGTGGCTCCTCTACAGGAAGGATATATATACTATACATATAGTGGTTAATTCCAGTAGGAACAATTCTAGTACCACTATTACTTCACAGCCTCCATCCAAGAGAATATTGGGTACTCTTCATCCACCATTATAACACCAAGGATTGTACATTTCTTTATGAGATAAACTAGAGGACGCCTTAAAAGTCCGACCACTCCAGGGGGTTATCTCTTCCCCCTTCTTTTTTCCATTTATATATTGGATGTGGTACCACTATATCCAGGATCATGTCATCATGTCTCATTGTTTTCATATATATATATATATATATATATATATATATATATATATATTGTGTAAGGGGTTGGCTAGGTAGCGGGTGTGGGTGACCCCTTGGGTGGGTTCGCTACACAGAGAGACAGCCGAAGAGTGGTTGAAAACAACGGTCTATGGTTTATTCTTCCAATTTGCTGGAAACAAGTGCAAGCATCCAAGCAGCATAAATCAAACAAACATAAAATAAACCCTGGCCACTTGGGGCGTCTACCTTCACAACACAGGAACCTACCTATGGTGTCTGTCCCATCCTACTGCTGGGCAGACACTGCTGGTCATACAGCAGAAAACCAATTGTCTATTTGTTTTCTTTTCACACAGAAAAAGTCAACACCACCTCACAGTCTCTCAGCTCACTGCTCTCCTTAACGCACAAAGCCTCAGGATGCAGCAATCAGTAGTCATCCTCTGGATAACTTATAGAGGCCTTAATTGACTCATTCTGAATAGCTGAAGCTTTCCAATGTCCTTAAACCTTTCTGGCTACCTCTGCAGCCGACACCTGATAGTAATTGGTGAACTGTCTAAACAAGGCAGAAATGTATCTCCCGTCTGTGACAACACCCACAGATTTACCTGACTTCCTGTCACAATATATATATATATATATATATATATATATATATAATTGTCTATATGTGCTGCTTCTCCTTCTCCCAGTCTGAGCACTGCTGTACAGGGATTGTAAGAGGCTGAAACCAAGTCACATTGAGGTACTTCTATTGATGCATTTTAAAAAATATATTTCATGATGCATTTTATTGCTGCCTGGGCTTCAGCTCCTTTTTATAGGTGTCTCCTTTAACTAGCCGGCTTCTAAGGGGACACCCATGAATGTGTGCCCTTGACTGGGGCTGTGTGTGTCTATTCAAACACAAAGCACCCAGCAACCCCCACCCCTGATCCCTCCTCCCAGACAACTGCAGGAGCCAATTACACCTCTTCCCTTCTCTATCTCCTCTGCAACCAGGAAGTTCAGGGAACAGGGCAGACTTGGAGGACCTGGTAAAAGGCACAAGGGATACCAGGTATGTGTTTGAGGACGGGGAGTTGTCAAAGTAGCAGGGCATGTTGTCCATTAATGTTGTAAAAGCATGAAAAATGAGGGTAAAACAAACACTTACAGTCAAGACCATGTCAGAAGAACTTACCACAGGAACTGTGTTACAGTCAGAACTTATTAATGGACGATAAATGGTTATCTCCGATTTTCCATCCACAACCTCCCTTCCTGCCAAACACTCGGTGTTGGTGCTGTTCAGCCTTATATCCGACGTATTATAACCATTTTTTTCCAACCAACATTTTGACACTTGTATATTGAATTTTGCTCCAGTACAAGTAAGATTTACAGATGGAGTGGCTCCTGAAAAAAAACATGAATTTTATTCAGCATGTCTGAGATGGGAAGGTGACAGGGATGTAATTGATACAATATAGGGGTTTTCTATATATACCCACTTTAGGGGGGCAAGAGTGGCCAGAGAGGGGAGAAAGTTGCCATAGAGTCAAGGAGTTAAAGCTTCCAATTTACATACAAAACATTGACTGTTGGTGATCAGTGTAGCTCTGCCTTACATTAGTGGTCAGTGTATCGCCCCCCTATATTGGGGGTTAGTGTAGTTCCCCCTTTCATTGATGGTTGGTGTAAAGTCCCCTATATTGGTGGTCAGTGTAATGTCCCCTATATTGGTGGTCAGTGTAGTGCCCCCTTACATTGGTGGTCAGTGTAGTGCCCCCTTATATTGGTGGTCAGTGTAGTGCCCCCTATATTGGTGGTCAGTGTAATGCCCCTTTATATTGGTGGTCAGTGTAATGCCCCCTTACATGGTCAGTGTAATGCCCCCTTACATTGGGGGTCAGTGTAATGCCCCTTACATTGGTGGTCAGTGTAGTGCCCCCTTACATTGGTGGTCAGTGTAATGCCCCCTTACATTGGTGGTCAGTGTAATGCCCCTTATATTGGTGGTCAGTGTAATGCCCCTTATATTGATGGTCAGTGTAATGCCCCTTATATTGATGGTCAGTGTAGAGCCCCCTTACATTGATGGTCAGTGTAGTGCCCCCTTACATTGGTGGTCAGTGTAGTGCTCCCTTACATTGGTGGTCAGTGTAATGCCCCTTATATTGGTGGTCAGTGTAATGCCCCTTATATTGGTGGTCAGTGTAATGCCCCTTATATTGATGGTCAGTGTAGTGCCCCCTTACATTGGTGGTCAGTGTAATGTCCCCTTAAATTGGTGGTCAGTGTAATGTCCCCTATATTGGTGGTCAGTGTAATGTCCCCTAAATTGGTGGTCAGTGTAGTGCCCCCTTACATTGGTGGTCAGTGTAATGTCCCCTATATTGGTGGTCAGTGTAATGCCCCTTATATTGGTGGTCAGTGTAATGCCCCCTTACATTGGTGGTCAGTGTAATGTCCCCTATATTGGTGGTCAGTGTAATGTCCCCTATATTGGTGGTCAGTGTAGTGCCCCCTTACATTGGTGGTCAGTGTAATGCCCCTTATATTGGTGGTCAGTGTAGTGCCCCTTATATTGGTGGTCAGTGTAATGCCCCCTTACATTGGTGGTCAGTGTAATGTCCCCTATATTGGTGGTCAGTGTAGTGCCCCCTTACATTGGTGGTCAGTGTAGTGCCCCCTTATATTGGGTGTCAGTGTAGTGCCCCTTATATTGGTGGTCAGTGTAATGCCCCCTTACATTGGTGGTCAGTGTAATGTCCCCTATATTGGTGGTCAGTGCAATGTCCCCTATATTGGTGGTCAGTGTAATGTCCCCTATATTGGTGGTCAGTGTAATGTCCCCTATATTGGTGGTCAGTGTAATGTCCCCTATATTGGTGGTCAGTGTAATGCCCCCTTACATTGGTGGTCAGTGTAATGTCCCCTATATTGGTGGTCAGTGTAATGTCCCCTATATTGGTGGTCAGTGTAATGTCCCCTATATTGGTGGTCAGTGTAATGTCCCCTATATTGGTGGTCAGTGTAATGTCCCCTATATTGGTGGTCAGTGTAATGTCCCCTATATTGGTGGTCAGTGTAGTGCCCCCTTACATTAGTGGTTACTGATTATGGGTAAACCTTATACCATAAACCCATGTTTTTTTCTTGTTGTTAGGAGGACTGGACTGGAAGGGAGGGAGCATTTGTCTTTTAGACACACACCCCCTTCAATG